>NC_090395.1:63203325-63564575 GCF_036365525.1 Heterodontus francisci | reverse complement strand
CTAGGGTATATTCTTTAGACAAATGTTGGACTGGGTGGGATATGTTTCAGGCATGGAAGGGATCTGAGGCTTTGAGAATGATGAAGGATTTGGACTCAGTCTGGTTAGAAAGATCATTTGGAATGGAGAGAGATTGTAGGACTGGAGAGCATGCATATAAAATCCATAGGCACGTATATAGGTTAGATACCAGGAAGTATTTCTTTCTGCAGAGAATCATCTAGAACAAACCAACATACTATTCACTAGATAAAGGATTAAGGGGACAGTGGCAGCGTGGATATAAAATTGCCTGAGGAGCAGAGAGAAGTGAATGGTTGTTTTTCAGACAGGAGGGAAATATACACTGGTGTCCCACAAATGTTGTTATTGGGATTACTTCTTTTTCATTCATTCATGGGATGTGGGCATCGCTGGCTAGGCCAGCATTTAATGCCCATCCCTAATTGCCCTTGAGAAGGTGATGAGCTGCCTTCTTGAACCGCTGCAGTCCATGTGGGGTAGGAACACCCACAGTGCTGTTCGGAAGGGAGTTCCAGGATTTTGACCCAGCGACAGTGAAGGAACGGTGATATAGTTCCAATTCAGGATGATGTGTGGCTTGGAGGTGAACTTGCAGGTGGTGGTGTTCCCAAACATTTGCTGCCCTTGTCTTTCTAGATGGTAGAGGTCGCGGGTCTGGTAAGTGCTATCTAAGGTGCCTTGGTGCGTTGCTGCAGTGCATCTTGTAAATGGTACACACGGCTGCCACTGTGCGTCAGTGGTGTAGGAAGTGAATGTTTGTAGATGGGGTGCCAATCAAAAGGGCTGCTTTGTCCTGAACGGTGTCGAGCTTCTTGAGTGTTGTTGGAGCTGCACCCATCCAGGTAAGTGGAGAGTATTCCATCACACTCCTGACTTGTGCCTTGTAGATGTAGGACAGGCTTTAGGGAGTCAGGAGGTGAGTTACATGCCGAAGGATTCCTAGCCCCTGACATGCTCCTGTAGCCATGGTATTTATATGGTGACTCCAGTTCAGTTTCTGGTCAATGGTAACCCCAGGATGTTGATAGTGGGGGATTCAGCAATGGTAATGCCATTGAATGTCAAGGGGAGATGGTTGGATTCTCTCTTGTTGGAGATGGTCAGGGTTTGGCACTTGTGTGGCGCAAATGTTACTTGCCATTTATCAGCCCAAGCCTGGATATTGTCCAGGTCTGGCTGCATTTCTACATGTACTGCTACAGTATATGAGGAATCGCGAATGGTGCTGAACATTGTGCAATCATCAGCGAGCATCCCCACTTCTGACCTTATGATTGAAGGAAGGTCATTGATAAAGCAGCTGAAGATGGTTGGGCCTAAGACACTACCCTGTAGAACATCTACAGTGATGTCCTGGAGCTCAGATGATTGACCTCCAACAACCACAATCATCTTCCTTTGCGCTAGGTATGACTCCAACCAGCAGAGAGTTTTCCCCCTGATTCCCATTGACTCCAGTTTTGCCAGGGCTCCTTGAAGCCATACTCAGTCAAATGCTGCCTTGATGTCAAGGGCAGTCATTCACATCTCTTGAGTTCAGCTCTTTTGTCCATGTTTGGACCAATGCTGTAATGAGGTCAGGAGCTGAGTGGCCCTGGTGGAACCCAAGCTGAGCGTCATTGAGCAGATCATTGCTAAGACAGCGCCGCTTGATAGCACTGTCGACGACACCTTCCATCACTTTACTGATGATTGAGAGTAGACTGATGCGGGGTAATTGGCCGGGTTGGACTTGTCCTGCTTTCTGTGTGCAGGACATACCTGGGCAATTTTCCACATTGCCGGGTAGATACCAGGTTTGTAGCTGTACTGGAACAGCTTGGCTAGGGGCGCAGCAAGTTCTGGAGAGCAGGTCTTCAGTACTATTGCCAGAATGTTGTCAGGGACCATAGTCTTTGCAGTATCCAGTGCCTTCAGTCATTTCTTGATATCACACGGAGTGAATCGAATTGGCTGAATTCTGGAATCTGGATGCTGGGGACTTCAGGAGGAGGCCAAGATGGATCATCAACTCTGCACTTTCTGGCTGAAGATTGTTGCAATTGTTTCAGCCTTATCTTTCGCTATGATGTGCTGGGCTCCCACATCATTGAGGATGGGGATATTTGTCGAGCCACCTCCTCCAGTTAGTTGTTTAATTGTCCACCACCATTCACGGCTGGATGTGGCTGGGCTGCAGACCTTAGATCAGATCCGTTGGTTATGGGATCGCTTAGCTCTGTCTATTGCATGCTGCTTATGCAATTTGGCACGCAACTGGTCCTGGCTTGTAGCTTCACCAGGTTGACACCTCATTTTGAGGTATGCCTGGTGCTGCTCCTGGCATGTCCTCCTGCACTCTTCATTGAACCAGGGTTGGTCTCCTGGTTTGATGGTAATGGTAGAGTGGGGGATATGCCGGGCCATGAGGTTACAGATTGTGGCTGAGTACAATTCTGCTGCTGCTGATGGCCCACAGCGCCTCATGGATGCCCAGTTTTGCATTGCTGGATCTGTTCGAAATCCATCCCATTTAACACGGTGGTAGTGCCACACAGCACGATGTTGGGTAAACTCAATGTGAAGGCAGGACGTCATCTCCAAAAGGACTGTGCGGTGGTCACTCCTACCAATACTGTCATGGACAGATGCATCTGTGGCAGGCAGATTGGTGAGGATGAGGTCAAGTATGTTTTTCCCTCTTGTTGGTTCCCTCACTACCTGCTGCTGACCCAGTCTAGCAGCTATGTCCTTTAGGACTCAGCCAGTTTTATTTATTGATACAGCACTGAAACAGGCCCTTTGGCCCACCGAGTCTGTGCCGACCAAGAACCACCCATTTATACTAACCCTACAGTAAACCCATATTCCCTACCACCTACCTACACTAGGGGCAATTTACAATGGCCAATTTACCTATCACCTGCAAGTCTTTGGCTGTGGGAGGAAACCAGAGCACCCGGCGAAAACCCACGCGGTCACAGGGAGAACTTGCAAACTCCGCACAGGCAGTACCCAGAATCGAACCCGGGTCTCTGAAGCTGTGAGGCTGCGGTGCTAACTACTGCACCACTGTGCACTTGTGGTGCTACCAAGCCACTCTTGGTGATGGACATTGATGTCCGCCAACCAGAGTACATTTTGTGCCCTTGCCACCCTCAGTGATTTCTCCAAGTGGTGTTTAACATGGAGGAGTACTGATTCATCAGCTGAGGGAGGGCAGTAGGTGGTAATCAGCTGGAGGTTTCCTTGCCCATGGTTGTCCTGATGCCATGAGACTTCATGGGGTCCGGAGTCGATGTTGAGGACTCGCAGGGCAACTCCCTCCTGACTGTATACCACTATGCTGCCACATCTGCTGCATCTGTCCTGCCAGTGGGACAGGGCATACCCGGGAATGGTGATGCCAGTGTCTGGGACATTGTCTGTAAGATATGATTCCGTGAGTATGACTATGTCAGGCTGTTGCTTGACTAGTCTGTGGGATAGCTCAACTTAGGCACAAGCCCCCAGATGTTAGTAAGGAGGACTTTGCAGGGCCGACAGGGCTGGGTTTGCCGTTGTCATTTCCGATGCCTAGGTCGATGCCGGGTGGTCCATCCGGTTTCATTCTTTATTGACTGCTTAGCGGTGAGATACAAGTGAGTAACTTGCCCGGCCATTTCAGAGGGTATTTAAGAGTCAACCACATTGCTGTGGGTCTGGAATCACATGTAGACCAGACCAGGTAAGGACATTCGTTAACCAGCTGGACTTTTACAACAATTGACAATGTTTTCATGGTCATCATTAGACTAGGTTTTAATTCGAGATTTATTAATTGAAATCAAATTCCACCTTCTGCTGTGGTGGGATTCAAACCCATGGCTCCAGAGCAATACCCTGGGTCACTGGATTACTAGTCCATTGACAATACCACTATCCCACTGCCTCCCCTGCTCTTTTTGATATATATTAATGATCTGGACTTGGCTATATGGGGCATAATTTCAAAGTTTGCAGATGATACAAACTCGAAATTGTAGTAAACAATGCGGAGAATAGTAACAGACTTCAGGTGGACATAGATTGGTAAAATGGGTAGAAATATCACAGATGAAATTTAGTGAAGGAAAGTGTGAAGTGATACATTTTGGTAAGAATGTGGAGAGGCAGTATATAAATGAAATGGTACAATTTTAAAGGGGGTTCAGGAACACAGAGATCTGGGGATTTTTTTTTTATTCATTCATGGGATGTGGGCGTCACTGGCCAGGCCAGCATTTATTGCCCATCCCTAATTGCCCTTGAGAAGGTGGTGGTGAGCTGCCTTCTTGAACTGCTGCAGTCCTTGTGAGGTAGATAGACCCACAGTGCTGTTAGGAAGGGAGTTCCAGGATTTTGACCCAGCGACAGTGAAGGAACGGCGATATAGTTCCAAGTCAGGATGGTGTGTGACTTGAATGGGAACTTGCAGGTGGTGATGTTCCCATGCATCTGCTGCTCTTGTCCTTCGAGGTGGTAGAGGTCGCAGGTTTGGAAGGTGCTGTCTAAGGAGCCTTGGTGCGTTGCTGCAGTGCATCTTGTAGATGGTACACACTGCTGCCACTGTGTGTCGGTGGTGGAGGGAGTGAATGTTAGTGGATGGTGTGCCAATCAAGCGGGCTGCTTTGTCCTGGATGGTGTCGAGCTTGTTGGAGCTGATGGAGCTGCACCCATCCAGGCAAGTGGAGAGTATTCCATTACACTCCTGACTTGTGCCTTGTAGATAGATGGTGGACAGGCTTTGGGGAGTCAGGAGGTGAGTTACTCGTCACAGGATTCCTAGCCTCTGACCTGCTTTTGATTTACACAAATCTTTGAAGATAGCAGGACATGTTGAGAGAGTTGTTAAAAAAGTACACAGGATCCTTTGTTTTATTAATAGAGGCATAGATTACAAAAGCAAGGAAGGTATACTAAACCTTTTTAAAATACCGCTTATGTTCAATTCTTGGCACCACACTTTAAAAAGGATGTCACGGACTTAGAGAGGGTGCGGAAGAGATTTAGTGGAATGGTACCAGGAATGAGAGACTTCAGTTATGCGAAGAGACTGGAAAAGCCAGGGTTATTCTCCTGAGAGAAGAGAAAGTTAAGCAGATAAGGGTGTTCAAAATCACGAGCCATTTTGATAGAGTAAATAAGGAGGAATTGTTTCCACTGGCAGAAGATTTGGTAACAAGAGGATACAAATTTAAGGTAATTGGAAAAAGAACCAAAGGCGACATGAGAAAAAAAATTACGGAGCAGGTTGTTATATTCTGGAATGCACTGTCTGAAAGAGTGGTGGAAGCAGATCCGATAGTAACTTTCAACAGAGAATTGGATAAGTAATTAAAAAGGAAAATTTACAGGGCTCAGGGGAAAGAGTAGGGGAGTGGGACTAATTGGATAGCTCTGTCAAAGAGCTAGCACCGCCACGATGGCCAAATGGCCTCCTGCTGTGTTGGATCATGATTCTATGATCCAAAAGGAGTCACTACAGTCCTTAAAAGGAAACCTGACCTGTTCCTGAGAGAAATAAGACATTTCCAGTAATAAATAATAAGCCGCACTTTAGTTGCGATTATGAGTCATGGATTATCAAGGTTTCCTGGAACTTCTTCATTTGTTTTAGAGAGTGAGAGAGAATTTCTCACAGTTCTTCCTAAATTGACCACTTGTTCAAGTGAATTTTACATGAATAAATCTATGGTAGTTGTCCATGATTAAATTCTTGCTAAATTTGCTTTGCGTAATGGACTCTAAGAGCTGGCATCAGACTAATTGTTCTATTATTATCCGACTTATCTTTTATGTATTGCTTGACCTTAGCCTTTTGTTCAAGGTTAGAGACTATTTAAATATTTTCATGCTATTTTGTTTGCTTAAAAAAGGAACACTAGGACAATTTAATTTTGGTTTGAGATAACACAACCTTCATTAGTGAAGGTGATAACAAATCATTTATTAATCGCAAGTCTTAAAAACACCCGGACTACATCCATCTCCAGCACAACTGAGGAAATTGTGTGAATCTCTTCTGCTGACTACAGTTTTCCACAACCCCGCAGCAAGGAACAATATGAAGTGGTTAATCATTTCACTCATCTGTATCCAGCTCTCTGAGTGTCTCTACAGGTTGGTCGTTAAACCATCAAACTAATTTATATCTGACAATTCATGCTGCATTGTGAACCTCAATACATTTCATAGCGTTTGCTTATTTAGGAATTGATTAAGAAAATGTTCCTACATGTGATATATTTGAACTTGCTCAGTTTAGTTAAACCTCAACCAGATTGACTTAACATTGTGACATTTAAGGTGTGTTCTTTAGCCGAGACCCTCAGACCAGCAGGGAGATTAAGCAGTAAGAGTATTCAGAGATCATAACACTACGCACTTTTTATCATTTCAGAGTATCTTTGCACAGGGGAAAGTCTGTCCGCGAGATCCTGAAGGAACGTGGGGAGCTGAAGCATTTCTTAGAAACCCATAGCTATGATCCAGTCTTGAAGTACCGGGCTTTGTACCCTGAGTACCAAGCTCAGACAGGGGATGAACCACTTCTCAATTACATGAATGTAGGTACAAAGAAAACTTACTTTAGAAGGATTTAAAGCACCTTAAAGGTTACTTAATGTGTTGATGCTTAACCATGAGAAGGCTGAGCTTCATACTGATCTACATTTCCAGGTGACAACCAGATTGTTTACTTCAAGTGCTGCAGCCACTTTTATTTTTTCCACACTGTTGTTGGGTTTCCAGGTGAAAACCTTCACGTGAAAGGCTGAAGAGTAAGCAGTACTGAAAAAAGGTCATTTTTAATTGACTTTTGCCGAATTTTCATTTCAATTTGCCAAAACCAAATTGGATTGAAAAACTGCGTAATGTGCAATTCATTGCCATTACTATTGTAAGGGTTCAATGGGATGAGAGCGTGTGTTCATTTTACTTTCTGTAATCAATGTGCATCACATATCTACCTGTAATTCAGCATTAATTGGTGTCATATTGAGGGGTTCATTTGGGAAATAAATAGAAAATAAAACACACTAGTGCAATACTTCTAAGGTTGGGCTTCAGATAAATTTTGAATGAAGGGAGCTTTGTGCTTCATCTAGTCAATGCTATACTTAGCTTTGGAACGCTTGGTGCTAACAGATTGACAAAAGTAGAGAACGACGCTGTCCCTCAGCATGAGAGTTGACCATTGTGACAAATTCGTATCCGCTGTAGCTACCTTCTCAAGTATAGGGGTGTCTTCCAAAGTGGTCTGAGCACCTTACTTTTGCAGAAAGGGGCGGACTGACTTCCCCAAAAGGGTGCAGGATTCTATGGCGTTATCATGGAAAAACGGGTGCCACCAATAATACTGAGCTTTGGAACCATTCACAGAGAGACTTGGGAAATCTCCCAGTTTCTCTTATGGCTAGTCTACCTCTTTGTGGGAGTTGGCTTACATTACCCTACATTTGCTTGTATGGCAGTGTGACCTGAGCTTTAGCAATAGTACTTCTTGTGATCTAAATCATACATGCACTTCTTCAATCTCCCTGGGGGCTGACCAACCAAACACTTGACGAGACGAGGCTTGATTTCTTTTACAACACATGAACATACAGACCAACAGTTCTGATCAACTTCACTTGTTTTAACCAGTACCATTATTTTCACCTACCAATATAAAATAATAAACATACTATACTCACCCACATTAGTGGATCATCTTACCTGACCCAATTAGAATAGCTGCTCTGTATTCACCCTACTCGAGAAGTACCCCCTCCCCTGAACTATCACTGCAGTCTTCTGTATTTTCTATCCCCACCTAAGAGCAGAATCCATCAGCCTAACTTGGCAATGACCACTGTGGCAAATGAAGAAAGCAGTCACAGTAGTAATGTGTGTTAACGATCACTTGAATGTTAAAGTATTTTTTCATTGTGCATTGGTTCAGTGGCCATCTGAAATCTAATCTACTTCTCAAAGATCTGCTGTCCTGTGAATTTAACCCCTTGAGAACTAAGCTGACTCAATAGTATTGCAACAGCAAGGTTTCCACCCCCACACCCTGGGATGAATTTTATGTGCCCACCGACGATTTCAACGGCGGGTGAAAAAAACGGCGGCCTGCCCATGCAGGCCGCATGTCACAAAGCCACCGCAATCTTCCGTGCAGTGGTTCATTTAAATAGCCAGGGCGGCCCACTCCCCCAATTATGTGGAAGGGCATTGTGTCCGTCCCCGGCAATGGCATCAATTGCCAGTGTGCAGGTGCTGACGCCATTTTTATCGGGCTGTCAGCCCTACAGGGAAATTTAAATATTTAAAGGGAAATGGAATTAAAATAAATAAATAAGCACATCTCTTTTGCCCCTCTCCTATCCACCCCCCCCCCCATAACAATTAAATTAATTATTTGCCCTTCCCCCCCAAAAACACTTACCTTTACCATCTGACCCTCCCCCCACCCCCAAACTGCACAAACTTCCCACTACAACCCTTCTCACCATCCCCTACACCCATGACGCTAATTTGACCCTGTTTCCCACCCCCACACTAATAAACTTACCTTCCCCCTCCCCACCACACGTGGTTCCATCTCCTTTTCCCAACCAGGGAACCGAAGGCGCGGGAATGCCGGCCGCCGGGATGACGACCATGGCGGGACATCAGGAGGCAAAGTGAGATTAATTAATACACTTATTTTAATTTGTATAAATTGCGGCCCCAACGCCTAGCAACGGGGGGCCGTCACGAAGCATCGCTGCTGCTGGTAATATCGGGCCAGGCCCTCCCAGCGTCTGGGTGCGTGGTGGCCCTCTCCTGGAGGCATTTTCTTCCAACATTCCCCCCCCCCACCCCCGCACCACACCACCACGAAACCCGATGTTGGGGGGGTTGATAAAATCCAGCCCTCCACACTGATTGTGTCATCACAGGCAGAAACCTCAAAACTACTCATCAGGAAGGGAACTGTTATGGGTTTTTTGTAGCTTTCTTTCGGTTTCAATTGCGGTCTGATCACCTTACAATTGGTTCTTATTTTCAATTGGCTGTTTAGAGCTTCTACTATGGATCCATTACTGTTGGTACCCCACCGCAGAGCTTCACTGTCCTGTTTGACACTGGTTCATCCAACCTTTGGGTCCCGTCCATCTACTGCAACAGTGCACCATGTGGTAAGTGAAAATAACTGCCACATGCAATTATCTCTTTAGAATTTTTTTTAAGATTCTAGCTCAAATGACTTTCTATTGAACCTTAATTCTGAAGTAATAGATAATGATTCATTCTCTTTTCAGGCAACCATGCACGATTTAATCCAACTCATTCCTCAACGTTCAAAACAAATGGACAAACTTTTAGTTTCTCCTATGGCTCTGGGAGCCTGTCTGGATATTTTGGATATGACACAGTGAATGTAAGTACTGAACAAGACACAACCAAATGCATTGAACATCTAATTAATCAACTGGGCATAATTTTTGCAATCATAGCGTCTCATTATTTAGTCTTAGGTGTATATGAGCATCATCCCATGTCAATCGAATGGAACAACATTGTTTGCACTGACAGTCAAAAAGGAAGATTTGGATTTATATAGTTCCCCTCACTACCTCAGGACATGGCAAAGCACTTTACAGCTGATGAAGTACTTTGGAAGTGCAGTCATTGATGTAATATAGGTAAAGTGACAGCCAATTTGCACACAGCAAGCTCCCACAAACAGCAATGTGGTAATAACTAGATAATCTGTTTTTGTGATGTTGATTGTAGGATAAATAACGATCAGGGCACCAGAGATAACTCCCCTGCTCTTCTTCAAAATAGTGCCGTGGATTTTTTTTTTACATCCACCTGAGAGACCCCAGACAGAGTCTCATCTCATCCAAAACATGGCACCCTCAATAGCACAGCACTCGCTCGGTACTGCACTAGAGTGTCAGCCTAGATTTTTGTGCTCAAATCCTGGAGTGGAGCTTGAACCTAAAATCTCTGACTCAGAGGCAACAGTGCTGCCAATTTAGCCACAGCTGAAACAACTAAAAAATATATGCGAAACAGAATGACACAAAAATTGGACCAGTATTCATTATGAACAGTCACCAAAATCAGGAAATTATTTTCAGTCTGTGGACTCGTTGGGGTTTCAACAGATAGCAGTTCTAAACTTGTTGGCATGGCTCTCAATCCTCTAACACAGTTTCACTGCTCATCAGAGTTTGGCGTGCTTTCAGTACCCAAGCTAACACCTTAAATTGAGGCCACAATGTGAATAGAGTTTAATTTTTCAGTTTTTCACATTTGTTTTCATTGATAGTCTTATGGCACAATTTACTCATGTGGAAGTATAAACAGCATCCTGCCCAGAGGTGAACAGACTGATAATGTAACTGGGTAGTGTATGGGTCAGCCTTACCATGGAGCGGTAAACTCTGATTTAAACCAGTAATGCTTCACACTACCGTAGAATGAAACAATAAAACTGAACAGAAAGATCTACAGCTTTAACATAAATTTCTCTGACTGCACTGTCCACCTAATATTCTTCTGAGTTCTGGTGTGTCAGTTGCTACTGCACAATGCCACAACATGCTGGGGGACAAGCCTAATACAGCCAGATTTCTTTCTTCATGTGGTGAGTTCTGTCTCATCCTGAGCCATCTGAGGAGATGTAAAATGGATGAGGAAAATCAGAACAGAGTACTCTGTCATACTGCTTACATGCGTCCTGTGTTTGAGCGACAGAGTACCATTACTGTGCTGCAGCAGCAAGTTGATGCTTCTCTCAATTGGAGGCAATCATGCATTGTGAGCAGAAAGTGCTGGAAATACTCAGGTCAGGCAGCATCTGTGGAGAGAGAAACAGAGTTAAAGGCTGGAATTTTACGCCCGCCCCCCCCCCCAAAAGAGCGGGATGGTGGCGGGGGTTGGGGGGTGGACATAAAATGGAGCAGGGGGCTCGGGGGAGCCCTTCCCGACCCACTCCTGCCTCCGCCACCATTTTATGCAGGGTGGCGGTGGCAAGATATGGCCCACCGCCCCAGGTCAATCAAGGCCTTTAAGTGGCCAGTTAACGGCCACTTAAGGACCTCCGCCCATCCCCACGGACATTTTACCCTTGGCTGGCGGGTGGCCCAGGCTCAAGAAAAGCCACATGTTAAAAGTAGGTGGCTTTCTGACGGCCTAGGGGTGGCCCTCCTGATCAGGCACCCTGTGCCCAATGGAAGGCTGCCCCCGATGCCCCAACCACCCCCAATGCCTAACACCACCACCCCCCCCGCCCCACCAATCGAACACCCTTGCCTCACCGGGGCCTGACCGATTACCCCCGGTGAGGCCCCAAAAACTTACCGGTTCTCCGGGGCTCCCCGATGTCTTCTGTCCTCAGCTGGGTTGCAGTCCCAGCAGTGGCCACCCTCCCAGTGGCGCTGCTGAGACAGAGAGCTGCCAGCCCACTGATTGGCCGACAGCTCCATTAGGCAAGACTTCCTGCCTCAATGAGGTGGAAGTCCCGCCTCAGAGCAATTATGGGCCTGGGAACCACAAAATGCGGTCTGGATCTCCAAGCCAAGTGAAGGCGAGATCGCCACTGACTTTTCAGTCAGTGGATAACTCCCATCCGCTGACGGTAAAATTCCAGTCAACGTTTCAGGTCTGTGACC
Source organism: Heterodontus francisci (assembly GCF_036365525.1). Classification (NCBI taxonomy): domain Eukaryota; kingdom Metazoa; phylum Chordata; class Chondrichthyes; order Heterodontiformes; family Heterodontidae; genus Heterodontus; species Heterodontus francisci. Next base: position 63,552,897 of record NC_090395.1, on the reverse strand, counting down.
TTTCATCACGAGTTCTGATGAAAGGCCACAGACCTGAAACATTAACTCTTCTTCTCTCTCCACAGATGCTGCCTGATCCGCTATTTCCAGCACTTTCTATTTTTATTTTGGACTTCCAGCTTCTGCAGTATTTTGCTTTGATTGCATTGTGATCAGGGATCAGTCAGCAGGCAAATTAATGGAATCAATTATCAGTTCAATGACATGTTGTTTCTCAAATCAGCACAATAGTTTTCTTTTTACTTTTCTCCTTGTCAAGGTTGCCAGCATATCGATTTCAAACCAGGAGTTGGGCCTTAGTGAGAATGAACCGGGCAGTAATTTTTATTATGCTCCATTTGATGGAATCCTTGGCCTTGCATATCCAGCGCTCTCAGGAGGAGGGGCCATGCCCGTGTTTGACAGCATGCTAAAAGACAACCTGGTGGCACAACCTCTGTTTTCTGTGTACTTGGGAAGGTAATATATAAGCGTTAGGGACCTACAGATCTTGATACTTGCAATAGGACTTCATGGATTTTACTGATTAATTTAGAGCAGTGAGCAAGAAAACAGAGATTAAAGATTCTCAGTTTGTAGTAATTCTTGAGACCTCAAATGGTGAATCAAAAATGTAAGTAGTTGTCCTAATGCCAACCCACATGCACGTTTCTGTGTGTTCTTTGTAAACCTCTACAACACATTTTGATCTAATTCCAATACAACTGAGTCACAACATGTTCTTGGAAGCAGTGTGGTGTACGAGTCCGAAAAGGAGGCCAAAATGAACATGACGGAACTATTCGGAACATAATTTCAATCAAAGTCTATCTGTTTTAGAAATATTTATCTTAACTGTATTATTCACCCTGAAACAGTCACTTGCTCCAAACAAGTTTAAAAACGTAAGAACATAAGAAACAAGAGCAGCAGTAGGCCATTTGGCCCCTTGAGCCCGCTCCACAATTCAATAAGACCTTTTTTTTTATTCGTTCATAGGATGTGGGCGTCACTGGCTAGCCCAGCATTTATTGCCCATCCCTAATTGCCCTTGAGAAGATGATGGTGAGCTGCCTTCTTGAACTACCGCAGTCCTTGGGGTTTAGGTACGCCACAGTGCTGTTAGGAAGGGAGTTCCAGGATTTTGACCCACCGACAGTGAAGGAACGGCGATATAGTTCCAAGTCAGGATGGTGCGTGGCTTGGAGGGGAACTTGCAGGTGGTGGTGTTCCCATGCATCTGCTGCCCTTGTCCTTCTAGGTGGTAGAGGTCATGTGTTTGGAAGGTGCTGTCGAAGGAGCCTTGTGCATTGCTGCAGTGCATCATGGCTGATCTTTGACCTCGATCTCACCTTTCTGCCTGATCCCCACATCCCATAATTCCCCTAGAGTCCAAAAATCTACCTATCTCAGCCTTGAATATGCTCAACGACTGAGCGTCCAGCGCCTTCTGGCATACAGAATTCCAAAGATTCACAAACGTCTGAGTGAACATTTAATGCTTCAGAGGGATGGGGGACGAGGGATATGAGTTTCAGTCAGGAGTTAACAAGTAAATGAGGGCAAGAGTTATATTGGACTATGAAAAGCATTAGGTGACCCTGAAATATTTCATTTATTCCAGGATTCCAAATAATCACGATGGAGGTGAAGTGATATTTGGAGGAATTGACAATAGTCTTTACTCGGGTCAGATTTTTTGGGCTCCAGTTATCCAAGAACTGTACTGGAATATCGGGATGCAAAGGTAAGTGAGAAAGGAATTAAACAGTGACAGTACAGTTGAACAATCACCTTCTCTATGGATTGGTACTGGCTGTAGATCCCTTGGAGGATGACAGCACATTTCTGTAATGAAATCCAAAAAGTAATAGCATTGCTTTTTCAGTTAAAAAAAAGGGGCTTTTACTGATACTGCAAATTAAAATGATGACTTTGCAATCATACTGTGCAAATGGTAGCATATGTCCTTCTGTCTAGACATCTAACATTTAAAATAAGTGGACCACGGGCTGTGGAAGGCTTGGTTCCCTGATGAGGAAATGCACCGAGACTCTGCATACTAATATTTGAAGTGTAATTCCATGGTTTCTGCCTTATTTTATGCAGGGCTTGAGATTTCCTTCTACAGTACATGGTATTTGTGGTAAAATAAAATTGCCATTAAGCCTCACCACAAGCCCACCCATTTTAAACTGAACTCAATCCTATACACTCAAGTTCTCATCCTATCCTTCAATCGCTTCACTCTCCCACAACAAACTTTGTTGCTTCTTGAAGCAAGTCATACTTCTATTATCTTCTCCAATAACTTACTCTACGAGGTAATTTCTCATTGTATAAAATAAATCTCTCTAATTTCCCTTCTCCCTCTTAACTTCACAATTTGTAATGTGTATCTCTTAATATTTCAACTCTTCACCGTAATGAACAATTTGCTCAGATCAACTTTGAACAACCGTTTTTCAATATTCATCATTAGGAACATGGAGAATGATTTTTGCAGATTGAGTTTTTGTGCAATCTGATGATTTTATAGATATTTCAGTACTCAATAACAGAATGGGGCTCTGTGAATGCTAATATTTCTTTCAGGTCTTTCCTTTTACCTAATAGAAAAAGCAAGTTATGCATTTTAAAACATTACAAAAAGGTTTACAATTCATGCAGGAATTGTGCTTTATATTAAGATTAAATCACATGGGAGTCCCATGCTGGTTGCCAGGATCCTGTGTGAAATAGGTTAGAGCAGTCTATGGCAAGTACCTTGTGGGCATGAATAGATGGCACGAAACTACCCCTCAATTTGCCACTCACTCAGAGATACTACCAACGATGGTTTGCATGGGAAGTGGATAAATAATAAGCAGCATAGTCTTTTGAGATATGCTCAAGAGGATGAAAAAATGGGAAGTCTTTTGGAAGGGGTGTGGGACTAATTGGATAGTTCTTTCAAAGAGCCAACACAATCGTGATGGGCCAAATTGCCTCCCTGTATGCTATATCATTCTTTGATGATTCTAGTATTCTAAGTATTTCTCGACTGCACTGCAGTTCCCAAGTGACTGCTTTGTTTTTGCTACAGGAGCTATCATGAATGCAATTCTTTCTTTCAGTGTGCTTCTCAATGGCCAGCCTGCCTTCTGTTTCCAAGGATGCCAAGCTATAGTCGACACTGGAACCTCCCTAATCACTGTTCCAAATGAGTACTTCGGTACATTGTTACAGGAAATCAATGCACATCAGAATCAGAACGGTGAGGTAAGTTGTTATAACATGCTGACTGATTCTGGACTAGCAGCACAACTGGGAATGTCACACCATGCTAATAATGGAAGGATGCAACTCAATTGATATAATCTATAATTACAGCTCATCTGGTCATATTTATCACTATTAAATCATATTGCATCAATTGATGGAAAAGTAGTCTAATATTGGTCTCCAAACTATATACATCATATTTTACTAAAAGTTTTTAAGGAATGATATTGCCTAATGGAGTTTAAAGGAGAATGGGATGTTGCAGTTGCTTAGGCCATTACTTGTTCAGTTCTGCGATGTAAATTTGAATACAATACAAATGCACGTTTCTTCTCTCTGACAGCTAGAAGGATCTTAAGCAAAGTGAGGTTGAACCTCATTTCCTTGTGAATGTATTTGAGTAACAATCAGTTGCTGCTTGCAAAAAGCTCAAAAGTCATGTTCTGTGGGAAATGGGAGTGCTCATCTTTGATTGTAATTGTGGTGCAACTCAGAGCAGTATAGTAGAAGATTTATTGTACATTTAACTTGATGCTATACTTAACCCGGGGATCTTGATGCTGATAATGGGAGTCAAAATTGGAAAACGATCCATCCAAATTGCTTGGATATAGAACTTGAGGAATAAAAGTTTTCATCAAAAAGAAATAATTTTAATGTATTTTTTTGAATGACACTCATCAAAATGGCAAGTTAAAGACAGATGAGGATCCCATTCAGCCTACCTTAGCTCATTCACCAGGGATAAAACTTAGTCAGGCCATCAGTTCATGCAACTGGATCTTGAATAAATCTAAGGCTTTTTACACTACCTTACCTTGGACACAAAATGTGGTCACTCTTTGCATGGACATGTTTTTCCTGATATTGACTCTAAGTTGTCCTTTCATTACTTATGGCCTATGCCTTTTTGTCCCACAACTGTGACTTACCTTGAAGGTGCAGTCAAATTTACCTTATTTTTTTACCATGTAGCATTTTACATCACACCTCTTTACAAGGCTAAAGAACTCTAATTTCTGCAGTCATTCCTCATAACTAAATCCCCTGATCATCCTGGTTGACTTCCCTCAACATAAAATTTTGTGTCTATTTCTTGGTAACCAAAACTAGACATGATACTTAAGGGACAGCCTGACCAGTGCCTTGTTTAGTTTCTGCACGGCATCCACTAATTATCCACTATTTTAGCAGTGGAGAGCAGCATTCTATTTCCTTTGTTTATTGCTGTTGCTCAATGATTTCTCAAGTGCCAAGTCTATGAACACCCTCAAGACTCTTTCAACTTCGCCTTTAGCTAATTCTGACAATAATGTACTTAGCAAACTGAATGGCCCAGATTATGCGGTCAGCAACAAAGTAATAGTGCTCGCAAACACTAACAATTTCGCCATTCTTTACAACCCCAAAATCCAGCCTTTCTTCCACTGTGCACTATCAATCTGATTGTAAGAGAACAGTTTACATGAGGGCAGAATATTGAAATCAGCTTCTTTTCAGCAGGATTTTTACTTGAATGCCTCAATGTGAATAGTTATGTTAATGTTAATTTGGCATAAATGGAAAACACTGTGGGACCTCTGAAGTATAGCATTTTCAACTTGAGTTTGATAACCAATCTGAACAGGTTACTTGTGAAATCAATTTTATGTCCCATGCTACTTATTTTCCATTTGTACTAATTATATATAAATCTTGAGCATTGTCTGCTTTATTTAACAGTTTGTTGTCAACTGTAACTACATCGCAAACATGCCTTCTTTGACCTTTGTGATCAATGGAGCTCATCTCACAGTTCCTCCATCAGTATATATCATTCAGGTATGTATGTTCTAACAATAACAACTTGCATTTATATAGCCTCTTTAACGTAATAAAACATCCCAGGCACTTTATAGGAGTGCTATAAAGCAAAATATGACACCAAGCCACATAAGGTGATATTAGGGCAGATGGCTTAAAGCTTGGTCAAAGAGATAGTTTTTAAGGAGAGCCTTAGAAGAGGAAAGAGAGGCTGAGAGGTTTAGAGAGAGAATTCCAGAGCTTAGGGCCTAGGCAGCTGAAGGCACAGCCACCAATGATGGAGCGATTAAAATCAGAGATGTTCGAGAGGACAACAAAAATCACTAGGGATTAGCTTTCCCTGCCATTTGTTAAAGTTGGTTCAGAATTGCCCCATGGCTGAAGACTGGCTGCTTTTTATGGTATAACATTAGAGGGAAGGGGAATGGTGCTTTCATACTTGTAATTCGCTTCGCCCAATTTATCATCCCAACCTCATCTCTCCTGCCTCCAAAACAATGTTTCCTCTAATCTTTCTTTGTTACGTGGGGCCTGTTTGTTGCTCTGCAAGGTACGTTTTGAATTGTCGCACACCCGTGCAGCTTAGAGGGAAAATTGCTCCATTGCTGTAATTTCTCAGCCAGATAGGCAAGAGGATTGGGACTCAGGAGTCTCCTGGTTACCGTCGGTATAGTTTACTGATTCTCCTCTGCCAACCACCCCCGCCAGATGAAATCAAGGACTGTGCTAGTGTGCGGCGCTCTCTTTAGAAGCCTGGTTGAGAATGAGTGAGCCCCCTTTAAAGGATGATTTGCATTTAAATTTGATGAATCCACTCCAGGGGAACCATGTTCTGGACTGCAGCAGCCTATATTCATCATTGCATATCATACATTGAGTAAAAAAAAACAATATTAGGATAATATAACAAGTTTATTTCTTTTGGTAAAGTTGCTTCTTATCACAGAACTAGAAAGCATGGTGCAGAAAATGATATAGATTTCTCTGAACACCTTCCTCCAATCTGAAGTTAATTGATTTGTTAAAAAAGGATTTAATTGTACAAGGACCTCAGCTAACGGAGTATCATTATCTTACAGAGCAATGGGTACTGTACTGCTGGGTTTGAGCCAACCTATCTCCCTCCCCCTACCCGAGATGGACCACTGTGGATTCTGGGGGATGTCTTCCTCAGAGAATTCTATTCTGTTTTTGACAGAGGAAACAACAGAGTGGGATTCGCTCGCATTGCCTAAGGAGCATTTGGTTTGATATTTCAGCAACTAAAACAGTGTCTTTTAAACTATACATTTCTTTTGCACTAAGCATTCTCTACCTTGACACATGGATTTGAATAGAGATGAAAATAAGGCAGCAGATCTGCAACATCAGTTTTATGCCCCGATGTCAACTTGTAGATCTCCCCAAAGTCTAATAGATGGATGATAGGCGTTATCTCAAGCTTAATGGGGTTTGTGTTGGGATAAGTTTTACTCATCCTTTTGTCATTTAATTTCCCCCACCTTCCATCTTATCAAAGACCTTCCCTTTGGTTCTTCCCCACCTGCCCTTTTCCCTGCCTCTCTATTTGCTTAAAAGCTGTTACATCTCCAACTTTCTCCAGTTGTGATAAAGGTCATCAACCTAAAATGTTAACTATGTTTCTCGCTCCAAGGATGCTGCCTTACCTGCTGAGTATTTCCAGCATTTGATTTCAGATTTCAGATTTCCACGGCATTTTGCTTTCACTTATCTCTGTCTGGTATCTACCCTGTCTGTTTGTTGAAATATTGATCTTTATCAAGTGATGCCAGTATGTCCAACGGTTTTATCACTTGTTATGAAACAATAAAAGCAAAGAAAAATTAAATTGCTGCACAAAAATAAATGTCTCATTGTACTTTGTTCCTACGTAGAATCATACCAATTTACAACACAGGAGTCCATTCAGCCCATCGTGGTTGTACTGGCTCCAGTTATATTAATGAAACCGGACGGAACACCCGGCATCGACATAGGCACCGGAAACGACAACGGCAAACCCAGCCCTGTCAACCCTGCAATGTCCTCCTTACTAACATCTGGGGGCTTGTGCCAAAGTTTGGAGAGTTGTCCCACAGACTAGTCAAGCAACAGCCTGACATAGTCATACTCACGGAATCATACCTGACAGATAATGTCCCAGATTCAGCCATCACCATCCCCGCGTATGTCCTGTCCCACCGGCAGGACAGACCCACCAGAGGTGGCGGCACAATGGTATACAGTAGGAGGGAGTTGCCCTGGGAGTCCTCAACATCGACTCTGGACCCCATGAAGTCTCATGGCATCAGATCAAACATGGACAAGGAAACCTCCTGATTAATCAGTACTCCTCCATGTTGAACACCACTTGGAGGAAGCACTGAGGGTGGCAAGGGCACAGAATGTACTCTGGGTGGGGGACTTCAATGTCCATCACCAAGAGTGGCTCGGTAGCACCACTACTGACCGAGCTGGCCGAGTCCTAAAGGACATAGCTGCTAGACTGGGTATGCGGCAGGTGGTGAGGGAACCAACAAGAGGGGAAAACATACTTGACCTCGTCCTCACCAATCTGCCTGCTGCAGATGCATTTGTCCATGACAGTATTGGTAGGAGTGACCATCGCACAGTCCTTGTGGAGATGAAGTCCCGCCTTCACATTGAGGATACCCTCCATCGTGTTGTGTGGCACTACCACCATGCTAAATGGGATCGATTTCGAACAGATCCAGCAATGCAAAACTGTGCATCCATGAGGTGCTGTGGGCCATCAGCAGCAGCAGAACTGTACTCAGCCACAATCTGTAACCTCATGGCCCGGCATATCCCCCACTCTACCATTACCATCAAGACAGGAGACCAACCCTGGTTCAATGAAGAGTGCAGGAGGGCATGCCAGGAGCAGCACCAGGCATTCCTCAAAATAAGGTGTCAACCTGGTGAAGCTACAACACAGGACTATCTGCGTGCCAAACTGCATTAAGCAGCATGCTAAGCGATCCCATAACCAACGGATCAGATCTAAGCTCTGCAGTCCTGCCACATCCAGCCATGAATGGTGGTGGACAATTAAACAACTAACTGGAGGAGGTGGCTCGACAAATATCCCCGTCCTTAATGATGGGGGAGCCCAGCACATCTGTGCAAAAGATAAGGCTGAAGCATTTACAACAATCTTCAGCCAGAAGTGCCGAGTTGGTGATTCATCTCGGCCTCCTCCTGAAGTCCCCAGCATCACAGATGCCAGACTTCAGCCAATTCCATTCACTCCACGTGATATCAAGAATCGACTGAAGGCACTGGATACTGCAAAGGCTATGAGCCCTGACAATATTCCAGCAATAGTACTGAAGACCTGTGCTCCAGAACTTGCCGCGCCCCTAGCCAAGCTGTTCCAGTACAGCTACACACTGGCATCTACCTTGCAATGTGGAAAACTGCCCAGGTACGTCCTGTACACAACAAGCAGGACAAGTCCAACCCAGCCAATTACCGCCCCATGAGCCTACTCTCAATCATCAGTAAAGTGATGGAAGGTGTCATCAACAGTGCCATCAAGCGGCGCTGTCTTAGCAATGATCTGCTCAGTGACGCTCAGTTTGGGTTCCGCCAGAGCCACTCAGCTCCTGACCTCATTACAGCCTTGGTTCAAACATGGACAAAAGAGCTGAACTCAAGAGGTGAGGTGAGAGTGACTGCCCTTGACATCAAGGCAGCATTTGACCGAGTATGGCATCAAGGAGCCCTAGCAAAACTAAGATCAATGGGAATTGGGCGAAAGCCCTCCGCTGGCTGGTGTCATACCTAGCGCAATATAGAAATCAATAGGTTTCACAATATTCTCAATCACCAGCTCAATATTGAGACACTGCACAACAATTACAGGCGGGTAGAGAATGGATGCTGAATAGAAAGTCTGCAATTAATTCCTCTCCAAGTCACACACAATCCTGACTTGGAACTATATCGCCGTTCCTTCACTGTCACTGGGTCAAAATCCTGGAGCTCCCTTCCTAACAGCACTGTGGGAGTACCTACCCCACATGGACTGCAGCGGTTCAAGAAGGCAGCTCACCACCACCTTCTCAAGGGCAATTAGGGATGGACAATAAATGCTGGCCTGGCCAGCGATGCCCACTTCCCATGAATGAATACAAAAACAATGAAATAGTTTTTCAGATTTGGGTGCAATCAGGAAACTTAAACTTATGTTTAAAATTCCCACTGGCTCAGCTGATTCTGCCCTGATTTTACTACTAGAAAAATATGGAAACTTGACCCCTTATGTCAGTGTTAGTGAGCAATTTTGCCCACCTTAAAAATCATGCAGGTAATTTTCACCTTCAGTTGAGCAATTATATCATTTACTAAATGTAAATAAATTGATGCATTGATTATATTTCGTAAATTAATAAGTTCCTCAATACGATCATTGATTCAATTTCTGTCTGTATTTATTAATATGGAAACTCCATCTCTATTAGAAAGCGACATGTTTTGTTCATGAGCATCGTGACAAGAGATCAAATTTGTTCCATAAAATATGCCAAAATTATTTTTACATTCCACCCTCACTTATTTACACTGTTCTAAAGTTCCAAGGTTCTCTTTGGTCGAGTGTTCCATGTCATGTCTCGTTAGATGACAGCACGATCAAAGACTGTAATACAGAACCCATACGATATATATCAGCTACTTTACTGTTACATGTGTCACCGTATACTTCTGCCTTTACAGAAGGCAACATGAAAATGACTGTAGCTAACTCTAGCTAACTGGTTCTGTCTTATTTCCTTACACACAGCCCAGTTCACTTGACCATTCTGGTGTGTGAGAGTGAAACAATTCTCTGTCTTGCATTAAATCTGTGTGTGGATAAATATCTATTCTGATTTAATTAATTCACAATGGGTATCCCACACTGACTGAAAACAAACGAGACCCTCTATATTGATAGCTGTAGATGCTTCTCAATTATAAGACAATTTTAGCTAACTCAACTCACATTGTCTTAAAGCTACAGAAACTTGCATAATCAATAGTCTAATGGCAGGCTGTCTCTCTTTGCGCAGGAATTGATATTTCAAATCACCAAAGATGCCATCGATACCTTTCTGTCTACCAGTTAAGTCAAAAATCTAATTCCCCTTGGAGTTGTCTCCTTCTAAGCTGAATCTATCATTACAGGAATATCATAACATAAATTAAACAAAATAAATAAATAAACAGTCCAAATAGGTAAAAGTCCAAAGTGTTACATTCATACAAAACAAAAAGCAGAGATAATTTGTTGGTTGGCCATATTGTTTCCATATGTATTAAATATTACTAGTTGACTGAAAAAAATATTGGTATTGGAATATTGCCATATTTTGGAATCATTTTCTTAACAGCATATATATTTCTGAATATTAGCTTTATGATAAAAGCAAGCCTGGATAAAGGTTGTTGATATTGCAGAGCTACTGCAAATGAATCAGCTCGACAAGACTTAAAAACAACACTAACATCAGCTTGCATTTATATAGCATCCTTAACACAGAAAAACATCCCGGGCAGGAATTTCACTGCAGGGGTGGGAAACGGAAGTCAGGACCGTTTCCAGGTCCTGAACCCACCGTGGGAAACAATCATTGGCCCAGAGTTCCACAGGAGCACACTCTTAATTGGCATGGATGCGGGTTTGTCGGCTAATTAATGGTCATGGGGGTGGGAATGGATCTGGATTCCTCATGCGGGCCGAATTTAAACAGTCCAGGGCAGCCATTTCTGTGGCTGCTGTTTGAGTGCTGTAGATTCAGGTTAGAGGATATCAGATTGAGAGCCAGTTGGAACATCTCAGGAGAGCCACAGTCCTGGAACCCAAGGCAGGGCAGCCCCTCAATTCTTTGATGCGGACCTAGAGGTCCTCCTGGAGGCCATAAGGAGGGGAGGGAGGTCCTCTTCCTGGAGGGTGGCAGGAGGAAGCCAGCCACCCAGACTAAGCAAGTCAGGCTGGGCAGTTAGCAGACTGAACGTGGTCAGCAGAAGTTGAATCCAGTGCCAGAAGAGGATACACTCTGGCAAGATGAGTGCAACCCCCTGTTATGTTTGCGTTGGCTTACTGGGTTTTGTTTTGATATTCGATTTAACTCTGAGCAACTCTGAGCACACTTGTGTTAAATAACCAACTGGTTTATTTAAAGCACATTAACTAAAAGGTCCTACTGATTTCAGCACATATCTTGAAACCAGCCTGTGGCTGTGAGGACAGATTCAAAACTGTCTGTCTTCTGGAAGCTTCTACTCTAGCTCCACCCGGAAGCCTAAGCAATCAAAACAGTGAACACAGATCAAAACCATCAAACTCAGATCAATCAAACACTACATTTTTCCCCCTTTTGAATAAGACCTTGTTTTTTTTAAATTGAAGTATTCTAAACATCAAACTTATATACAGCAAGTCATTTCTTAGCATTCAACTGGTCAGCTTTCTTTAAGTACAGAAATAGTCTTTGAGATAGGAAGGTCTCTTAGGTCCTTGATTAGATTTACGAATTTGAGGTTGTGGATCTGTTTGGTTGGCTTGATGAGGCGGATTATCAATATCACTTACAGGAAAATGAAATGTATCCTCATTACCACTATCCTCAAAATATCCTGGTCTGCTCCCTATGAAAAGTCTTGCATTCCACCTGCTGTTGTCATTCAACAGATAAGTATTTGTACCGAGCAAATATTTAATCAGCTTTGGACTTGATATGAATGAAGCAAATTTGTGGTCGCGATTTGGCCGTTTGTTTCAAACCCAATTTCCAACTTTAAACTGTGGCTCCCTTGCGCCTGTACATTTGTCAAAGTATGTTTTTATTTTATCTTGTCGTCATGCCATTTCATCTGCATTTTCTCTGACCTCTTCATTAACTGGTAGTGGTGGCTTGAGAATGGCCAGTGGCATGCGAAAGTTATGACCTATAAGAAGTGCGGCTGGTGTCTTGCCGGTTAGAGAGTGTGGGTGGATCAGTATGTGCAAAGTAGGATGTGAATGGACTGTTCAAATGTTCTCCCCTCTGACATACTAGCTTTCAGACTTTCCTTTATCAACCTGTTGAACCGTTCAACACCACCATTCAACTGTGGGTTGGCGTGCGACGTCAGCTGGTGATAGATTCCGTAACTGCCTAGGAATTCCGTGAATTGACTTGAGACAAACTGCGGTCCATTGTCTGTAGTGTTGGTCTCCAGCACAGTCCATTTTGTAAATAATTGGTCCAGGATGTCAATGACTGAAGTGGTTGTAATGGAACTTGTTGTAGCAGTTTCCGTCCATTTGCTGAGGAGATCGTGAACAACAAGCAGAAAACATTGATTCCTAGGGGCTACTTGCACATCTACAAAAATATCAACTTGAAGTTGTTGCCATGGTTCCCTTGGCCATGGGATTGGTTTTAGAGATGCAGGGCAAGGTTTAACAGATTTTTCACTGAGTGCACAAGCTACGCAATCCCTAATGGACTCTTCTATACAGCGATCTATTCCTGGCCACCAGACTGCTTCACAGGATCATTGTTTCATCTTAACAACACCCGGATGTCCTTCATGGGCAAGATGCAATACAGGTTGCTGTAGTGCCTCTGGGATAACTGCCCGAGTGCCACGTGCAATACAGTTATTGCCAAACAAAGCGAGTTTGTTGCATACTCTGTAAAATGGGGTCAGTTCTTCCCCTATATCACGAGGCCACTCAGATTTGAGGTATTGATTTACTAGCTTTAGTACGTTGTCTGCTGCTGACTCGGTCTCCAACTCCTCTTGTGTAACCAGATTCGCAATCTCACGCGAAATCACTAAATCACTGCGATCACGTAGTCTTCAATGTCGCAAGTTGCTTTGCTGTCGCTAATACTGCGACAGCATTACGGCTAAGCATATCTGCTACTCGGTTGCCTGAACCCGCAAGATAGTCAACCTTGAAGTTATACTGATGTAGACGATCTGACCATCTGTAGATGCGTAGAAGTTGATAAACTGATCCTGATGTAGCTAAGGATGTAGTCAACGCTTGGTAATTGGTGCGAAGAGTAAACTTTCTACCAAAAAGAATCAAGTGCCAATGTTCACAGGCATAGATACAGGCTAGTGCTTCCCGCTCTTCAGTAGAAAATTTACATTCAGTGTCCAACAATGGACGTGATGCATAAGCTATTGGTCATTCGCATCCATCAATGGACTGTGAGAGTACAGTACCAATTGCAGTTCCCGACACATCTGTCATGACGTACGTTTCCGCATGTGGGTTGAAAAGCGCGAGGACTGGTGGAGATGCTATATTCGCCTTAAACGTTTTAAATGCTGATTGCTTTGCGACACTCCATTCCCAGTGAGCCTCTTTACAAAGTAGCTTCCTCAGGGGCTCCGCGATCTCCGCATAATTCAGAACAAATTTATGGTAGAAGTTAGTAGTACGTAGAAACGATGCCAATTCTTTCACATTAGCCGGTGTTGGAATTGCATGAAGGGCTTTGACGTTGTCGCGTGTAGGCTTTACTCCAGCTGCTAACACTCTGTAGCCTAAAAAGTCAATCTCGGGTGCCACAAATGTGCATTTGTCATGGTTGAGTATCAAATTGTGTTTTACAAGTCAAGTGAGCACTGCTGATAATCGTTGATCATGTTCAGCTTTGTCCCATCCATGGACAATGACGTTGTCAAGTAGGTTGAGCGTCCCCTCAATATCCGACAAGAGTGAAGAAACCATCTTCCGGAATGCGCTAGGTGCTGAACATAGTCCATATGGCATTTTTCATGTGTAACAAAAGCTGTAAGATATCGGCCTAGTTCTGCTAGAGGTATCTGAAGTTAACTCCATCGCATATCAAGCTTTGTGAAGACTGTGGAGTCATGAAATGAGGCTGACAGTTCTTGAATTGTAGGAAGTGGATATTGGTCTGGTATAATAGCTTTGTTGACTGCCTTTAGGTCAATGCATTGTCGAATTTCACCATATTTTCTGTTGTGCAATGGCGGGGAAATGTAGTGTTTGATTGATCTGAGCTTGATGGTTTTGGTCTCTGTTCACGGTTTTTCCGTTGTGCAATGACTAGATTTGATATCCACGGTGATGAGTTGATTCATTCATTGGTACCGTCTGCTTCTAGTCATTTCAGCTCCTGTGACACTTCAGCACGGATTGCAAACGGCAACCATCTCAAACTCTGTGAAACTGGGTGAATTGATGTGTTGATGCGATGAACATAACAGTACCCTTTGATCTCCCCAAATCCAGTAAATAAGGAAGGATATTAGCGTGTATAATCTGCATTATCAATCCCATTAATGTGTGCTCCAGTGTGGTCTTCAAGTTTGAATCCAAGCCAATCGAAAAGGTTTACCCCTGTAAGGCTTCAGCCTTTAGCTACATAGAAGGTGAAGCTGTCTAGCATGACATTTTTGAGTTGTACTGGAACTGTGATCATCCCCAAAACTGAAATGATAGTGTTGTCATAAGCTTGAAGAGTGTCTGTCGCAGGAGTGAGAGAGAATTGTGAAAAATACTGATGGTCGAGTTTGTCACTCAAAATAGATACTTTTCGCCAACATCGATCAGAAGTGTAGAAGTGACACTGAGGTGCCTGCGATCTTGACTGAGCATTCCCTAAAGTGACCTGGTGCTTTACTTTTGGTGATGGAACATACATGTTGTACCACACTCTCCGGAACAGTCTCCTCTACGTGTTGAACCGATGAAGTCTTTTCCTTTGATAACCTGGACATCTTTGCAAAATGGTTCCACTTTGAACATGGTTTACACTTTTTCCCTTAAGCTGGATATGGCATTGGGACTTGATGAGGATTTCCACAATCTGGCCACAGTTTTGAAGGTAAGTGACCATGATGGGGCACATTTTGATGAGGCTTTTTTGGCCTTAACCACTGCACTGAAGCTGGTTGGGCAAGCCGTGTCTGCAACCCTGAGTCTGAGGGTGCATGTGTGTGTAAACTCTTCTAAATTTAACATGGCAGATTCGATCTGGACTGCTAAGGTTATGGTTTTTTCTAAGGTTAAATCATCATCGTCCATGAAAAGACATTCCCTAATTTGGGCGGCACAGTGGCGCAGTGGTTAGCACCGCAGCCTCACAGCTCCAGCGACCTGGGTTCAGTTCTGGGTACTGCCTGTGCGGAGTTTGCAAGTTCTCCCTGTGTCTGCGTGGGTTTCCGCTGGGTGCTCCGGTTTCCTCCCGCCTCCAAAAGACTTGCAGGTTGATAGGTTAATTGGCCATTGTAAATTACCCCTAGTGTAGGTAAGTGGTAGGAGAATGGTGGGGATGTGGTAGAGAATATGGGATTAATGTAGGATTAGTATAAATGGGTGGTCGTTGGTCGGCACAGACTCGGTGGGCCGAAGGGCCTGTTTCAGTGCTGTATCTCTAAATAAATAAATAAATTGTGGAATTGATGTCTTTTCAATTAATTGGTCACAAAACAGTTCATTGGTTATTGTGCCAAATTTACATGTAGATGTTAATTGCTACAATGCTGTCACATATTGTTTAATGGACTCACCATGCCCCTGGGATCTCTGGTGGAATGTGTATCGCTCTACCATCACTGTTTGGCCCAAAGTATTTTCCGACAGCACACACTGCCATATCAAAAGCAGACGTATCTTCTGTGAGCTACTCAAAGACACACTGTCCTTCTGTCCCTAAGCAATGTACAAGTATCGCTTTCATATGGTTCGCTGCTATATCTGGACTGTCCATCCCTGTAGCGAGCAAGTAGGTCTTGAACCCTGAGATCCATTGCTCCCAACACAAAGAAGGATTTCTTGGCGTAGGATGAAAGGGTTTTAGAACTGGTCACATTAGATTCTGTTCGCTCATCCTTGTTGCCAAGTATTTGTTATGTTTGAGCTGGGTTACTGGGTTTAGTTTTGATATCCAATTTAACTCTGAGCAATGCAAATATCATACTTGTGTTAAATAACCAACTGGTTCATTTAAAGCACATTAACATTAACTGAAAGGTCTTATAGATTTCAGCACATGTCTTGACAGCAGCCTGTGGCTATGAGGGCAGATTCAAAACTGTGTCTTCTGGAAGCTTCTACTCTCTCTATCTCCACCCAGAGGACAAAGCAATCAAAACAGTGAACAAAGACCAAAAACATCAAACTCAGATCAATCAAACACTACACCCCCACCCCTCATGACAGGCCTCTGAGTATTCACCCTCTAGTAGACATACCAGCTGAGGATCCTCAGGGCACTTGCTGTTGCTGAACATGGGAAGAGTGTGTCCCTTGAGCACTTACTGACCCCTCCAAATGGCTCAGAGCCATAGTGCAGCTGAGGACCTGCCAGCCCTGAAACATGCAGCTTCTGATGAATAGGAGCAGCTGGCATTGGCCATAGAAGCCAACAGTGCCTTACCAAGCCAATATGAAAAATTGGGCGGACAAGAACGCAAAGTCCCAAAATTTTCAACCAGGGGATGAAGTATTAGCATTATTACCTTTACAGGGTGAACCATTAAAAGCACGGTTCAGTGGTCCGTATAATGTGATCAAAAGAGTGGGTAAGGTGGATTACTTGATTGACAACCCTGATTGCCAGAAAAAGAATCAGCTGTTTCATATCAATATGTTAAAGCAATAGGGAGGGGGATAAGCCAGTTCAGGTATGTCAGGTAATCAGGACTGTTGAGAAGGAAAAGGATAGTGAGGATGAAGCAGGAGGAGGCCTGGACAATTCTCAAATTGAACCTCCTATTATCCAGTTAGCGAATACACAATGGCTAGGTAAGTTGGACAATATGCTTTTCTACTTAGATGCAGAACAACAAGACGACCTAATAAGGCTTCTCACAGCATTTAGAAGGGATAAGCCAGGATGTACAACCTTAGCCACACATGATGTGGATCTAGGGGAATCAGTACCTTTAAAACAGCATCCTTACCACTTAAGTCCAGACAAACAGGCCCAAGTAAAAGCAGAAATCCAATACTTGCTGGAAAACAACTTTAATTGAACATAGTCAAAGCACCTGGAGTTCACCAATAGTTTTAGTGCCTAAACATGGTGGGTCAACTCGACTTTGCATAGACTACAGAAAAGTCAATGCAGTCATGAAGGCAGACTCCTACTTAATTCCTTGCTTAGAAGACTGTATTGACACAGTGGGCCGTGCTATGTTTCTTACCAAGGTAGATTTGTTAAAGGGATACTGGCAAGTTCCTTTGACACCTTGAGCGAAGGAACAATCAGTTTTTGTCACGCTGGATGGGGGTTTCCAGTGTCAAGCGATATCACACAGGTTAATGGGTACTCATGAAACTTCTCAGAGACTAGTGACCCCAGTAGTGGCCAGCGTTCCTAACTGTGCAGTTCACCTTGCTGAGGTGATGGTCTATAGGGACACTTGGAAGGAACACATGAAACAACTAGGAGACTATATTTGGAAGGGTGCAATTGGCTGAAGGTAACAACCTTTGTGGAAAAATTTACAAACCAAAATGCTGGAATATTTTGATGAAGTTCATTATTACAGCCTTATCATTTGAAATGTGTACACATTTTGGGAAAAAACAATGTTATCGCCAATGCTTTGTCACGTATTTAACCTTGTTGAGTTACGTGAGTAACAATGGTTCAAAGAAAAATTGTGTTAATTACCAGGAGAATGAATGAGGGCATGAACACAAAAATACATTTAAAAATTTTTTTTTAATTTGTTTTATAATGTAATGAAACACATTCAAGAATGGTCTTTCATTTCGCCAAGGATGTAGGTGTCACGAGAGTTTTGTTTTTTTAAACTAAGAAGTCTGTGTGACTTTAAGACTGAGAAAAAAGGACTGTGAACACTGATTGATGACTTGGTGTTTGAAGTATGCAGGCTGTAAAACTTGTATGCAAACAACAAGATCATTCATGACCATCTTGCGACTTGGTTGTTGGAGACTTTCAGTTTTACAGATTGAAACAGACCAGGGAGCTGGGAGCAGCTAGCAGTGAACTGAAGCTGTGATTTGCTGATAGACCAGGGAAAAGACCTACTCTCTCTGATAAATAAGCCTTGCATCTCATAGAAAGAAATGCTACATTTAAAGGTGCAATTTTGACCTGCCTGAAGAGAGAGAGAAAAAATCCCCAGAAAAAAGGAGTTGCTGCACTCTGTGGAGGAACACTGCTTTGGAAAAAGGAAGCCTTGTGTTTCGGGTGTGGTAGTTTGCTGTTGCCTCCAGTCTCAAGAATCCTTGCCTCAAGAGTGAGTCCTGGTGCCATTTGTGTTTTTCGGAGATCCTGAAATCTAAAGAAAGTTTCTACTATTAGACTGCTACTTTAAAGTGTAAGTAAACCTGTTGCTGCAACCTTTTGCTGAAAGATCTGTGTGACACATGCTGCAGACGAATTGCCTTGAGTGCCTACCCATCACAGACTGTTCATCAATCTCACTTGAAGGGACTTCGAGTGACATCCAACTATTCAACTCTGGGACACCTCATCGTTCCGGAAATATCTTACCAGACTGTGACAACTAATTATTTTATTATTCCTAAGAAACTGTTGCAACTTAAAACAACTTTTTAAAACTGGTTAACCAATTTTTGAAAGTATGTGTGTGCATGAGGGTTAGGAAAAATAAGATCATATAAACTCTTTTCATACATATAGATTTATCATTATCGTTTAGAACTCAGTATATTAATAGTTAATTTTATTGTTGTTTAAAGAAACCAGGTTTGGTGTGCTTTATTCTGGGGGGACAAATAAAGTGGTTAATTTGGCTATTTTTCAGTAGGTGGCAAACTTTACTAATATGCAGTGACCTGTAGAGTAGTGGGACTGAATTAACAGTGCATTACTTCTGCTTTGGTCATAACACAGTCATGCTCCCATTGTCAGTTCCAGCCTTCCTTTCACTCAGATGGCCCCTCCAATTGTGTTTGTCAGTCTTTACCCCTGTTCTTATGCCTCCACAATGCCAGGAGGGTGATGACCCCCTGCACTGCCCAAGCACTTACTGCCCACTCTCTCTGCCACCTACACTGAAATGATGGTACCTGTTCCCCAATGGCTGAGTTCCCCACTGCACCATTTACCCTTTCATGGGGCCCAGCTAATTCTCTGGGGTGGCCATAACTTGCTTCCCACTGTGTGTCCACCTCCATTCAGCTGGTCTGCCCCAAACAATGCATGCAGCCACTGGGTCCATGCAAAAATTGCAACATGCCCCTGAAACATTGGCCGGAATTTTACGCCGCCCCAGCGGGTCGGATGGTGGTGTGGGGGCAGCGTAAAATTGAGTGGCAGGCTCAGGGAGGCCTAACCGCCCCGATTCCACCTCTGACCAAGTTTACGGAGGTCCAGCGGCGGGGGGTGAGAAGCGGCCCTCCCGCCCGAGGCCAATCAAGACCCTTAAGTGGCCACTTAAGGGCCCTCGCCCGCCTCCACAGGTATTTTACCTATGGCAAGCGGGTGTGCCGGGGACGTAAA
The DNA here is from genome assembly GCF_036365525.1 of Heterodontus francisci. Taxonomy (NCBI): domain Eukaryota; kingdom Metazoa; phylum Chordata; class Chondrichthyes; order Heterodontiformes; family Heterodontidae; genus Heterodontus; species Heterodontus francisci. The sequence goes on along the minus strand of NC_090395.1, from coordinate 63,533,368 downwards.
AGGCCACCTAGCTATAGCTGCCAGCCTTTCCACACCCCGGGGGGCGGGGGGGACCTGGCAATCAGGCACGGGGTGTCCGATTGAGGGCCGCCCCCACCTCCCAACCCAACCCCGGGATCCAAGACGCCCCCCTCCCCCCAAACGACCACCCTAGCCTCACCAGGGCACGACTGATTGCCCTGGTGAGGCAACCCAAACTTACCTTCAGTACCGGTTCCTTGGTAACCTCCTCAGTCGGCTAGGCTGCAGTCCTAGCAATGGCCACTACTCCCGGTAGCGCTGCTGAGACTAAGAGCTGCCGGCCCGCTGATTGGCCGGCAGCTCACTGAGGCGGGATCACCTCCCTCAAATGGGTGAAAGTCCCACCTCGGGCCAATTAAAGCCTGGGGAGCCGTAAAACACGGGACGGATCCCCAGGCTGGGTGGAAGCGGGTTCGGCACCGACATTTACATCGGGGTCCGGCTCCCGTCCGCCCAGGGTAAAATTCCGGCCATTAACTTTGCTTCTCTCTCCACAGATGCTGCCAGAGCTGCTGAGTATTTCCAGCATTTGTTGATGTCATTTCTGATTTTGGTTACAGTCATTTCAGTGGATGGAAACCTGATGGAGAAATTAAAACAGGAAGTTGCAGGAGAGGTGGGCACTGACCTGTGAGGCGACAAGTTTAAGGACTTTGAAGAGGAAAGAGAGGTCAGAAATGGAGTGGTATTTTGCCAGAACAAAGGGATCAAGGGAGTGTTTTTCTTTTGAAAGTGGAAATGATAATGACAGTTTTGAAAAGGAAGGGGACAGTACCTGAGCAGAGGGAACCATTTACAAGGTGGATAATCAAGAGTTTGTGGGAATGGGATCAAGAAGCAGGAAGTGATTCTCATGAATAAAATGAGCCCAGAGAGGGAAAGAATTAAAGAGAAACCTCCCTCATTGTTGCACTGGAGTGTCAGTCTAGATTTCTGTGCTCAATTTTTCGGATTGCGACTTGAACCTATAACCTTCTGACTCAGAGGTGAGAGTGCCTTACTCCTCTCAGGATGTTCCAAAGTGTTTTGCAACCAATTAAGTAGTTTTTGATTTGTAGTCACTGCTACATTGTCGGAAATTAAGTACTCTAGGGAATATCCCATCTGGCCCCTGATAGAAATTTAGCACATCGACATTAGTTACTGAGGAATTATAATTAACCTCTAGATTCAATATATATTCCTGAGCTAATGCTAGTTAAACCTTTAATTTGTCCACTATCTTCAATTGTGAATACTGAAGTGAAGAACTTATGTAATGTATTTAGCATTTTCTTATGTATTTACCTGCCAATTAAAAAACAAATCTTAACAATCTGTCTACTTTGTGCTAAAAAAAGACAATATCTTATCTATTTAGTTACTATCAGCAATATACCTTTCTTTCTTATCAACTTGCACTTGTAATCACTCGATTTATTTTTCTGTTTGATTGCTTATATCTTTTTAAATGTTATCTTTTATCCTATTCTTGACTTTCTGATTGAGCAACTGTGGTCTAGTGCTTGTTGTTGGTTATTTTTCTCCTTTGCCTCATAGGAGTTTACCTCATGTCAACACCCTTGAAAACACTTGAAATTTTCTTTAACTTTCAAACTCAATCTCCCAGTTGTTCCCAGCTATCACTATATACTAGCTCTCAAGTCTATCTCTTTTGTGCTGTTCTTGCTTTTAGCCTTAAGAACATGGCCAGGTCCCAAAAGCTTACCCACTCCTAGGTGATTAATCACTTTGAAAGGACAGATACAAACTGTTCTTTTTTTACTCTTTCGTGGGATGCGGGCATCATTGGCAAGGCCAGCATTTGTTGCCCATCCCTAATTGCCCTTGACTACTGAGTGGCTTGCTAGACCATTTCAGAGGGCAGTTTAAGAGTTAACCACATTGCTGAGGGTCTGGAGTCACATGTAGGCCAGACCAGGTAAGGACACCAGATTTTCTTCCCTAGAGGACATTAGTGAACCAGATGGGTTTTTACAACAATCAATGATAGTTTCATGGCACCATTACTGAGACTAGCTTTCAATTCCAGATTTTTATTAATTAATTTAAATTTCACCAGCTGCCATGGTATGATTTGAACCCATGTCCCCACATCATTAGCTCCCATAGTCCCCATAGCCTCGGCCACTGGATTACTAGTTTAGTGACATTATCACTACGCCACTGTCTCTAATATTCCTTCCCAACTGCCCTGTTTCACATATTGGAGCAGTACTAATTTGACTCATCCATCAAGAAATTGATGTGATTGAATGCTAGGTTGTTTTTACACCCTCCTCATTTTACTGGAGATCAAGCGGGTATAAAGCCAGCATTCCGCCCAATTCTGCAGGATCTCCGCCAGCAAATTAGGTTAAAATTCATCCACTGTGTTGAACATCGATGACCTATTACCCGCTAGGAAATTGTTTGTGGGGTTTCTTTTCCCTCATCTTCCAGTGGCTTTTCTTGATTCATCTGTTTTCTCACTGGGATATTGAAATCGTCCACGATTATTACTTTGGTATTTCCTTCAATCCTTATTATTAGCGCAAACATCTCATTATACATCCTTTCACCTCGAACTGTGCAGTGAGCGTTTATTACTTTGTTGTTTTAATCATTTATTTTTACTGTTATATCCCACCTTCAGTGATTGCTGTGCGCTCCATTATCAATAGTGTTATTCCTCCATTTGACTTATTTGATCCATCTTCACAAAACCTTCTGTATCCTTATAGTCCCAATTCTTTGGATTCTCATAGTTCATGGTTTTGTCGCTGATTTCCCCAGCAATACCTCTAATTTTAATATTGTTTAATGCTTCCTTCATCAATGTAAAATTATTTTAGCTTATGTTTAATCCCCATTAATAAACACTGTGACAGATGTGGGAATAAAGTCACTGTTTAAGCTTTAAAAGTTTTACTCCAAGTTTCTGTGTGACGAAATATAGTTATAAAAGGAATAATTAGGAAAGAGTATAGAGAATAGGTAGAATTCAGATATAATTAATACATTACACTTTAGGAATAAAGATACGTTTAATACAATTAAAGATTAAATAAATCGTCAGTTTTCAAGATTCCCTGGATTCCCTTTTAAAAGCAGGGTTAAAAATTCATGATTCCCTTTTAGTTAAAACTCCATCTCAACATCCCTGTTACATTGGAATGTGTAAAAAAAAAAGTTCGCCTTTAGGCTAAACAGGCCTAGGGAGTATTGATAAACTAATGGAATTGAGACACAGTACATGGCACACGCTAATACCTATAATCCTGATGATCTGATAATGATATAGAACATAGACAGGTTGTCTTAAGTAAAGTGGTACAGGATAGTACCAGAGAAATATTATGATCAATCACAAAATGGAACATCACTTATAAGAAACAGATGTTATGTGACTTGAGTTAACCCAAAAAAAAAGAGAAGTTGCTGAATGATCTTTGTTCAAAAAACAATTATGACTAAAACAAATATGAAAATAAGTAACCAATAAATCAATGTCATAGTGTTACTATAAAAACTACAAACATTTTGACCGAAAAAAGCTCACAACTTTATAAGGGAATTCTCAGCAATTACATAATTAAGAATAATAGTGAATGATACGACATTATAAGGATAATGAAAGAGGGTGGAGCATACACAGAGAGGTGACACCCACATTTGCAAGGGATGACCTAATCAGATTAGAAACACTATAAAATTTACGAGGAACTAGGAACGCTATAAACTAGGAACTTTACAGTCAAAAAATTAGTAGTGAATTCCTCAACAATGCTTCTCAACTCATGGTAAAGGAAGTTAACTGCATGATAAGATCATTCTATTCTTAATCGAGGGGGCTTATCTTGCTAGACAGGAGGCTTACTCGGGGAATTTAAGGTAACAGTTTACTTTGAATTTTGATGGATCTTGTAAGGTATTCTGCTGTAACATTGTCGAGGTTGAAGTTTTTGAATTCTATTTTAGAAATAAGATTATGTTTTCATCTTTTAGTAGGATTTAACATTGTGATATACTTAACCACTTAAAGTGTATTGCATGTTCAATTCTTTCATAAATTTGCAAATAGGTTAGTAAATTGTTCCATGTAGTATTCTGCATACAACTGCAAGAATCCCCCTCTGTATATTTCTTAAGTGAGAAGGTACATTATTGAAGAGAGAATCCTGGATTCATGTAATTTCTGGGATATTTATGACCTAGCTGATGCTTGTTAAAAAAATAGGCAATCTGAAAGATGGTAATATTCTCTGCTGATTTCTTTCTTTGAGAGGAGAGTTAGGCCAGCTCTTTAAACCCAAACAAGTGTCTGTGAGATCTGTCTGGTTTAAACTTAGGTGAGAGAGATTAGTGGAAAAGTGCTCCTGATTTGGTTTAGCTTTTGTAAGGGGTTAAGGTCATAAATCACTTCATCTGGTGATACAAATGAAATCTTCAACTTGCAGAAATCTGCTGTTCAGTAACTCAATTGTTTCAAATTGAACTAAAAGAAAATCTCAATCTCCTCGTACAATGGGTCATAACGCATTATAACTGGCCAGTTAGCTTTTACAAACCTCCAGTCAGATACAGCAGGCCCAATTTTAACCCATTCAAAATCCATTCACTTGCACAGAGTTAAAATTAGGCTCAGTGTGACTGACAGGATCAAAGGCCACACTTACCGTCAGTGAATCACCAATGCCAGCATTGCTACCCATGTAGTGCCCTGTTCAGATCCTCATATTGAATGAGTATTTGCATATTAAAATCGGTTAAAGTTCCTACAAAATGTCTTTTCCTTTCTCTCCTGAAAGAGTTTACCCTCTCCTGAACAGTAGTTCCACGGTCATTGGATGCCTTTTGCTGTCCCATCCAAGTAGTTATTATTCAAGTGTAAACTATTCTACTGTCAGAGGCTTCACAATTAAACCAAGTCCTGTGCTTGCCCAATGCTTACACATGTGCAACCACTGGGTAGCACTCTGCACCAGTGACCCTCACTAATATTGTCCCTCCTTAATCCAGGGGCATCTTGCCAGTTGTAGGTTCCCTGCTGAGATCAGCAAAGTCAGCACAGATCGTGGATAAAACTTGGGACTTTTCTTCCCCAGCTACTCACTGGATAACTTCATTGAACCTTCAGGGGAGCCTTTTCTATTGCTTTCAACATAGTCCTACCCTTCAGTGTGACTTCCCACACTTTTCTCACCTTTCAACCCAAAACTAGTGAGATTTACATTTTTCCAAAAGAACTAAATGCCTTATTTACTGAGTCAGTAGTAGCTGACAGGCTCAATATGGATTCAGAAAAAATAAATCTGTTAATTTTGATTGCTCTACATCTACATTTCAAAAGGGAATTGGATAAATATTTGAAAAGGAAACATTTATAGCCCTCTGGGGAAAGGATGACAGAGTCAGACTAACTGGATAGCTCTTTCACAGACACAATGTAGAAATTGTCTCCTTCCCAGCTATATCATTCTATCGAAGTCTGACTTGAAGAAAGCAAAATACTGCAGAGGTTGGCATGCTGAACGGCCAATGGTGGAGCGATGAAAATCAGGGATGCGCAAGAAACCAGAATTGGAGGAAAGCAGAGGTCTCAGAGGGTCGCAGGGCTGGAAGAGTTTACAGAGATGGGGAGCAGTGAGGCTTTGGAGGAAGTTTTTCATAAGGATGATAATTTTAAAATGGAGGCATTGCCAGACAGGAAGCCTATGTAGGTCACTAGTAAAAGGAAACCACTTGGGTATAACATGAAAACCCTACTTTAACATCAGAGAATGACTGGAATGTGAAATCTGTCCATTTACAGATGCTTGACCATTGCTGACAAATCCTTCAACATATGTCAACAAGACAGGAACCAGTCAAACCAGGATTAGTATTTTGCAATGCTTTATAGTATTTATTGCTTACACACAAGCACAAATGGTAAATTTTAGGGCGGAATAGTTTATCAAATAAAGAGCGAAATATTTCAGCAAATAGGTGTGGCAGAATCTAGGCAAAAACAATGCTATTAAGTAATATCAGTGATGCCATTGATTCTCTAGCCAGCGGAAAAGCCCCTGGGAAGGACAGCATTACCCCTGAAATAATCAAGAGTGCCAAGCCTGCTATACTCTCAGCACTACATGAACTGCTATGCCTGTGCTGGGACGAGGGAGCAGTACCCCAGGACATGCGCGATGCCAATATCATCACCCTCTATAAAAACAAAGGTGACCGCGGTGACTGCAACAACTACCGTGGAATCTCCCTGCTCAGCATAGTGGGGAAAGTCTTTGCTCGAGTCGCTCTGAACAGGCTCCAGAAGCTGGCCGAGCGCGCCTACCCTGAGGCACAGTGTGGCTTTCGTGCAGAGAGATCGACCATTGACATGCTGTTCTCCCTTCGTCAGATACAGGAGAAATGCCGTGAACAACAGATGCCCCTCTACATTGCTTTCATTGATCTCACCAAAGCCTTTGACCTCGTCAGCAGACGTGGTCTCTTCAGACTACTAGAAAAGATCGGATGTCCACCAAAGCTACTAAGTATCATCACCTCATTCCATGACAATATGAAAGGCACAATTCAACATGGTGGCTCCTCATCAGAGCCCTTTCCTATCCTGAGTGGTGTGAAACAGGGCTGTGTTCTCGCACCCACACTTTTTGGGATTTTTTTCTTCCTGCTGCTTTCACATGCGTTCAAATCCTCTGAAGAAGGAATTTTCCTCCACACAAGATCAGGGGGCAGGTTGTTCAACCTTGCCCGTATAAGAGCGAAGTCCAAAGTACGGAAAGTCCTCATCAGAGAACTCCTTTTTGCTGACGATGCTGCTTTAACATCTCACACTGAAGAGTACCTGCAGAGTCTCATCGACAGGTTTGCGTCTGCCTGCAATGAATTTGGCCTAACCATCAGCCTCAAGAAAACGAACATCATGGGGCAAGACGTCAGAAATGCTCCATCCATCAATATTGGCGACCACGCTCTGGAAGTGGTTCAAGAGTTCACCTACCTAGGCTGAACTATCACCAGTAACCTGTCTCTAGATGCAGAAATCAACAAGCGCATGGGTAAGGCTTCCACTGCTATGTCCAGACTGGCCAAGAGAGTGTGGGAAAATGGCGCACTGACACGGAACACAAAAGTCCGAGTGTATCAGGCCTGTGTCCTCAGTACCTTGCTCTACGGCAGCGAGGCCTGGACAATGTATGCCAGCCAAGAGCGACGTCTCAATTCATTCCATCTTCGCTGCCTTCGGAGAATACTTGGCATCAGGTGGCAGGACTATATCTCCAACACAGAAGTCCTTGAAGCGGCCAACACCCCCAGCTTATACACACTACTGAGTCAGCGGCGCTTGAGATGGCTTGGCCATGTGAGCCGCATGGAAGATGGCAGGATCCCCAAAGACACATTGTACAGCGAGCTCGCCACTGGTATCAGACCCACCGGCCGTCCATGTCTCCGCTATAAAGACGTCTGCAAACGCGACATGAAATCGTGTGACATTGATCACAAGTCGTGGGAGTCAGTTGCCAGCATTCGCCAGAGCTGGCGGGCAGCCATAAAGACAGGGCTAAATTGTGGCGAGTCGAAGAGACTTAGTAGTTGGCAGGAAAAAAGACAGAGGCGCAAGGGGAGAGCCAACTGTGCAACAGCCCCGACAAACAAATTTCTCTGCAGCACCTGTGGAAGAGCCTGTCACTCCAGAATTGGCCTTTATAGCCACTCCAGGCGCTGCTTCACAAACCACTGACCACCTCCAGGCGCGTATCCATTGTCGCTCGAGATAAGGAGGCCCAAAAGAAAGAAAGAAAAGAAGCACTAAACCTCATTTGTAATAACAGACATTAAAAGTGTTTGAAAGAATATGCTATAATCAGTCTATTAAGGAAGATCATTGATGTCGAGACAGGGAATCACTTGGAGAAGATACCACTTTACCTCCAAAGTTACAGGGATAAGTTAGAAGGTACACAACTTAGGCAGTTTTGATGAATCCCATTCTATTGTTTCCTCCATCATAAATAGAATATTGCTGAAAACAGAGACATTTTGTCGAAGCCTTTCGTCTTGCACTCATCAGGACAACTCACAAGAGTAAGGGAAGCAACAAATTTATACTATATGAGAAGAGACTGCTGATTGGTTGGCAAGTAGACTCTGATTGGTAGAGGCGTTGCCATGGAGAATACACCAATTTATGGTGACTGACAGTTAACTGCCAAGCTTTGTTTGAAATTTAAACCAGGCAGCTTGATTCTGATTGGTCAAGGTATTGCCCTGAGGAATGAACCAGCAAATGGCTGTCATTTATTTTGTTTAGCTGAAACAGGCGCAATGTGTGTACATGTTCTTTCTGTCTGCAAAGAACAGGGCCCTGTGTATTAACATATGTATCTTCTGGTATGCGCAAATGCGCCACACTGCGAGCCCGACTGACAATCTTAAATTGGTTGTCAGCATAATTCTTAGCACACTGAGGATTATTTAGCAAATGTTGTCCAATTGCGGAATCACATCTAATGTTGGACACTGCTTTGAGTTTTGCAAGCACAGGCTTGTTGTGGACGGACTGTACCTCGGCCGTTGCGAACAGTGGAAGCTTGGCAGTTAACTGTCAGTCACCATAAGCTGGTGCATTCTCCATGGCAACGCCTCTACCAGAGTCCACTTGCCAACCAATCAGCACTCTCTTCCCTTATAGTATAAATTTGTTGCTTCCCTTACATTGGTATTCTTGAGTTGTCCTGATGAGCGCAAGACGAAAAGCTTCGACAAAATGTCTCTGTTTTCAGCAATAGTCAAGTTCTGTACTACCCAAATGACTATAAACAGAATAGAACTCACTCAGGAAGACATCAATTAAGATCCAGAATGGTCCATTTTAGGTAGAAGCAGACAGACAGATGGACTCAAGCTCAACAAAGCAATAGCTATTACTCTGAGAAACGTGAGATAACGACACTTAATTAGACACATGAACAGACTAAACCAGCAAATATTTAGTACAGGTTTATTAACTTCAGCTGTTAGATCAAATCTTACAGAAATGCTTTCAGTTTATACTTTTCTAGTCTATGATAGGACTGACAAAAGAAGGATTACTTAAGAGTTAATACATAAACATGGCTAGTGATTAAAGTTAATGTGCACATTTTTTTTTATTACTTTATTTTGTTTGCCAGTCAGTTATCTCTGACAGTAAGGTTTTTGACTCCCATTTAAATGGGTCAAATTGAGTCTCCATTTCTGCAGCCATTTCAAGTTGGGAATTTCATAATTCTTCGACCAGTAAGTAGAATTGGCTGTGAGTGATGGCATGGATTCCACTGGAGAAAGTGGGGGACAAAGGGGGAAGGGATGGAAAGGTAGAAATTGGCAAGTCATGTTGCAGCTGTACAGAACTTTAGTTAGGCCAAACTTAGAATATTGCGTGCAATTCAGGTCGCCACGCTACGAGAAGGACGTGGAGGCTTTGGAGAGGGTACAGAGGAGGTTTACCAGGATGTTGCCTGGTCTGAAGGGCATTAGCTATGAGGAGAGGTTGGATAAACTCGGATTGTTTTCACTGGAACGACGGAGGTGGAGGGGCGACATGATAGAGGTTTACAAAGTTATGAGCGGCATGGACAGAGTGGATAGTCAGAAGCTTTTTCCCAGGGTGGAAGAGTCAGTTACTAGGGGACATAGGTTTAAGGTGCGAGGGGCAAAGTTTAGAGGGGATGTGCGAGGCAAGTTTTTATACACAGAGGGTGGTGAGTGCCTGGAACTTGCTGCCAGGGGAGGTGGTGGAAGCAGATATGATAGCGACGTTTAAGAGACATCTTGACAAATATATGAATAGGAAGGAAATAGAGGGATATGGGCCCTGGAAGTGCAGAAGGTGTTAGTTTAGGCAGGCATCAAGATCGGCGCAGGCTTGGAGGGCCGAATGGCCTGTTCCTGTGCTGAACTGTTCTTTGTTTTTTGTAGGGGAAAAAATATACCAAGAGATCTATTCTGCCCATTAAATTGGCCTCCTGTTAAATGATATTAGCTTCATTAAATGCAGTCATATAGAAATTTATAGCAGAACCCCTCACTGAAAGATGACATTCTGAAGAGAGAGCAAATGAAAGGCAGATTATAGAACTGACCACAACAACTGGATCCTCCCCCTCCCACTGCAAGTTCCTCTCCAGCCCAGAACAGATGTCCCAAACCCTGGCACTGGGCAGGCAACACAGCCTTCTGGAATCTCGATTCAATCTCCAATCTATTCTGAGTTAGTGCCTGATTGAGATCAGCTGTAAGGGGTGTTGCACAATTGCTCAAAAGCATTCCTGGGCAAGGAAAGGGGAAAATTGGACTTGGGTTTCTGCTCCTCATTGTCATACAGCAATCTCTGCTGGAAGAGTGGATTCTGAGCAGGAATATGGCTAGTCTTGGCCCTAATAACTTGTTCAGTTTGTCAGCCTTATGTCATTTGCAGTCAAGTTTCACACATGAATAATTGATACTTGGTAGAGACATCAGAAAGTGACTGCCATTTGTGAAACCCTACCCCAACAAGAAACGTGCATTTATATAGCACGTTTAATGTAGTAAAATGTCCCAAGGCACTTTGCAGGAGCATTAACAAAATTTGACACAGAGCCACATAAGGAAGACAGCCAAAGACTTGCAGGTTGACAGGTAAATTGGCCATTATAAATTGCCCCTAGTGTAGGTAGGGAATATGGGATTACTGCAGGGTTAGTATAAATGGGTGGTTGTTGGTTGGCACAGACTCGTTGGGCCGAAGGGCCTGTATCAGTGCTGTAGCTCTAAATAAATAAATAAATAAGGACAAGTGACTATTAGCTTGGTCAAAGAGAAACGTTTTACGGAGCTTCCTAACAGAGGCGAGAGGGGTTTAGGGAAGAAAATCCAAAAATTAGGACCTAGGCATCTGAAAGCACGAGTGCCAACAGTGGAGTGATTAAAATCAGGGATGCACTAAAGACCAGAACAAGACAGCCAGTGCCTTCAGCAGACAAGCGGAACGAAAAGAAAACTCTGTCTTAAGCACACTCCGACCCAAATGGAATAGATCTCAGGAAACAAATTATACATTCAGCTGTGTGCAGTCAGTAGTTTACACTTTTATTTTACATTAGATGATGGAAAGTGTGTCTCATTCCAAGGTAGTTGCTGATTTTTAGCACAAACATATAGAGCCCCGAGTCCCAGAATATACTATAGGTTTTCTGAAAATCTTGCTTCCACGGTTAAGTAATTTGTTGACGCTCACTGTCTGGGTCTACACATCAAGAATGGCCACTCTGGTGAGTAGGGAGCAGTCAGCATGAGACCACAGCCCAGGAAGATTGAGCATCTTGAGGAGGAAACGGGAAAAAAAAACCCTGGTGCCATGGTCATCTATGGTAAATCAAAAAGCAATAAAATATCTTGCCTGTCCGTTAGATTAATTAGCAAAACTATTAAAAAAATTACAATCACATTTTATTTAAAATATTTCCATCTGTACTCCCCAAAAATTAAGACAATTATATTTGGAATGGTATTCTTTATGCTTCAAAATTTGGAGCTTCTATTGTTGCGGCTTTTATTGGTCTACAAGTCCAGCACAGCACCTTTTTACCAACTGCACAAGACACAAAAATAGTCAATGTAACTTCTAACAATGTAAGTGATGCAGATAAACTGTCAATTTACAGCAACAAAAACAAAACACACAATGAGTAGCTAGCCGAGGCTTTGTTATTAATGTTTGGGAACTACACCAGAACATTAGGGTCATTACGTGATAATCACTTTGCACACAGAGGCTGATAATCGGTGGAAAATAGATAAGCGGTGAGAATTTTCAATAAACTCAATATTTGCTGTACTCATAACAGAAGCATATTGGCTTTACAGAGGTTTAGCATTTATATTTTTCAAAATGACATCTTGCGCCACATTATAACAAGTTCCTTGGAGGACTATAAACTTGGTTTACCAACTGAATAGGTAAAAGCCCTATTCTGTTTACAATGGTTAGAACGTGGTGCTAATAACGCCAAGGTCGTGGGTTCAATCCCCATACAGGCCAATACTTTAAGCACAGGGGCAGTAATTGCCTTGCTTGGGTGCATTTCATCTACAATCCATGGGCAAATCCAAATTCCCCCACAACAGCTGAACCATTTTCCAAATCATTAACAAATGCAAATCTGCCCCATTTCACCTTCGCTCACTGAAGGTGGTGATGAAACCATCATCGATTGCTGAAAAACCCATCTGCTACACCATTTCAGGAAAGAGACCTGCCTTCCTTACCTCTTGGGCAGCACAGTGGCGCAGTGGTTAGCACCGCAGCCTCACAACTCCAGCGACCCGGGTTCAATTCTGAATACTGCCTGTGTGGAGTTTGCAAGTTCTCCCTGTGTCTGCGTGGGTTTTCGCCGGGTGCTCTGGTTTCCTCTCTCAGCCAAAGACTTGGAGCTTGATAAGTAAATTGGCCATTACAAATTGCCCCTAGTATAGGTAGGTGGTAGGGGAATATAGGGACAGGTGGGGATGGTAGGAATGTAGGATTAGTATAAACGGGTGGTTGATGGTCGGCACAGACTTGGTGGGCCGAAGGGCCTGTTTCAGTGCTGTATCTCTAAATAAATAAATATATTGTAGGTGTATTGAATACAACTGAAACTATGCAAGAGATTTCATTAGCACTGCAGGGGATCTTTTATGGTCCATATGGACTAGCAAAGACTGCTGCAGCAATCGAAAGCGATTTAACCAAGCGGATTCCCCCACTCTAAGGACTGGATCTTGTTGTTCTCCCAACGGCGGGTTCCATGGCTTGGATGGGGGGGGGGGGGGGGGGGGGGTCGGAGAATCAGTGCGGCAGCCATGGAACTCACCGCTGGGATTGCTGGACCCTATCATACCAAGAGTGGGGAAACGCCGTGACCGGCACCTCCACCTCTCTGCGAAGGGCCCCTTGTTTAAATATGTTAAATACCTCTTTGCATATATCTCAAAAGTAATCCGCCACGATCTTCCCATCCATTCCCGATCTGCGGCACTCATGGGAGACACTTCACTGTCCATGAGTAGCTGGCGCCAAGGTGGGGGAGGGGCAACTCTGCATAATTTTATGGATGGGGAGGAAGGGGGCAAGTCCACTATTTCTGGATGGGGGGGGGGGGGAGAAGGGGGCAACTCCATTATTTTATGGATGGGGGAAGGGAGCAAATCTATTATTTTATGGATGGGGAAGGGAGCAATCCATTATTTTATGGATGGGGGAAAGGAGCAACTCCATTCTTTTATGGATGGGGGAAAGGAGCAACTCCATTATTTATGGTTGAGGGGGGAAGGGGGCAACTCCATTATTTTACGGATGGGGGGGGGAAGGGAGCAACTCCATTATTTTATGGATGGGGGAAATGGAGCAACTGCATTATTTTGTGGATGGGAGAAGGGACCAACTCCATTATTTTATGGATGCGGGGGGGGGGGGGGGGTGGCGGGGAGGATGGGAGCAACTTTGCATTTTGTTTGCTGGGCTTTTAAAAATGGCACCAACACCTGGTCCTGCATCAGGTGACGCCATGAATGGCATCGCCAATGCCGCCCCGTCATGTGATTGGGGAAGGGCAGCCGCCGTCAATGTTACGTGCAAGATGGCCACCATGTTCCACGCCCACTGCTGCTCCCAGCAACAGGACTACAAAATCCAGTCCTAAGTGTTCCCCAGGGATTGACTATAAAAGGAAGTGATTTTGAACTTGTACAAGGCATTGGTAGGCCAAGATTGAATATCATGTGCAGTTTTGCACACTTTATTACGGCAAGAAAATTTGGTCCATATAAATTGTATGAGATTCATTATAACAGTATCAATAATGAGCGGTTATAGGAAAACCGGCTTTGGAAATTTTGCAAAAGGACATAGAGGATCTACCAGAGGCTTTAAAAATTATGAAAAGTTTAAAAGATAAACAGTGAAATATTGTTATTGATTTGCCTGAGGAAATAAAGAAATATAGATTTAGGATTAGCGCCAGAGGAATAAAGGGAGAAAAAGTTTAAAATTTTATTTCACACGAAGAATGTTTTAGCACGTGACTACTAAAACAGGGTTATATCTTTTCGAAAAGAATTAAATAAGTATTTGGAAAGGAATAATAAAATGATACAGGCAAAGTTCATGAAAATTAGAGTTGCTTCAATTAAAGAGCTGGCACCAAGAGACAATGGACCAAATAGCCTCCTTCTCTGCTGTAATTTCAATGAAATATTTGGAATTATCAACCAAATGAACGACAAAAAAAAACTGGAGTTGTGGGGGTTGGGGGGTGTATTCAAAATGTTGCATGTTATGTTGGGACAGTCAATGCAGCAGAGGGATTAGCTTTAATGGCCAAAATTCCCTCTCTCTTACTTGTTTTTATTCATACACAGGATGCGGGTGTCTCTGGCAATGACAGCATTTACTACCCACCCCTAATTGCCCTTGAGAAGGGAACCTTCTTGAATACAATTGCTTGGTCATTTCAGAGGGCAGTTAAGAGTCTGGCATCACCTATAGGCCAGGCCAGGTTTGTATAGTAGATTTCCTTCCCTAAAAGACATTAGTGAATTAGATGGGTTTTTAAATGATAATTCAGTAGTTTTATGGTCACAATTACTGACGCTAGCTTTTTATTCCAGGTCTATTTAATTAATTGAATTTAAATTCCCTATTTGCTATGGTGGGATTTTAGCTTCCGTCTCCAGATTATTAGTCCAGGCCTCTGGCTTACTAGCCCAGTAACATAACCACTATGCTACCATACCCCCTGACCTTTATGTTACTAGATACAACATCCCATGGAGATCAAATCATTCAATTGCAGGTTGGGATAGGGAGGGAAATTAAAAAGTAGTTAACCTACTTAACATTGGCTACAGGATGATGTTTTGTCCATGTGGTTTATTTTGAAGCAGGAACAGCTTTATTGTGATTGGGGTGGGGGTTAACGGGTCAGGATCACAATCACTTTTTTTTTTTAAAGCTATAAGCAAGAAGC
The DNA here is from genome assembly GCF_036365525.1 of Heterodontus francisci. NCBI lineage: Eukaryota > Metazoa > Chordata > Chondrichthyes > Heterodontiformes > Heterodontidae > Heterodontus > Heterodontus francisci. Next base: position 63,518,324 of record NC_090395.1, on the reverse strand, counting down.
AGTAACAGCTTGACATTGACTTTTAGACCATAGATGAATATGTTACCAAGGTCTAGGTCCGATTCATCTGGTAACAATACATTCACAATTACTAATCATAAGCCTGGGATCAGTATCTTAGCACAAGTGAATATTTGCATTTCCCAGGTGTTCAATAATTACAGTTAAAGCTATGCAAGATTTTAAATGGAATGCATTTCTCTGCCTTTTGGTCTTATAGCCTCCCCCCACCCCATGGAGTCGTCTTCCTGCTGGATGCGACTGGTCCTTTAAGTTTAATAGGTTCTTTTCAATTCGCAGAGGACTCAGCAAGTTAATGCAACAAGTAGTTGATCCACACAAACCCAAAAAACCTCAGGTTCAGCCTCTGCCCAGTTGTGAGGTTAGCTGCTCTGACTCGGGGCTCTCGTGGTGGTGCTACGATCCCTCAGGTTCCCAATCTTCATTACTACACAGCAATGGCTGCTGCATGGATGCCAGTTGAGGAATAATTGGATTCAACTGAGATTCTGTTCTTCCCTTTCCCTCTCACTACCCCTCAAAAATCTTCTTTGGCCTCCTTATCTCGAGAGACAATGGGTAAGCGCCTGGAGGTGGTCAGTGGTGTATGGAGCAGCGCCTGGAGTGGCTATAAAGGCCAATTCTAGAGTGACAGGCTCTTCCACAGGTGCTGCAGAAAAATTTGTTTGTCGGGGCTGTTACACAGTTGGCTCTCCCCTTGCGCCTCTGTCTTTTTTCCTGCCAACTGCTAAGTCTCTTCAGACTCCCACACTTTAGCCCCGCCTTTATGGCTGCCCGCCAGCTCTGGCGAACGCTGGCAACTGACTCCCACAACTTGTGATCAATGTTACAGGACTTCATGTCGCGTTTGCAGACGTCTTTAAAGCGGAGACATGGACGGCCGGTGGGTCTGATACCAGTGGCGAGCTCGCTGTACAATGTGTCTTTGGGGATCCTGCCATCTTCCATGCGGCTCACATGGCCAAGCCATCTCAAGCGCCGCTGACTCAGTAGTGTGTATAAGCTGGGGATGTTGGCCGCCTCGAGGACTTCTGTGTTGGAGATACGGTCCTGCCACCCGATGCCAAGTATTCTCTGGAGGCAGCGAAGATGGAATGAATTAAGACGTCGCTCTTGGCTAACATACGTTGTCCCTCAAAAACAGACTGTTGATTATCCTGCCGAAATTAAACATCAAAGCTTGGACAAGAACTGTGACCACTTGGGCAAGATACTGAAATGCATCTGACGTTCAATGAATTATACCCCTGCAAGGAGTCAGGACTGGAGGGAGAGTGAAAATTTAACTTATGCTACTGATAATGGCTTAGCTTCACCTCCCACTGGTATCTCCTGCCTTCCACATTACAACACTATGAAAGTACTTTATGGGTTGTGAAGTACCACAGAGGCTCTCCGGAGGTTGCGAAATGCACGATTTAATGTGAGTTCTTCTTTCCATCACTGATAAAACAGAAGGAACACAGCTAAATCTTGGCATCAGAAACAGCTGAGTGGGCCTGCCAAGAGAGGGCGAGGGAGATTCCCTGCAAGTATCACTGAGTTAAGTGCTCACTCTTTAATCACATTTCTTAAATATTTTCTTTGAACACAGTTATAAAAAAAAAATATTAAAACAGTGTATTTTAGTCCATTTCTTTATTCTATATGCCATTTTCAAAGGCCAATAAAGTATGATACAGCATTGCTCTTACAACATTTAATCGTTATATTTTATACATTTCCATACAGCATATAAACAAAGTATGAAATGGTGCTAGTTTGAACATAACATTTGCAGTACTGTATAATACAATGCATTTATAAACATAATCTGATTTCCATAAAACAGAAACATTCAACTTAATTGTTCATCCCTCATGGGGATCTTTTATTAGTGTAGTCACTTTAATAAAGTCATAAATATTTAGAATCAGACTACAATTACTTTGACTGAAATTACAATACAATTATTCTGCTTAAGCATACCTACAGTTTACCTAAGGAAAACTAGGCCATGAATTGCATTTAACCTTTCCTTATCCACAAGGGCACAAACAGCACTTTGATATGAGTGAAGATGTTGCTGATTAATAAGATGAGGCTGAATTTAAACAGGTAAATGACAACTGGGCTTTAACCTTATTAAACAGAATAATACCTTTAATATAAAGCAATCACTTTAGCATAAGTAGTTTTCACAATGTTGCTATAGTGCAGAGGTTACCAGTATTTTGGCTAAAAGATGTGCAAAAATCAACAGAGAGAAAAAAAATTACAACTTGACTGAATTATAAACGGTTACAATCCAACAAGATTATTCACTGGTTAATTTTACCTGTGGGCCCTACTTTATCAATCAAGCAGCTTTGGACAATCAGTACCACAATCCTTTATGAATTCATGAAATAGGTTTGAACCAGTCATGGATTGGAAAGGGTTAAAAACAGCAGAGTTTATAAACTCATGGACATCACGGCTAAGAAAATGACAATCACAGAATTTACAGATGCCACCACAGTTCTCAACACGTAAAAAAAAACAACTTGTAGACAGATGTAAAATTTGGACTGCTGATTTACTGTTGTCTGGTTAAACTGGTGGCAGGATTGGTCACAGATATAAGCAAATGGAGCCAAGAGCTAAGAGGGGCAAAGGGATATTAATTTACATCATACCTTTGCATGAAAACGTGCCATTATGTGCAGAGACCTGGGAATGTAAATGTCACAAACATCCTATTGTTTGTCAAAATTAGTGCAACAATTTTAACAAAACCTGGTCACATGCAAAAAAAAGTTCAAAATCATCAGGATGCTAATACAATTAAATCATGTTCTTACTAGTTGTAGACTAGAAAAATAAATCTCTTTATACAGTTTAATATAATTTTCCTCCAATCAGGAATGTATATGAGGTTCGACCAGCACTATCTGCTTTTCAGTAAAAATGTAAATTTTGTCTGATTGCTAAGGTACAAGCCCAGAAAATTCACTCCCGTTGCACCAAAAAAAAATCACACTTAAACAATGCAACAACTGTGCTCCCTGAATAGGAAAAATTTAGTTCCAGAGTCTATTTCTTTTTTGCATATAAAGTTTTTCAAATGGCTACAGTTCAGCTCAGTTAACAGTTGGTTTCTACATTTCTTGGGTGCAATGAGTCCTGTGTACATTCAGAAAATTCTGTGATTACTTTCTTCTGTACCTTGGAAAAGCTCACAGAAGCAGACATATACAGCAGCATCCAAGGACATCTACGTACCTACGTGCAGTACATAAAATACTTCTACAAAACTGCCAGCAGATCAGCACATGCACAGAAATGAAGTACCGTATGATGGTGATGATTATGACCTGAAACCTGCTCGGAGAATTTCATAAAACTTTACACAATACTTTATGGGAAAGCACCCGCTGAAATTTAAAAGTAACTGTACAGCAAAATCTGCGCAAATGCATTTGTGACTACAGGAATCTAGATGTCACCATCAAGTCGACAGTGGCTCTTCAAATCAAATCATACGTAGTTCCTACAAAGTACACTGAAATTACCTGACTTAAATACTTCCATTAAAGTCCCAGTATTTTCATAAAACATACATGTTCAGTGGGTTTTGGTCATCAGTGCTGAAAAATGACAACCATTTTCCACTTTTGCATTTGTGACAATACTAACAATTCAAGGCCAAGTACCTAGTTTCATGAAAGTTTTGGCCCCTACAGCAGATATGTAGTTAGAAGGAAAGGGAAGAAGTGTAGTCAGACATGACAGCATTTAAAATTCCTGGTTCCATCTAAACATCTTACTAGCATAGTGATAAGGCACTTGCTTCTCACCCCTACATTTTACAGATTAAGTCAGGCAAAGCCTTACATTCCAAACATATTTGTAATAATTGAATCTTGGCATTAGTAGCATCCCACCTTCTAATATACCCACCCCCGCCACACACAAAAAGAAAACACTCATTACACTATTTGGAAAACAGACATCTGCTACCAGCCAATCCATATGGCAACTTAGGCACTTGAGCTGTAAAAGAATCTTCAGTGCTAATCTGTAAACATAACTTTAATCAGAAGTCTTAATGACTGATCAAAGGTCAAATTTCTTTTTTAAAAAAGGGGGTGGGGGGGGGGGGTGGAGAGAATGAAGTGGCCTTCTAAAGGATCTAGTAAAGAGAGAACTTTAAATTTAAAAATGCTTGGCATGTAGTACCTCACCCAGAGAACTCTCTTGGTTTGCACAGGAAACATCATGGCCAGTATTTTAAGGCTAAAGTTGCACAATAAGAAGCTAAAATTATTATAGATCAGGCCAAGCCAGGTCAAGAAGAAGAGGTGCAAGGGTGCTTGGCTTTTATCCTTGGATTTTAATATCCATCGGTTCATGTTGACCTATGTGGCTTTGGATTACAAGAGAGCTGGAGGGAAACCCTGAATAGAAATCCAGACAGCACAATAATCTCTTTAATATCAACATCTGCTCTTGGCTTGAGTGTTGTAAAGGATCTGTAGCTCTGGTGGTGTAACAAAGGACAGAGTGCAAGTCCAAAGCTCAATTATCATTTGAGCTTCATACCCATCAGCTGGTTAGAGCAAGTTGTGGCTGCAGTGCAGTCCAAAGCATTGCTCGCACTCTCACCCCAAGGCATCTGGATTCAAATCCCACTTGGAGAGAACAAGATCTCCTATATTTGCCAGCAGTTTGTCACAAGTTAAAAGAAAACAAATTAAAGAAATTCTGACCAGTCTTAATCCAGTTTCCAGTTGGAATCTGTAGCTCAAAAGCAACCCTAATTTGGCACTGATTAGAAAGTTTCACCCAAGACAAACAAAGATTGTTACAGAGACCGATTTGATGCAGTTCAGGTGCTTCTAGGACTTGAAAGCTATGTTTGTTTTCAGATTTGTTCTGAGCCATGCCTGATCCAAGAGCGAAAAAGAGGGCACAAAGTGGAAAGGAAGTTGCATTCTTTAGCTCTGTTGAACCTCACCCTGATGAATACACATACATATAGACGATAATACTGCAAAGCCACTTATTTGGCTGACTGAAGTTTAAAAGTTATGAAGTTATGCACAGAACTGGTGTGGTTCAAATTCAGTTCAAAGGACAAAATCCCTCACAGCTGTGGTGAACAATATAGATGATCCTGGAAATGAACATACCAGTAACAAAGGCCACATATACTTGTTGAGTGGAAGTCACTTTAATCCTGTTGAGAAACTCAAATTGCCAACTGCACCCACCATCAGAAAAAGCAAATGCAATTTGGCAACTCCTAGTTTTCAAAATGCATACTGAAAACATTTTCAAAGCTGCAATATATTCTCACCAATATCTTTTCAAGCATATGAAAATAGTTAAATACGCATACTATATGGCTATGCAATTAAAATGTTAATACTAAGCCCCAATTATTATATAAAATGTTATAATCTCAAATTGCAAAGAAGAGAATCAATTGTAAATTCCCAAAACGATTCTTTAGTTCCATCTAGTGGGATGCTGGAGTAGTCACTAATTTCTGATTTCGTTTACTAGCTCTTTGCAACTTGTTTTGCTCCTGCCAATTCTCCCCTCAAAAAGTATTGCCTTTTTTCTGAAGTTCAAGTCTATGTGCAGCACTTCCCCTCCAGCAGTTGATTCAAATGGTCATTATTCAGGTGTGAGATTTAACACTCAGTCAACACAGTAATTCAACTTGGGAGACAGAGGATTATTACAGCTGAGTCCCAACCTGCCCTCAGACATCCTCACATGCACATCTTGAGCAGGGGTCACTGGATCGCAACAAAGTGTAGCAACAGTGGCCACTTTTACCCGCCTCCCAACCCAGTGGCACGGAGACCAACTGTCCCAACACTACTGCTGTCCCCAACTGAAATCAGCTCACAGACCTGATGTGAACCTGATGTAAAGGAAATCTCTGGTCTGTACATGCCAGCTACTCACTGCATTACCTCATTGAGCTACTGGAGGAGCCCAGCGAGAACTCCTTTTGTTTTCTCCACCGCCATTTTGAAATTATATTTTTCCATGTATTTTCTCACTTATGAAAGATCTCGCACAATTTAACTGTTAAACCAATAAACTGGCAACATGTGAGCAAAGCACAGAACTGATTCCCACTCCTTGACTTTCCTCACTCTGCTTAGGAAAACCCCTTGATACCTCACTACATTTAGTCACACAGCCAATCAGGTTAAGGGATGAAAGCGTGCTGCGCGGAAACTCCATTTTCAGCCCAAATCTCAGTGATTTTCTTCTGTTTCTACAACATGCCACACTACTTCCTGTGCTATATAAAGGCACCATTTACAAGTAAAAAATGACAATTGCACAAGGAAAAACAGTTCAGCAATATTTCATTGCAAATTCCTCCTGATAAGTGGAGCCATTTTACTATAGCATATTAATTAAACAATAAAGAATAAACTAAAACATGTGTCTCATCACCATGGTAACTGTAAAGGGAGGGAAATTCTGCTAAAGAAATTAAGCAAAGCCTTTTGTATCTGAAAAATGAAAGTAATTAGCTCCAGTAATGTCAGATGACTGAAAGACATTTTGCAGTATCACAATCGTCAGCTTTGCTGGGACTTTTAAAACAAAGTTAAGATGTTCAAAATTTAAATATATTTAAAAAGACTTGTGATTTAAAACTGATAGTCGATGGAGACATTCAAGCATCAAATTGAAATCTTTAGTGATTTTAAGTGTCTGAATTACCTGTTCCTTTAAAAGAAAATCATCTTTAGGACACGGTGATGACCTTCATATCCGGACAATTTTCTTTCTTTTTCATAGATACGCCACACCCATCAACTCACTCCCAACAAACTCAGAACATGGATAATATACTGCAGCTTTGAAAGTCTTATTGGGAAAGTCAGACAAACACATATGTCAAGCAATGTGATCATTTTCAGAAAGTTATTAGAGCATTTGCATCCCCACAGGCCTCAGCAGAAATGCTTTTGGGCAAACACTGTTGTACTCACATTGTTGCAATAAATGGTGAAGTATAAGCTGAAAAGGGAATCAGGGTATTTTTGTTTAACTACAGCCAAAGTACAACATACAAATAAGTAATTAACTTTAAAGTTCCAATAATCGGAAGGAGCGAGCAAGTCTCAGTATAAACAAAGGCACCAGACAGACTGGATTTTGTTAAACACTATATCATCTTATTTCATGCATGGAGGGTTGGCACTTTTTTGGCACATTTTATGGTTTAAAACCCTGAACATGTCGAGTCAATTATAGAATGAAAAATTAAAAAAAAAGTTAAGGATGTTCAATATAAACTGCAGAAAGTCAGTTTGATGAATGTTCTGTCTTTTGATGGAAAATTAATTCCTACAGTCTATATAAGGGAATCGTATGTATTTTCAAAATATATGGTGCTCACACACAATCCCTTATGTAACTTGCTGAAAAGGACTAAAAGTTTGGAGTCTTTTCCTTTCTGATTCAGAGTAGATATACCGGAAACTTGAAGAACTGAAACCTCGCTGCACGAGCCAGTACTACTTCTACTATCGTAACTACTGCAACAATCATTTGTCCACTCAAATTTCAACTTATAGTTTAGGTCATGATGCTCATCTGAAGCAGGTTTAAGCAATTATTTTAAATACTAGCCTGCAACATTTTTATACAACTGTCCTTTAAGTCCAATTTCTCTTGCCAATTATTTTCTGCCAGTTTTTCTTTTCCCAACTTCATTTCCATCCCCACAAGGTGCTGAGTTGTTTTTGGAGTGAGCAAGTCTGTAGATACTAGCACCACCCCGCCCCGTCCCCCAGTACAGTGCCAAAATGACCACTGTTCATGTGCGAGAACTCAGTTTCAGCAGGCTGAATCCATGTACACACCCTTCCTGCAGGAGTCCTGATAAGGGAGGGGCAGTCCTGGCTTTCTTCCCCTCCTGAAACAAGTAGTTTTGAGGACAACTGTACTGGTCCAAACACCATCACTTCCAAGATCAGCTAATTCAACCACTAGATTGAATTGTTGACTTTCCTATTCGGCACAGGTCAGCTACTCACTAGATAAACTTAGGGGTATCAAGAAAGCACAAATCATTACATTTGTGCTATGTTGATTTTATCAATACGGACATATTGTATCAGCATTCCCATCTAGTCAAACTTCAGTTTGATTTCTATTTTAACAAAAGCAAAAGTATTTCCAATGAGCAGACCATCTTTGAAATTTGTAGCAAACATCCTTAACCCTTTGACAGTTGTTACTCTGAGCTAATCCATGTAGTTATTACATCTTCCGGTACATGATACACAGTAAAACCATGTTGACTGGTGCATAGTAATGACTGTCACCAAACACCTGAAACAGCCTCTTGACACTTAGATCAAAGAGACAATATCTATTTTCAAGGGCCTGCACACAGTCTATTTCAAAAAGCATTAAAAAAGACATGTCCAAAAAAAAATCATAAAATATGGAAATTCACTGAAAGCCTGTGTTCCTATTCTGTTTTGAAAGTAGCAGCTCATCAAAATGACTATTTCTGTACCAAGCTTGTTATCTTTAACAAAGGATCACTGCAGGAATGTAGTAATAATTTAAAGTCATTCTGAAATGTTTGTGTATGTAGGACCTTTTAGACAGAGACTGTCCCTTTAATAAAAGGCAAAAGAAGAAAATGTAGACGATAATGTACCATATTTGACACTTCAGAAGTAGAACATTTTCTATGAATTCATTTTTAATTGCAATTATGGCTAGCAGTGGGTCCCAACAAATGAAGAGCTGTAATAAAACATAGAAGGAGGATTAAAAACATGCATGAATATGGATGTCTGACCTATTCCAGTAAAATAGCATACAATACCCAACTAAGAGTAAAACCGTCTTCCAACTTTACTTTCTCTGCAACATACCTCCTTGTAAAACACTCCAGTGTGCAAGAACACGTCAATGGCCAAACAAGGGGGGGGAGGGGGGGGAAGCAAAAAAAAAAAAAATCACAAAATGAAAGTGCTTTCCTGACACTTTAAATGCCCCAAAAAAATTAACCAAAATATAAAATACACACGAATGGGTTTTAAAGTATAAATGAATGATTCAAGTCCATTCTTCAGATGAAGTCTTGAAAAAAGCAACACAGCCAGGCTCTGACTCCTGACTGCCGTGTGATGAATCTTGCTGGAAAGCACTTAACAGATATTAGCTGTAAACACTTCACGTCACGGGCTACATAAGAATGGCCAGTTGAGTGGGTTTCCATACAACCAGTATACAAGGACAAATAACCAGCTTCAAGAGAGGGGTAGAAAATAAAGAGAATCAACATAGTACTGCCACTTTTACACTAAATGTATCCAAAATTAGTGATGACTATTTTTCTCCCCAGTTGTCATGCCATAGTTTGACAGCTGGAGAATGTAAATACAAAAAATTTTAACGTTTTGTTTAAATTCCCAAAAAGACTCAACGAGGAAGAACCATATAGTTTCAAAACCAAACTTATTCTGCAGACCTGCCACCTTATAATTCAAATTAAATGAATTACTTTGGGTTCCTCTCATGATTCAATAGGTAAATTCATCCCACTGTGCATCGCTAAGCCATACAACAACACAGAAAATGCTAGCGATACACAGGGCAACCAGCAACTGTAAAAACTAATCAGGCTATTGAACTGTCTATACCTGAAACACATGGGCATATTAATTCACATACAGCGCTGTGCCCTGGGGTCCCTGCCAAACACCAACCCCAAACAGGGCACTATACAAACATTGGGGGTTTGGTAAAATGATGCAGTTTCATTTAAATATAGTATATTGTAATATGAGTTGCTTTATTGACAGTATGTAAGCATTCTACGGACTTGAATTTCATGCCTTTTATTACATACTCGTGTTTTCCTAGATCAATGGGGGGGTGGGGGGGGGTCTATGCAGGATGAGTGCAGAGGGTCCAGGGCCCCAATACATACTTAGTCTGACGCTGCAGAAATATCACAACTGCACTTTTCTCTTCACAGTTGCTGGGTATCCCAATGTGCATTTCCAGCAGTTTGTACCTTTGTTTCAGATTTCCAGCTTTTCCTTTTTTGAAAAAAAAGATAGAAAGCAGCAAGTTCCTAATTTAATCCGTGACCTTTGTGGATCAGCTGACCTGTGCAGCAGAGGTTGTGGAGATGTTACCAAGTTAGAAATCAACCAGGGCTCCCACCTGTTATTGCTAGTCCTACCTGAAAATGGGCACATGTAGATGCAAAAGTTCAGCTGTAATGCACTTCATGATCAAATAGCTACCCAGGTTCATGTAGGAAGCGCAGCTACTTGGGTGCAGCAACAGAAGAATTTTACTTCTAATAATGGAACTGCGCCCCAATTTGAACAGGAAGGTGTAAACACTAATATCTAAAGAATGAAAATTGCTGGTGCTTACAATGGCAGATCTGTACTGTTGTGCCTCGTCTTCCTTGATGTCCCATCATCCCTTGGTAGTGCTTTTTGCAAACTGGACATAGCAGCTGTCTTTTTAATGTCTATCACAGCGTAAAACTCAGTCCTACGTGTCGGAGTTGGCGGGATTGGAGTGCTGGGCATTTTGGGGGTCTGGGGGTTATCAGAGTCACTCCCACCCTCCAGCTCCACTTGGATGTAGTTTAGTTGCCTTTGTTCGGGGCATGGACGCTTAAAGTCAAAGCTGAAGACATTCGGAGTGCAATCCCGCCGCCGGGTGAAGTCTACTTTATGTAAACCAGGTTGAATAGTTACATTCTCAGTATTAACATAGTTCCGCAGTGGGTCAAAGTTATTGTGGTATCCATTTTGTGGAGGGGTTCCAGGGTCACTCCAATCCTCTTCTTCCCGCCTTTGTGTCTGGCTTTCCCACACAGGAGGTAAAGAGGGCAGATTTTCATAGTTCAGCATGGCTGTCTTCCTATGAGCACAGTTATTAAGGTTCTGGCCATCCCCACCCATCTTGAGCCGACCTCGTCGTAACCCTGCGCCAGCGGACACAAGTAAACCGTTAACATTCTCATAACTCATCTTGTTGTTAGACGCACACGCCATGTTGTACTCATTGCCATCATGGATACTATCTCGGTCCACAAAACTCAATCCAACACCTCTGTGCTCTGTGTGATCTTTCTGTCTCTCTATCCTTTCGCGCTCCATTATTCGTTTCTGAACTGGTGTTGGCCCTAGGACAAACTTGACCTCTCCTGGCTGCAGGAGGACTTGAGGAATTCTGTCCTCCGTTACAGAACAGTGATTTGCATGGCTTCGCATCATTTCAGAGACGGACGGCCGTGTCTCCGTCAGACCATGAACACAGGGTCTTCTCTTCCGCTCCTCATCAACGTTGGAAGTGTTCACATAGGTGTGGATCTGTAGGAAAACGGGCCACAAAATGTTGATAAAGAATTATAGTCACTAACTGTATGCTTAGAATTTCTAAACATTATCAAATTTAATCAGGACTGTGCATGGATCCGCCAGATATACAATGAGTGGAGGAAATAAAATGATTTGACTTGCCCATATTATAGTAATACAATCTGTTTTAATTCAACTGGAGAGGTTCTCAGTCCACAGACCTATCCCATTGTCTACTAAAAAGAGAACATAACCTGATTTTCTTCATTTTAACCAATAAAATAAATCAATAATTTATCTGAATCAATCATCTGCCCAGTGCCCTAAAATGTGTGCTATGTTGTGAGACCAACATGGATAGTATAAATAATCGGAAACCGTGGAATCCAATTGATTTCTCCCCTTGCTGTGTAATTTGGTTAGGTTGCCATCATAATGGACAATTTGAATTTAGTCTTTAAGTTTTCCAATGAAAAACTATCCATTATATATGAATTCTAAAAAATAAATTATGCCTATTCACCAAGTATTCTATTTAACAATAACCAAATAATATTCCTCTTTCAATAATCGGACAGAATTTTAATACTAGGTAATTTGGTTAATTTAGTTTAGTTTAGAGATACAGCACTGAAACAGGCCCTTCGGCCCACCGAGTCTGTGCCGACCATCAACCACCCATTTATACTAATCCTACACTAATCCCATATTCCTACCACATCCCCACCTGTCCCTATATTTTCCTACCACCTACCTATACTAGGGGCAATTTATAATGGCCAATTTACCTACCAACCTGCAAGTCTTTTGGCATGTGGGAGGAAACCGGAGCACCCGGAGAAAACCCATGCAGACACAGGGAGAACTTGCAAACTCCACACAGGCAGTACCCAGAATTGAACCCGGGTCGCTGGAGCTGTGAGGCTGCGGTGCTAACCACTGTGCCACTGTGCATATCTAAATCTATTTCGATGACAGATACAACAATTCAAATAAAAGCTTACCCTGGAACACTAACCACTTTGTTAGATATTTCGATGAATTATGTGCAATGGAGGATGCGCTGCACACTGTACATCTCATCCACATGTCCAGCCTGACATTTCCAGCACATATACGGGTTAAAATAATTTCAAGAATCTACCACTACAAAATGTACTTTCTGATCAAGCAAAGCAGTTAAGAAATGCCAGTACGAGTGCTTTAACAGATTTAGCACTACATTTCTCCAGAAGTTATTGCTGCAATAGAATTCGGGACTAAATTCTGATCGCTTCTCGACTGTAATTGTGCAATGCATTTGCCCCATCTGGTGGCTGAAAATAATATAGCCTCTTTCCAAACAAGGTTTCACCATCTAAAGTGGCTTGCTCATCTCCCAGCTGAGAGGACAGGAGTAGGCCATTCAGCCCCTCAAGCCCATTCTGCCATTTAATTAGATCATGGCTGATCTGTGCATCAACTCCATCTACTTGCCTTGGTTCTGTAGCCTTGATTACCCTTGCCTGACAAGAATATAGCAATATAAAAGCAAAATACTGCGGATGCTAGAAATCTGAAATAAAAACAAGTGCTGGAAATACTCAGCAGGTCTGACAGCATCTGTGCAAAGAGAAGCAGAGTAAACGTTTCGGATCAGTGACCCTTCTTCGGAAGTGACAAATATTAAAAATGTCACAGGTTAATAAGCAAGTGAGGTGGGGATAGGATAAGAATATAGCAATATTAGTTTTGAAATGTTCAATTCACCTAGCAGATTTTCACTACCCTTTGTTCTAAGACACAGTACAGACCAAAAGCACCATCTGCCTTTTCAGATGCTGATATTTGTTGTTTATTCTCATTTTTTAAATTTTTTGTATTCATTCGTGGGATGTGGGCGTCGCTGGCCAGGCCAGCATTTATTGCCCATCCCTAATTGCCCTTGAGAAGGTGGTGGTGAGCTGCCTTCTTGAACCACTGCAGTCCATTTGGGGTAGGTACACCCACAGTGCTGTTAGGAAGGGAGTGCCAGGATTTTGACCCAGCAACAGTGAAGGAACGGCGATATAGTTCCAAGTCAGGATGGTGTGTGTCTTGGAGGGGAACTTGCAGGTGGTGGGGTTCCCAAGCATTTGCTGCCCTTGTCCTTCTAGTTGGTAGAGGTCGCGGGTTTGGAAGGTGCTGTCTAAGGAGCCTTGGTGCATTGCTGCAGTGCATCTTGTAGATGGTAAACACTGCTGCCACTGTGCGTCGGTGGTGGAGGGAGTGAACGTTTGTAGATGGGGTGCCAATCAAGTGGGCTGCTTTGTCCTGGACGGTGTCGAGCTTCTTGAGTGTTGTTGGAGCTGCACCCATTCAGGCAAGTGGAGAGTATTGCATCACACTCCTGACTTCTGCTTTGTAGATGGTGGACACGCTTTGGGGAGTCAGGAGATGAGTTACTCGCCGCAGGATTCCTAGCCTCTGAGCTGCTCTTGTAGCCATGTTATTTATATGGCCACTCCAGTTCAGTTTCTGGTCAATGGTAGCCCCTAGGATGTTGATAGTGGGGGATTCAGCGATGGTAACGCCATTGAATGTCAAGGGGAGATGGTTAGATTCTCTCCTGTTGGAGATGGTCATTGCCTGGCACTTGTGTGGCGCGAGTGTTACTTGCCACTTATCAGCCCAAGCCTGGATATTGTCCAAGTTTTGCTGCATTTCTACACGGACTGCTTCAGTATCTGAGGAGTCACGAATGGTGCTGAACATTGTGCAATCATCAGCGAACATCCCCACTTCTGACCTTATGACTGAAGGAAGATCATTGATGAAGCAGCTGAAGATGGTTGGGCCTAGGACACTATCCTGAGGAACTCCTGCAGTGATGTCCTGGAGCTGAGATGATTGACCTCCAACAACCACAACCATCTTCCTTTGCGCTAGGTATGACTCCAGCCAGCGGAGGGTTTTCCCCCTGATTCCCATTGACCTCAGTTTTGCGAGGGCTCCTTGATGCCATACTCGGTCAAATGCTGCCTTGATGTCAAAGGCAGTCACTCTCACCTCACCTCGAGTTCAGCTCTTTTGTCCATGTTTGAACCAAGGCTGTAATAAGGTCAGGAGCTGAGTGGCTCTGGCGGAACCCAAACTGAGCGTCACTGAGCAGGTTATTGCTAAGCAAATGCCGCCTGATGGCACTGTTGATGACACCTTCCATCACTTTACTGATGATTGAGAGTAGGCTGATGGGGCGGTAATTGGCTTGGTTGGACTTGTCCTGCTTTTTGTGTACAGGACATACCTGGGCAATTTTCCACATTGCCGGATAGATGTCAGTGTTGTAGCTGTACTGGAACAGCTTGACTAGGGGTGCGGCAAGTTCTGGAGCACAGGTCTTCAGTACTATTGCCGGAATACTGTCAGGGCCCATAGCCTTTGCAGTATCCAGTGCCTTCAGTCGTTTCTTGATATCACGCGGAGTGAATTGAATTGGCTGAAGTCTGGCATCTGTGATACTGGGGACTTCAGGAGGAGGCCGAGATGGATCAACTCGGTACTTCTGGCTGAAGATTTTTGCAAATGCTTCAGCCTTATCTTTTGCACTGATGTGCTGGGCTCCCCCATCATTGAGGATGGGGATATTTGTGGAGCCACCTCCTCCAGTTAGTTGTTTAATTGTCCACCACCATTCACGGCTGGATGTGGCAGGACTGCAGAGCTTAGATTTGATCCATTGGTTATGGGATCGCTTAAGCTCTGTCTATCGCATGCTGCTAATGCAGTTTGGCACACAGATAGTCCTGCGTTGTAGCTTCACCAGGTTGACACCTCATTTTGAGGTATGCCTGGTGTTGTTCCTGGCATGCCCTCCTGCACTCTTCATTAAACCAGGGTTGGTCACCTGGCTTAATGGTAATGGTAGAGTGGGGGATATGCCGGGCCATGAGGTTACAGATTGTGGCTGAGTACAATTCTGCTGCTGCTGATGGTCCACAGCGCCTCATGGATGCCCAGTTTTGCATTGCTAGATCTGTTCGAAATCGATTCCATTTAGCACGGTGATTGTGCCACACAACACGATGGAGGGTATCCTCAATGTGAAAGCGGGACTTCGTCTCCGCAAGGACTGTGCGGTGGTCACTCCTACCAATGCTGTCATGGACAGATGCATCTGCAGCAGGCAGATTGGTGAGGATGAGGTCAAGTATGTTTTCCCCTCTTGTTGGTTCCCTCACCACCTGCCGCATACCCAGTCTAGCAGCTATGTGCTTTAGGATTCAGCCAGCTTGGTCACTAGTGGTGCTACAAAGCCACTCTTGGTGATGGACATTGAAGTCCCCCACCCAGAATACATTCTGTGCCCTCGCTACCCTCAGTGCTTTCTCCCAGTGCTGTTCAACATGGAGGACTACTGACTCATCAGCTGAGGGAAGACGGTAGGTGGTAATCAGCAGGAGGTTTCCTTGTCCATGTTTGATCTGATGCCATGAGACTTCATGGGGTCCACAGTCGATGTTGAGGACTCCCAGGGCAACTTCCTCCCTACTGTATACCACTGTGCCGCCACCTCTGGTGAATCTGTCCCGCCGGTGGGACAGGACATACCCAGGGATGATGATGGCAGTGTCTGGGACATTGTCTGTCAGGTATGATTCCGTGAGTATGACTATGTCAGGCTGTTGCTTGACTAGTCTGTGGGACAGCTCTCCCAACTTTGGCACAAGCCCCCAGATGTTAGTAAGGAGGACTTTGCAAGGTCGACAGGGCTGGGTTTGCCATTGTCGTTTCCGTTGCCTAGGTCGATGCTAGATTCCTTTTTATTGACTTCGTAGCGATTAGATACAACTGAGCGGCTTGCTAGGCCATTTCAGAGGGCATGTAAGAGTCAACCACATTGCTGTGGGTCTGGAGTCACATGTCGGCCAGACCAGGTAAGGACAGCAGATTTCCTTCCCTAAAGAACATTAGTGAACCAGATGGGTTTTTACAACAATTGACAATGGTTTCATGGTCCTTTTTTTTTTTTAAATTCCAGATTTATTAATTGAATTCAAATTCCACCTTCTGCAGTGGTGGGATCCGAACCCATGTCCCCAGAGCAATACCCTGGGTTTCTGGGTTACTAGTCCAGTGACAATACCACTACGCCAACGCCTCCCCGAATTCCAAATATCTATAATAATAATAACACGCAGCTTTTGTCTGTCTGCACTGTTTTGATTAGTCAGTTTAAGGGGTGCATATGTTGGTTTAGGACTTCTTTATTCCAAGTGGCTTCTAACTAATGGATCAAAAATTGTTACATTAATACACTTGGTATCTTAATGTTACTATAAGGAGTGCGTCTGTTGGTGCGTTTGTTTGGTGGATGGTGCCTGAGTTTAGTTATAGTGCAATTTTCAACTGGGATGGAGGCGAGTAGAGGAAATAATTTTTTTGTGTGGGGGATGACAGGCACGGCAACTTTGTAAAAATTGTGCTTCAGAGAAGTGTTTACTAACTGCGAAAACAAAAAAAAAACAGAAGGTAAATTCCCCAGTTACGGTCAGATGAGGTGCCGACTCCTCTCTCCTTGGGGCACAGTCAGGCGAGGTTTTCTCGTTCTCGCTCTCGCTCCCCGGGGTAAAACCAGCAAGGTGCCGACTCCCTCTCTTTCCACACGCCTCCACCCCGCCAACCACTCCACGGTATGGTCAGGCAAAGTGTCCCATTTTCCCTCCCACAACTGCTCCACAAAGTCTCCCCTCATCCTCATAACATGCAGGGTTTGGGAAGTGAAGCTGTCCCCACCCTCAAAAAATACATTTGCAAACACAAAACCCAAGTAATATTTTCCACATTAATTGTGGAACTGGTGGTGCCCTCCAGAGGCAGTGGCAGACCAAAGACAAACAGAAGGTAAGGGGAGCCCAACAACAAAGTTACCCTGGCTGGAGGGATTGGAGAGGGGGTGGATGGCATGGGAGGGAGAAAAACACATGGGAGGAGTGCAGGGGAGACAGGTTGACATTGCGGGGGGGGCGGAAACAGCACGGGAGGTATGGAATGGGAGATAGTGATGGGGATTTAGAGAAGTACTGTTGAAATTAAGAAACTAATTTCATCGCAAATCTTTTGTGGGTCTCCGCATATTTAAAACAAAGATATAAAAAAGCCAACTTGCATCAGCCCAAAAAACATCATTTTCATTGCATTACAGCAATACCGAGGCTTTGCTCATTCATACATGGTGGAACTTTCAACCTGTAAATTAATCTGTCATAAATAGACGTGCACGTACCTGATCATCACCTACAATCAAAGGATGAGTGGACTCTTCGCCCACTGAGGAAAGGCGCGTGCTTCCTATGGAGGGATGTCGAGTTGACGGGTGAGAGGAACCATCGCCTATTGGTGGGTAACAAGGGAATCCATTTGGAAATACTGGCACAGCGAAACCAGGGGCTGAAAACAAAGTCATTCGCACTCAGCTTTACTTCAGCAAATTGAACTGTACGGTGACACAAACTATTCCAAACTCCCTCCAGGTATTCTGCTCCATATTTATTCCTCTACCACTAAGCTTTTCACATTTGTGGAAAGATCATTGGGCCCTTCCAAGAAATTCAACAGCAATATAATTATTAGATTATACCAAGAGTTACACCAGCATGAATTCGACACATACATGAAATATGTATGGCAAACACAAATCAGTTTTTCCCCAGTGGAAGGAATCATGTACTCTCGAGAAACAAAACCCAAGATAGAACAATTTTGGGTTTGAGGCTCCATAGCATGCATAGGGAGTATGAGGGTGTCAGAAAAGGTGACACACACAACAGCAGGAACTTTAAAACTCAGCAAATGGAATATCACTTCAGACTTCATTACAGCTTAACAATGAAATACAGGCTGTAGAATTAAATCTCGTGTCACATAAACACGATAAGAGGGCATTTCACCTGTACTTTTACTCCCTTCCACCACTACTTCCTTCTGTGCCAACCCTGGAAAACAATTCAAGTTATTTACAGCTGCACTTTCAAACTCCCCACTGTCAAGTTTTTCGCATTCCCTTCACCACAATATTTCTGCAGCCGTTCATTTGCTCAACCACTCCTTCACCTCCACTTTTGATGCCCCTATCCAAAGCAAAACATTTACTCTCACCAGTCAATCCCCTGGCATGGCCCCCATCTTTGCTCCATTAAGTCCAAGCGCAGACTTCAGTGTATCTGGTGTACTTTGCCCTTGCTGACACATCTAATTTAAAGTATTTATCCTTGATTTAAGTCTCTTCATAACCTTGCCCCTCCCTAGCTCTGTAACCTCTTCAAGCCACACAAACCACCACCACTGCCCCCACCCTTGCCAATCCAACCTCTCCTTTCTTGACTCTGGCCTTTTGTGCATTTCTCCCTCCTTTCACCTGGTAGCCATGCCTTCAGCTATCTAGGCCTCATGTTCTGAAATTTGTTCCCTTAATCCTCCATCTCAACATCTCTCTCCTCCTTTAAACCCCTCCTGAAAATCAACCTCTACAGCCAAGCTTTTGGTCACGCCTCTGGGTACCTCCTTCTTTCACTTCGTCATTACATCTCTGTAAAGCACCTGGGGACATTTGTTATACATTAAAAGTGCTATATAAATGCTAGTTGTTGTTGTTGTAGGTGGTCACAGTTGTACAACTAGACAATGTGGCTAAAGGATGTTCGTAGGGAATGTAAAAAATATCTATCCAACACAATTAATCCAATTCCACAACCTGTTTTCTTTCAAGCCCAGCCACCCAAAAAATGTCTTCCACAATCACTCACTGGTTGGTGTCTGAGGCGTCCTTGGTAAATCAAGTTCTGTTGGATGAGTGTTTCTTGATATCATCATGGGCTCCTCAACTACGTTGATACTGTTACACTGCATGATCTCCTGGAGAAGGTTGAAAATCTCCTCAGCACGTGAACACTTGAAGGCAAAAATGCCTGCAAAGTAACAATCAGTTATTGTGCAAGTAGTGAAAAGCAAGAGTCCTGAAAAAGGCGTCAAGGAATGCATAACCTTGAGATTTTATTCAATGAAATCCAGGATTGTTTTGATGGGCTCACCATTTGAGATCTGACAATCAGTACTTTTGTCAAATTATTCTAATTTCATACACCATAAAACTCAGCCACTCATACTCAACATACAGGATCAAGAATCACTGTGTGCAACACAGCCTTTAAGATCTACTATAACAAAATAAACCATCAATTCTATGTATATTCCGAGTGATCACCCACGGCACAGTGGTTAGCACCGCAGCCTCACAGCTCCAGCGACCCGGGTTCAATTCTGGGTACTGCCTGTGTGGAGTTTGCAAGTTCTCCCTGTGTCTGCGTGGGTTTCCTCCGGGTGCTCCGGTTTCCTCCCACATGCCAAAGACTTGCAGGTTGATAGGTAAATTGGCCATTATAAATTTCCCCTAGTATAGGTAGGTGGTAGGGAAATATAGGGACAGGTGGGGATGTGTTAGGAATATGGAATTAGTGTAGGATTAGTATAAATGGGTGGTTGATGGTCGGCACAGACTCGGTGGGCCGAAAGGCCTGTTTCAGTGCTGTATCTCTAAACTAAACTAAACTAAACATTTTCCTGCAACATAAAATCAATGCTTCAAGTTTTCCAGCAGTTCTTTTAGCAGGCAGTAGGTGGTGCTCAGAAACTATTAGATTTAAAAATACAATGGAGCTCCCAAAATCAATTTCTGTTTGTCAGACAGCAATTTATTTTAAACTATTGACTACAGAAAGAAACAGCTCAGGTAAATGGGGATCTTCCCACAACCTAACAGCGTTAAATACCACACGGTATTTAAATGAAAAGGTGTTTTACAAATCATATCTCCTGCGTGTACAGGAGGAGGAGGAGGGAG
Source organism: Heterodontus francisci (assembly GCF_036365525.1). Lineage (NCBI taxonomy): Eukaryota > Metazoa > Chordata > Chondrichthyes > Heterodontiformes > Heterodontidae > Heterodontus > Heterodontus francisci. The sequence continues at coordinate 63,498,095 of NC_090395.1, read as the reverse complement.
GGAGTGTTAGACTTAATAGTCACCAACAAACTGTTGTACAATAAGGAGGGCAGAGAATGAAATTTAAATAACTGTACTAAAGTTCTGGTCAAAACTGTGATCTTAACTTTACAGTATAATTATATACATACTTCAATAAATGTATTGAATGGAAATGGTTTTAACACTGAACAAATACACCTTCAGGATGTCAGCACCACTGTCAAGGGAGTATCTTTGCTCATTCTTGCTTGTTTGAGAAATCAGGGGTGAGAATTCTTCATTAAGTGCTACAATCTTTGTGCTGATGGTGCTTTCACAATGATATTAGGTAAGGACTTTCTGGATTTTGACCTACTGGACTCCAAAGGAATGGCCATCTATGACCAAGTCAGGATGATGGATGGCTTAGTGCAGAATGTGGAAGTAATGGTGTTCCCCTGATGCTGTTACTCTCATCCTTCCCAGTGGTAACACCCCCAGCCCTTCAGGTTCTATTAAATTAAGTTTGGTGAGTTTCTGCATGCATTCTGTAGGTCGTACATACAGTACCCACAGTGCAGTAATAGTGAAGAGGGTAGACATCAAGTCAGTGGCAGAGCTGCTGATCAATCAGAATGCTCAATGCTGGCTTTTCAGCTTCTTGACTGTTGCAACTGCACCCATCCAGACCAGCAGTGAATATATTATTCTCTCAAACAGAACTTTGCAGCTGGCGTGGGCTGCTTCAATATTAGAAGAGTTGTGAATGGAGCTGACGAACATACGAATTAGGAGAAGTAGGCCATTCGGCCCCTCTAGCCTGCTCCGCCATTCAAGATCATGGCTGACCCGTTTGTATCTCGAATTCCACGCTCCCATCTACCCCCGATAAACTTTGATTCCTTTGCCTAGCAAGAATCTATCTGCCTCCACCTTAAAAATATTCAATGACCACCCCCACCATCTGAGGCAGAGAGTTCCAAAGTCGCACAACCCTCAGAAAAAAATTCTGTAGAGTATTTGTTTTATTAAAAATTTCTCTGACACTTTGGAATTGTCAGTGAGCAGCTGCACTCCTGACCCACGACAAAGTCTTAAAAGGAAGCTGAAGATAGGCCACGGACGATGCCACAGTGATGTCTGTTTCTTCGGCTTATCTTGTTGAACCTTGAAATCTCCTTTTAGCCAGGAAGACATCATATTTTATGCATGTGTGCTGCACTATAGCCCCAAGTCAACAGTATCCTATGACTTGGGCTTACAGAATGGGGAAATCAGACACATAACAACCTTCCCCAACTTCTCTCCCATTCCTAGCTTTGAAATGGAGCACACAAGCTAAACCTTAGTTAGGGGTCTATGTAGAAAGACTAGAGAAGTTTGGGTTTTTCAACTCTGAAAGGTGGCAGAGAGGTTATCTTACTGCAGTATACAAGATAGCAAACAGTAAGGAAAGGGTAAACTAGCAAAATTACTTTAAAATGAGAGTGTAGGCCCAAGGACACAGGCTCAAACTAGCAAAAGGTAAATTTAGGTCCAATATCAGGAGGTTCTTCACAGAGTGGTCAACACACTGAATGCATTCTCTGGTAAAGTAGTGGAGGTGAAAATTCTGGAATTACTTGGAAAGAAAAAGCAACGTGATAACACAATCAGAGAACTATAGGGTCTTAATCATCTGGTGATCCCCAAAGTATAGTGGCACTCTTATCTAGTGATTTAGTTTAACAAGAGTAAAAACTAAATTTAATAAATGCCAAGCAAATCCGACCAACAGACAACCAGAGATCTTGAGCCGACAATTATTTATTTGGATGAAAGTACTCCACACTTTGGGGATCACCAGATGATAATGGATGATAAAAGGTAATTTGGCCTAAATGAGTTTCTTCATCCAGAAAGACCCTATAGTTCTCTCATTGTGCTTTCCACTTGATTTTTTTTTTAAAGTGTTTCCAAAATTTTCATCTCCACTACTCTGATACTCCATTCAATGTATTGATTGCACTATGTGAACAGCCTTCTAATATTGGACCTAAATTTACCTTTTACTAGTTTGAGCCTATGTCCCTGGACCTACTTACAAGTTAATTTAAAAGTAATGTTCCTAGTTTACTTTTTCCTTACCCAATTAACCAAATTATTCCAAACAAAAATTAAAATGGGCTCTGACAGCGTAATTATGGGATGGCAAATTTGACGTCCAAAAGGCGGCACAGTGGCGCAGTGGTTAGCACCGCAGCCTCACAGCTCCAGGGACCCGGGTTCGATTCTGGGTACTGCCTGTGTGGAGTTTGCAAGTTCTCCCTGTGTCTGCGTGGGTTTTCTCCGGGTGTTCCGGTTTCCTCCCACAAGCCAAAAGACTTGCAGGTTGATAGGTAAATTGGCCATTATAAATTGTCACTAGTATAGGTAGGTGGTAGGGAAATATAGGGACAGGTGGGGATGTTTGGTAGGAATATGGGATTAGTATAAATGGGTGGTTGATGTTCGGCACAGACTCGGAGGGCCGAAGGGCCTGTTTCAGTGCTGTATCTCTAATCTATGGATAGGGTGACTGCAAAGATCAAATTCAGCTTTTAATTACTACATGGAATTTACAATACAAAAAGGCCATTCGACCCAACATGTCTATCCCGGTATTTATGCTCTACTTCCACCTCCTCCCACCTATTCCATCTAATTTTATCAGAGTATTGTTCTATTCCTTTCTTCCTCCTATTCTCATCTAGTTTTCCCTAAAACTTATCCCCTATAATACTTAATTGAGATTATGCAGAGACATGAACAACCACAGTCTCCTGGACGATGCTTCAACAATCAGAGAAACTTCAGTTTTTCCTGGATTAGCCTCTTTTCTTTTTGTTTTGCTTTGCCCCCGAGACAGCTTGGCTCGCTGTGGAGTGGAAGAGGGTGCGAGGTTCTGCCATTGTCTTGGTGGAGTGGGTTAGGTGGGACTGATCATCTTTTCTCATCCTTTTTTTGTACATTTGTTTGTCAGAACGGATGAGGTGTGCTCAACTCTCTTTGGAAGTCAAAGAAAACCCATGAAGAAATCTGCCTTATGTACTAGGCAAAATAGTGTTTAAGACAGGGTAGATTGTAGATTGTCCATTCATGGCCCAGACATTCATTCCTCTGTAATTTTCTTCAAAAAGTGGAACCTCTGACTCCCACATTTTACGTTTATACTGAAGAGTAACTTGGTACACGACCGCCTCACTTTATGCCAAGCCAGGTGAAACAGGTAGTTAAGTCACAGCTAAATGTAATTAGGAGGTAATCAGTAGTTAGCCTTCTGAACTGAAATGCCTTATGGGGTTCCAGGACTTTTACCTACATTTTGGGGATTCTTCTTCTTCCTTCTTTGGCCTCCTTGTCTCGAAAGACAATGGGTAAACGCCTGGAAGTTGTCAGTGGTTTGTGAAGCAGCGCCTGGAGTGGCTATAAAGGCCAATCCTAGAGTGACAGACTCTTCCACAGGTGCTGCAGATAAAATTGGTTGTCGGGGCTGTTACACAGTTGACTCTCCCCTTGCACTTCTGTCTTTTTTCCTGCCAACTGCTAAGTCTCTTCGACTCGCCACACTTTAGCCCCGCCTTTATGGCTGCCCGCCAACTCTGCCAATCACTGGCAACTGACTCCCACGACTTGTGATCAATGTCACAGGACTTCATGTCGCGTTTGCAGATGTCTTCAAAGCGGAGACATGGACGGCCGGTGGGTCTGATACCAGTGACGAGCTCGCTGTACAATATGTCCTTGGGGATCCTGCATCTTCCATGCGGCTCACATGGCCAAGCCATCTCAAGGGCCACTGGCTCAGTAGGGTGCGTATGCTGGGGATGTTGGCTGCCTCAAGGACTTCTGTGTTGGAGATACGGTCCTGTCACCTGATGCCAAGGATTCTCCGGAGGCAGCGAAGATGGAATGAATTGAGACGTCGCTCTTGGCTGACATATGTTGTCCAGGCCTTGCTGCCGTAGAGCAAGGTACTGAGAACACAGGCTTGATACATGCGGACTTTTGTGTTCCGTGTCAGTGCGCCATTTTCCCACACTCTCTTGGCCAGTCTGGACATAGCAGTGGAAGCCTTTCCCATGTGCTTGTTGATTTCTGCATTGAGAGACTGGTTACTGGTGATAGTTGAGCCGAGGCAAGTGAACTCTTGAACCACTTCCAGAGCGTGGTCGCCGATATTGATGGATGGAGTATTTCTGACGTTTTGTCCCACGATGTTAGTTTTCTTGAGGCTGATGGTTAGGCCAAATTCGTTGCAGGCAGCCGCAATCCTGTCGATGAATCTCTGCAGACACTCTTCAGTGTGAGATGTTAATGCAGCATCGTCAGCAAAGAGGAGTTCCCTGATGAGGACTTTCCGTACTTTGGTCTTCGCTCTTAGACGGGCAAGGTTGAACAACCTGCCACCTGATCTTGTGTGGAGGAAAATTCCTTCTTCTCAAGACTTGAAAGACTTGTGAGAGCAGCAGGGAGAAGATTATCCTAAACAGTGTAGGTGCGAGAACACAGCCCTGTTTCATGCCACTCAGGATAGGCAAAGGGTCTGATGAGGCACCACTATTAGAATTAGAATTAGAACATTACAGCGCAGTACAGGCCCTTCGGCCCTCGATGTTGCGCCGACCTGTGAAACCATCTGACCTACACTATTCCATTTTCATCCATATGTCTATCCAATGACCACTTAAATGCCCTTAAAGTTGGCGAGTCTACTACTGTTGCAGGCAGGGCGTTCCACGCCCCTACTACTCTCTGCGTAAAGAAACTACCTCTGACATCTGTCCTATATCTTTCACCCCTCATCTTAAAGCTATGTCCCCTCGTGTTTGCCATCATCATCCGAGGAAAAAGACTCTCACTATCCACCCTATCTAACCCTCTGATTATCTTGTATGTCTCTATTAAGTCACCTCTCCTCCTCCTTCTCTCTAACGAAAACAACCCCAAGTCCCTCAGCCTTTCCTCGTAAGACCTTCCCTCCATACCAGGCAACATCCTAGTAAATCTCCTCTGCAAAGCTTCCACATCCTTCCTATAATGCGGTGACCAGAACTGCACGCAATACTCAAGGTGCGGCCTCACCAGAGTTTTGTACAGCTGCATCATGACCTCGTGGCTCCGAAACTCGATCCCCCTACTAATAAAAGCTAACACACCATATGCCTTCTTAACAGCCCTATTAACCTGGGTGGCAACTTTCAGGGATTTATGTACCTGGACACCAAGATCTCTCTGCTCATCTACACTACCAAGAATCTTCCCATTAGCCCAGTACTCTGCATTGCTGTTACTCCTTCCAAAGTGAATCACCTCACACTTCTCCGCATTAAACTCCATTTGCCATCTCTCAGCCCAGCTCTGCAGCCTATCTATGTCCCTCTGTACCTTACAATACCCTTCGACACTATCCACAACTCCACCGACCTTCGTGTCATCCGCAAATTTACTAACCCACCCTTCTACACCCTCATCCAGGTCATTTATAAAAATGACAAACAGCAGTGGCCCCAAAACAGAACCTTGCGGTACACCACTAGTAACTAAACTCCAGGATGAACATTTGCCATCAACCACCACCATCTGTCTTCTTTCAGCTAGCCAATTTCTGATCCAAAGCTCTAAATCACCTTCAACCCCATACTTCCGTATTTTCTGCAATAGCCTACCGTGGGGAACCTTATCAAACGCCTTACTGAAATCCATATACACCACATCCACGGCTTTACCCTCATCCACCTGTTTGGTCACCTTCTCGAAAAACTCAATAAGGTTTGTGAGGCACGACCTACCTTTCACAAAACCGTGCTGACTATCGCAAATGAACTTATTCTTTTCAAGATGATTATAAATCTATGCTGAACTGTGCCTTTCATATTGTCATGGAATGAGGTGATGATACTTAGTAGCTTTGGTGGACATCCGATCTTTTCTAGTAGTCTGAAGAGACCACGTCTGCTGACGAGGTCAAAGGCTTTGGTGAGATCAATGAAAGCAACGTAGAGGGGCATCTGTTGTTCGCGGCATTTCTCCTGTAGCTGGCGAAGGGAGAACAGCATGTCAATGGTGGATCTCTCTGCTCGAAAGCCACACTGTGCCTCAGGGTAGACACGCTCGGCCAGCTTCTGGAGCCTGTTTAAAGCAACTCAAGCGAAGACTTTCCCCACTATGCTGAGCAGGGAGATTCCACGGTAGTTGTTGCAGCCACCGCAGTCACCCTTGTTCTTATAGAGGGTGATGATATTGGCATCGCGCATGGCCTGTGGTACTGCTCCCTCGTCCCAGCACAGGCAAAGCAGTTCGTAGAGTGCTGGAAGTATAGCAGGCTTGGTATTCTTGATTATTTCAGGGGTAATACCATCCTTCCATGGGGTTTTTCTGCTGGCTAGAGAATCAATGGCATCACTGAGTTCCAATTTCGTTGGCTGTACATTCAGCTCATCCATGACTGGCAGAGACTGGGCTACATCGAGGGCAGCATGGCGTGGACTTCGCCATCAGAAACTCTTTGCTCAGCATGATAGAGCCACCTTCAAATGGCTCGGAACGCATACTGCCCGCCCATACATGCCAACACTCTGCTCCCCACCTGAAGCTAAAGACCAGTTTTACGATGAACTCCATAATAAATACATTTTGGGGATTACACTCCATAATTCAATTCATTTTTTCACTTAAAAGGAAAACCAGTAGCCCTGCCTATAAAGTATGAGGATGCTACTGTTTCGTCAGACTGAATGAAGTCAAATTCTGTTTTTATTACACTGGACTCTAGGATTTTAACTGGTGGTCTGGGGATAGTGTTCTGCTCTTCCAAAGGTTTCTTTTGAACAAAAGCCTCTGGTCTGAATTACACAGGATTAGTTTAGTACTATTTATATACAAGTTAATGAACAGTTCCATTGACAATTCAAAAACTAACCTTGCCCAGTCTGACACCTTCTTCCACTTTCAAATGAGAAGAGGTTGGAGTCGTAACCATAGCGCCGTAGACAGAGGTATGGCCATCTCACAGCATCTCGTTTTCTAGTGTGCAAAATCAGCTCAGAGTTGGTCAGTTCCATGATCCCAGAGCCCAGCTCATTACCATCATCATCTACGTTTGTCACCTATGGGAGAGAGCATCATTTTGAAGATATGCTGTAAATTATGGTGTGCTGTATCTACCCTTTCTATACATATAGTTAGAAAGCATTCATATATATGCCATAATAACCAGCTCTACTGCACTACCACCACCAACATCAAGGCGTGTATGAGCCAAACATTTCTGTAGCTAAACACAAGCAAAACCAAAGCCTTTCTACAAGCTCCCAGTCAGAAACTCTGCACCATTGCCCATGATCCCAACCCCTTCCAAGATTCCCATTCAAGTTCAATCCAACAATGTGCAACCTGGACAACCTGCTCAAGTAAGAATGAGCTTCAAACTCCACATCCAGTCAACATCAACTTCCATAATACTGCCGCCATAATTGCAGCTCCTCAACCAACCATGGAAGTCTCATTCATTCCTTTTCTTAGTGCCAACTAGACTCGGTGCTCTTGACCAGAGTTGGAGGTTTCACTATAAACTTGAGAATATAATCTAAATTGACAGCTGGGTGCACTATTGAGACATTGCTTATATCAAATGACATCTTTTGGAAATGTTAAACCAAAACACCAACTGCTTGTTCAGACAGATGTAAAAATCCCATGGTTTTTTTTTGAAGGGCAGAGATGTTCTTCAATGTCATTGGTCATGACAGTTATAGGGATGTCCTCAGGATATGAAAAGTGGTATACAAATGCAAGCCTTTTGTTGCCCCAGACTAAACTTTTTCAACATCCTTGCAAAATTCCCAAGCTCCACTCTCCATAAAATCCATTGTTACATCCTATCCTGCACAAAGTTTGTCTCCCTACATTGTCGGCCTTGCCGAGCTCCAGTGGTTTCCCATTCTATGATACAATGATTTCAAAAATATTATTTGTGTTTACATATCATTCCATGACCTTGCTCCTCCCTACATAAACATCACAATCTTGCACACTCTAATCATCCAGTTCTGGCCTACCTTCAGCAGCTATACCATGAGTGACAGAGCCTTCATTCACCTTATTGTCACCCTCTGGATTTATGTATCTAAACTGCCTTGAAAAACCTCATTAAAGCATTTCTTTTCATCACACTTTCAGAGGCAACTCCTAATTTCCCTACTATTCCTTTTCAGGATTGATTCCAAACTGCATGGCAGTTTGGGATTATTTTTCTACATTATAAACATTTTGCAGTCAGTGGCGAAAAGAGCAGAACACGATCCCCAAAGAATGCAGCCCACAAAGATTTAGCAATTTCTGTGGCATGCATTTCATCTCTCCCAATGTTAATTTCATTTCGTTGCCATCTATAGGACACCTCTGGCATCTACAGGAAAGCTTTTGCGCCCAGCAATAGTGATGTCATCAAGCAGGATGTCACGCAGCAAACCAGGAAGTAAAAAGCACCAATTTTCCTTTACTTTTTAATCATTTTAGAGAGAATTGAAGATTAGGATACAAGCAGGGGATTAAGATAGAAATTGAAATACCATAAACAATCTTTAAAAAAAATAATTTTAAACATCTACGAAATTCACCATAATGGAGAAATTTGACATTCCATAAATATAAAACTAGTTTTTCAGGGCCAGAGAGGTCATTCAACAATAATTATGACTCAGTACACCATTAAGAACCCAGTCAAATCTCATTCAACAAGGCATAACTTTGTCAAGGGTTTTTACAGCAAGATTAACAGCATAAAAAAAGTGGAAGTACACGTATGATTTCTAGATGATTTCCATCTGCGAGGACTTGAACAGCGCACTCTATGGAGGAACAGGGAATCACTGACAGCAACTTCTGTATTTCCACGTTTAACCATGCATATCTAGACCCCAAAAGTTGCTGTCAGTTTCACAGAGTAATGACAGCGAATGCTGACAGTTTCACCATTACAACTGCAAAATCCAGCCATTACGTCAAGCATCCAAATCACAGCATCTAGTCAGAATGCAGCCCGTGAACCAAGGCAATATTACTCACAATGCCAAGGCAACTCAATTCTACTTCTACTTGCTAATTTGCCCCTGTTTGAATTTCATGTGCCTGAAGGCTTGCAAAGTCCTCAATTATTGAGTAAATACCAAATCAGAACACCAAGGTAGGTTAGTGTGCACAGTTTGAACTCTATGCAAAAGAAGAACAAGATTTCACAATTTGCACCTAAGTGGACCATGAAGCTTGGGCTTTCCTGCATTATATAAATTTAAGTTGCTATTGCTTACTGCAAGTAGGGACTACATTAAGACCTTCTCTAGCTTTTACAAATATTTCCTTCAATTGAGGAAGGTTTCAACTAATTACGGCCAAGCGCTCCAATTGCTTTGGGTTGTGTAAAGTGAGATCTTACCTTGAATTTGGTTGGGTGGTTGTCTGAGATTGTGTCTTTATCCAGACAGCTCCAGCAGCTCCCCATGGCTTCAGCAGACCAGCTGATCTCTAAATAAAACAGATTAATGCAGACACAATTCAGCTCTGGAGCTCCAATCCATTGTAAAAATCATGTCCCAATACAAGAAAAGTTAATTGCTGAAGTACTAAGCAATGGATTTTCCGCACGAGCTCCACTTTGTTAAACATGGTAAAAGATTAGAAGTCATTAAGATAAGTTCTTTTACATTATAATGCAATTAATTTTTACAATTGCGTGATGCTAGTTTTAAAGTTCAATACCTAATAAGCATTCTTTTATACAAAGATTTTTTCCGTTTCTCTGGCTGAGAACAAATGATCCACACCCTGTTTCCTTCCAATGCTTTTCTATAATGAGCTACCATGAGGTATAGTGGATCTCAAACTCCCCAAACCAAACAGTTTTCCTTCAGTATGCCTCAAAAGTCTCCCGCAAGGTTCATCCCTCTGAGTCACTGTAGAATTAACCTCTCTTCCACTCACTCCCTCTCCTCTGCTAAACACTTCCCCCAACTGAGATTGGTTAAAGCAGAGAACAGATGTTTTAATACTCCATAATGTTTTGCATTACAGCTTCAATTCTTTTTTAAATTAGACATACACAAGCTCCTTTAACATTCAAAGTTTCATGGTTTACACACTTGTACATCGTAACACAGATAATTAAAATTTAGAGACTATTTTCCAACTTCCATTCATTTAGTCTTTTACCTCTGATGTCACATTTCCTTTGGCCTTTGTTGCTATCTTCTCCGGTTTACACTCTTATTCAAGGCTGTCCAACATACAATCCGTGAGCCAGGACCCAGCCCGCCAAAGATGTCCATCTGGCCCACGGGTGTAAAATGTACCCGGGGCCGTTCCTCATCCTCAACAGGGTTCCGTGACTGGAGATGAGAAATTTCCCTTTGTCTCCTTCTTGCAGAGCGGCCTTTTTACATGTCAGTTTCACAGCTCAGCTGCTGAAGCAGGAATGCGCTTCCCAACTTTGACAGATTCAGGGTTTCCTGACTTTTTTTTTTAAAAGCCCGCTGGAAAACCCTGAATCTGTCCGATGTTGGGAAGCGCGTTCCTGTCAATGAGTATTAAAACTACAGGACCAGTTTTCCTGGAACAACGTGCCACTATTATTTATGCAAGGATACATAGGAGTATCAAAAAATTGTTATTTTTTGAAGGTAGTAAAATTCACTGAAAATATTTTACTGCAATTCTTGATTGAACGTGCTGCCAGCTGTGAAACTCAGTGTGATGTTTTTAAACAAACTGACCAACCATGAAACTACTTTGTTGAACGTTCCCGCTCAGTGCAACTGACAGGGAGCAAGGGGGGGGGTTGAGGCAGGGGGAGAGGGGAGGCAGAGAGCAGGGGGAAGGCAGAGAGGGGGGGCCGGGGGAGTAAACGGAGAGGGGGGAAACACCACGCGGGGGTGGAAAAACAGAGATGGGGGAAAACAACATGCAGGGGCAGAAAAAACAGGGGGAGAGAGAGAGAGAGAGAGAGAGAGAAAGAGAGAGATAGATAGAGACAGAGAGAGAGAGATCAAGATCACTCCTGACAGAAGGATATCTATCCAGAATACTCTGCAATGCTACATCAAATGTGCGGGCAGTGATTGAGTACTTATGCAAGAAAAAACAATGCCAGGTATGTCACTAAATCAGTTTTCAATATAGACGAGAAAGTAAGTCAATAAATTAGACTTTGCATTTAAAGCCTCTTCACAAAAATGCACATTTGTTGTTGTTTTTATTTGTACGATAAATTTTTGATGACTTAATCTTTCAAAATTTGCTCACTGGCCCCCTGGGCCAGGCAAAAATCGTAATGCAGCCCTCTGCCCAAAAAGGTTGGACCACCCTGTTCTAACTCATCCATTCACAGGACCCCAAAATTGTGGAAAACTCAGCTCTTCCTTCCTCTGACAATCTACATCCTTGTAAAACCCAGGCTGGTCATCAACTAACTGCCAATTTTTCATGACTTCATCTCTCAGTGACCGTTTAAACAGCAGTGCTAAAGAAATTATAGCAACATGGATATCAACTATGATTTGGCACAACCTGAAAGTTGCTCTGTAAATGCAAGTCCTTTGCTCCTTGACCTTTTTATAAACATCTTTCTTTTAAAGGAAGAACTAATTCGCATCATGAACATACCTGACACATTTCAAAAACGGGTCTTGTGGGTTTGAGTGCTTTAAAAGGGATATTTAATTTTCTAATCCAGTTTGCATATTTAATAGTTGATTCCCACAATTGTAATAAATGTACCAGATTTGTTACACAAGCAAAACAAACATGAACAAAATAAAAATATGCAAAACACTGATTGCTCTGGGATGAATAGTTGCATTGAACTCCTTGTTATTTGGAATCTACATCACTACATTAGAGTGCAAATTTGAAGTCCACACACTGTAATTCTGTAATTTGCCAATGATCACATATTATTCCATTTTCAAGATGTACAACCCATTTCAAATGGCAAAAAAATTCTTTCTTGGGAGCTAAAATCAAAAGGCACAGAGTCCCACTCCACAACCTGAGCATAACGTCTAGAATCACAGTTCATGCAACTGAGGGAGGTCTCTATTGTCACAGGTGCCATCCTTCATCTGAGATGTTAAACCAAGACCCTGTCTCTCTGTTCAGATGAATATTAAAGATCCTAAGGCACTATTTTAAGAAAATTATGGAATTCCCTCAGTATCCTGCCTACATGCATTGAAGCCACATCACCAAAAAGAAAACAGATTGATTGGTCTTTTACTCTACTATGGTGTGTGGGATCTTTCTGTGCACATATCGACTGCTGCATTTCCTTAAACAGTAACATTTAAAAATGTAATTTCTGCAAAGTACTTTCACTTTAATAAAAGGCACTTTATAAATTCCAGTTGCTTTTCAAAAAAAAAATGTGACAGCAAGAGAGACCAGGTTGTTACTCACCCACTTATTTCCATATACCTCAGTAGCAGCTGGTAATAAACGATAAATAGTGTGGATATGTGGATTGTACTGTTCGTTCTTACCTAGTCCAGGCCATTAGTGGGAAAGCTGCCTAGGCTCAGTTTCAGATGCCTCTGCTTGGAGTCATGGTAAATAAACTAAAGCCATCATCGAGAACATGTGTCTTTAACCTAAAGTAAAGTAATAGTGATAAAATTACATGGCTAGATATCATCCGAACCAAGAGTATTTACTGTATTTAATCTCAAAATAAACAATTTTCTTCCCTATTTCCAAAATCTGTAAGTATAGTAGGTACGGACCTTCATATATTTTGTGTGTATTTTAAGTATATATTCCAACTGCCCATTCATGTCAGCATTTACAGTAAATACCAGACAGTGAATGTCAGCAGACTATTGAACCACGAAGGACATCACACCCAAGCCCAATACTATCCTCACCCGATGTCCACACGTGTATACCTTCCAGCCAGAATCACCCAACAGTAATAAAAAAAACAGCAGCCCTATTTGATATTTCCCTTTCCTGGGGCTCCGAGGCCAACTGCTGTGTCCTTTCAGCCACCCTGTATGAAATTTTCCTGATCTGTAACTCATTATCACGCTGGGGATTTATTTACACTGTAAGCCATGGCCAGGGGTGGTGGGGGGGGGGGGTGGGGGCGGGTGCTCAATCTATAGTACATTTTATTTTGTAAATTCTTCACATCTGTCCAGACCCTACATTCGCAACAATACATACGATTTAGGAATTTTCTAAGTTGTAAAAGCAACTCCTTCAGATACCTATTTTAACAAAAAGGTGCACAAAACTGGAATTTTTGCCAAGAAGAAAAATAAATGGAATAATAATGAATGAAAACCCCTACAGACTCTGGAAGACATAAATGAAGATCACTGGAGTCCACTTAAAAAATACATTGTCCAATTCTGTGAAGAATTTACACTATTGTGAATGCTCACAAAGGGCTGTCACAGCCCTCTGCAGATTACAGACACTGCTGAACACTTCCAAGTATTACTGTGATGGCACTTTTTTTAAAAAGAGAACTCAACAATGCAACATATACAGTATCCTGGAGGGAGTTAAAAGCTGCAACATAATCACAGTGCTCTGAAGATTACAAAACAATCAAGCATTTCTTCCTTAGTGCACGATATCAAATGCAGATTGGAAATCCACCATCAAGTATTGGTCAGTTAACAATGTGTAGTGTTAAAAGTACCAATGACATAAACATCTTTAGCTGTAGAGTTAATACACGTTGGTAGAAATGCACTCATGATTTTCCATTAAGCCATTGGTTGCTACAAGCAGGAGATATTACAGTTTTTAATGGAGACAGAGGGGTCTGGATTTGGATGCAATTTTTTTTTTAAAAAGGCAAATCACAAAAAAAAATTGAAGAGCTGGCGTTCAAAAGTTGTATCAATGTTCTCCTGTATCCCCTATGGAGATTTTACAGAGCAGATTGAAGTCATTCCAGTTTCTTTCAACTTGCCCTGGGTTTTTAACATATTACAGGATTCCCAGTGAGAAGATTCGTTTAGCATTAATACTAAACAAGTAAATGTTAAGCTCGTAAATCAGTTACATACAGTAATTTTTAAAGCAGATTAATACCACATCGTGACAAGACCCCCGTCCGAACCATGGTGCTCACTGGTTTGGAATTGATCTTCGCCAGAGTGATGTGCAGCAGTACCAAACAGAAATGCACTTTTACAGAGAGAAATCAGCAGAGTCAAATATCAATGTTCAAACTCATAACAGAACAGTTAAAGAATTACACTGTGGACCCAAGAACCAGCATGCTGCTTGGCTTCTAGGTCAAGCATGGGTGTGGCCCAGTGCTAATACAAATAAAATACATTTAAAAAAATACAGCAGAAAATAATAAGAGCAATCAGCATTGTGGTGCAAGTCGTGGGATGTAGGGCTTACATCGCTTTGGAGGAAGAGACCGGAAGAAAAATCAGAGACCATGATATCATCAAACCACTCTCCAGAATGTCCTTGAGACTGGTCCACAGTGGCTCTGGCAGGGCCCCAGCAGATCAGCTACCCACCCTTTCAACCACAGTCAGTATGTGGCCCAGGAAACAAAGCAAATGGAGAGAAAAATTCTGGGAGAACAATAAGTATCAGCAGATGGAGATGATGAATGGCCAAGTATTTAACTCAAGTTCAGCAAAATCAATGCTCCCACCATAAACGTTACTGTGCAACAAACAGTCTCACAAAAGTCTCACCAAAACCCGTTGAAAATAAGCAGGATGACATGTCAAAAGCATAAATCTGATCACATCAGAAGCAAGAATGAAAACTTTAAACTGAATCTACAGAGGGGGGAAAAACAGCACTTTGCCCTCCCAAAGATGTTAGTATTTCTCAGCATGTTGCTGGGTTGAACTCAGTTCTCTATTAAATATATAAAAAGATACAAAATATTTCTAGTGTTAGATGGAATGGAACCACCAACACAAAAAAGGCAGGCTGTACCCTAGCTCTGGTTATAACAAGGTACATTTTTATCAATTTCTACAATATTTTCAACAGAAATACTAAGTCACTGAAGTAATGTGGGCTTGTTACCCAGTCCAATGTTTTTAAACTCAGTGCTGAACTCTTGGGAATTTGCGCTCACACATGAACAGGACAATTTCTATTATCCTTTTTCTTACTGCTAGTCCTTAATGAGAGGAAGTCTGTTAAAACATAATCAAGAGATTTAGGCCAGTGCTAATGAGTCCATATACATATTCATGGTTAGATAAATGGCTTCCATTTGGAAAGGAAAAGAGGATCAGAGAAGAGGTTGCTTGGTTGGTTTGTTCGTTCTGAGAGAAAATCCAAACCAGAAGTGGCTCCAAAAAGGTGTCGCTGGGTCAAAATCCTGGAACTTCCTTGGAACTCACTCCTTAACAGCACTATGGGTGTACCTGCACCAGCTGGACTGCAGCAGTTCAAGAAGGTGGCTCATCACCACCTTCTCAATGGCAATTAGGATGAGCAATAAATACTGGCCTAGCCAGCAATGCCCACAGCCCATGAAGAAATAAAAAAATGGTTCAGATGCATAGCCAGTCACAACACTGATTTACAGAAACTTAATTTCAACAATGGAATCCGAAATTCGTAAAAGCTAAGGTTATGAAAACGTTCCCGCTAAGCAGTGCTGCCTGCGCAGCAACCCCAAAACTTCCCGTGCAGGCCATGCATAAGTTGGCCCCTTTAAGTTATCGCATGTGCACGGCCACACAAAATAATTTAAAAGGCCCACACACAAACCGTTTGGCCGCACGCTACAAAAAAATTAGAGGGTTATGTTGGTCACTGATCAAAACAGTGCTCACTTGGGCCCACACCTGAAAGATAAAGCAGTCTATTCTGTCCACAGATGCTGCCTATCTAGAGTGTTTCTACCATTTTCTTTTTAAATTTCAGATTTCCAGCATTTGCTTTTCTCGATGATGGTCAATTCGGGTTAAAATCTGACGGAATATTTTTCATTACTTTAGTAAATATATCTACATAAGCCAGACACAGAGTTCCCAAGCATGCCCCTTTTGAATACCATGATTGAAGTTCTTTATCCTTTTTCATAATTCTTCTGTGACCAAACATTATAAAAGATCTTCAATTGATTTTCTGGGGCCAGAAAAAGATTTTACAGCATGCTGTGACTAGGATTGCAGTTAAGTGTAATGATGGGTGTGTATAATTCTGGTACTCTGTACCCTTGACTGTGAAAATACCCAAAAGGACAATTACAGATTGTTATTCTTCCAAATGGGATGTGCCTTGATAGATGATTTTCAATTATATAAAACCAGGGTGGTTACAGGACTGTCACCGATGCCAGTAATTTGAGGCGATGAATTCAAGCTGTGCTTACACTGCACTGTTGGCTCGTGGTCAATAGCTGCATTCAGTGGTTTGGAGCTGGCAACACCTAATTTATAACTCCTGGCTGCAAATCTGCACTATCCCTACCAAAGAGAGCCCTCTGCATGCAGGTACATGTGCGTTGAGTTCTCCTCCCAAACAGCAAATAGTAAATGTTTTGTGAGAGTGTGCAGGAGGACCCACATTATCCAACAGACCCACTCAGGACTTTTTAAATCTGGTTTGGTACCACAAGCTTTACTTCATGCTGCCTGATGCCCAACTGATGGAACAGAACATCGCTGAGACCATTAGGGCGTAACTCTTCATTATGCTGTCACTTTTGCTTCACTGCAAAGAAGCCATATGTCAGGCATCACAGACCATTAAATAATACTGATGCATATTTTTTTTCTGCAATCCATCAGTACCATATACATTAACACAGAGCTGGTGACAATACTGTACTGCAAATACTATCAACTGAATAGGTCACAGCTAGCCATGACATATGATAAGAATTACACTCATCCAGTGAGTGGAGATGAGAGTGGAAATATAGACAATCCCTGACTGTGACTCATCCTGTAATAGCATAGGTATTAGAAGCACTTAATGGTCCAGCACCAGTATTCAGACCCCCTTCTCCTCGTTCAGGAGTGCATGTATCTGCTCATTGATACCCAAAAGACTGCAACATCTGCTGAAAACTTAAAACCATATTTGTGACAGCATGTAATTCTGTAGAAGTAAAGAAGTCATGCTCAAACTGTAAAACAGTCTCTAAGTTAAAGTCATGCTCAAATTGTACAGTGCACTAGTCAGACCACAGAGTACTGCTCACCAAGACACAGAGAGGCATTCAATCCCTGGAGACTGTGCAGAAAAGAGACAAAACTAATTCCTACGGCAAAAGAATTTAGGAAGAAAGACTGGATAAAATTGGTATTTTCAACCTGGGAGGTGACTTTATACTGTAGAAACATACAAGATATTAAATTGTGCAGTAAAAAATAATTTGGGAGCATTAAACTGTGAACATTCAAAATAGTGAATGGCAAATTTAGAATCTAAAAGTGCTTCCTTACAAAAAGAATTGACCAGAAATAGATTGGTCTTCCAGGTTAGGTATAGTGATGGAATTACTTACAGAACAGTTGGATGGTGTAATTCAGTAAAGGTAGGTTTGTGTGTTTCAAATAGGTAGGCCAGGTTGGCACAAATGCCCTTCTTCATCCACACCAACTGTTAAGGACCTTCAAAGTCTATTTTTAAATTGCTGATGCAAGAACTGGGTTCGCAGGCAGACTTTTCAGGTTTTATTTTCAGCATTAAACACCAAGAGAAAATCAGGACAAAAATTAGTCCAAATAAACTCAGTACATTCACAGGAAAGCAGTACGAAAAAAAAAATCAGCTTTCAGTTTGAGCATCATTAAACTTCA
This sequence comes from Heterodontus francisci, assembly GCF_036365525.1. Classification (NCBI taxonomy): domain Eukaryota; kingdom Metazoa; phylum Chordata; class Chondrichthyes; order Heterodontiformes; family Heterodontidae; genus Heterodontus; species Heterodontus francisci. The sequence continues at coordinate 63,480,309 of NC_090395.1, read as the reverse complement.
AGAAAACACGCAAGAGATTAATCAGACAGTTAAACTAAACGACAACCTGGAATTATTTGCACAGTTCATGGATACCACTTTTGAGTCTCAACAGTAATTTCAAAAGATCCAGCAAGCGTATGTTCGCAGCAGTTGCATTCAGTTATCGGCGTTGTTGGTTGTGCTCCCAAATGACAGGCATTATTTATGCCTGGAGCTTACCCATAATATGCTAATTATGCTGAATCTATAGGTGGGTTCAGTACAGTTTTATTCATTGCCTGATATTTCCTGCTTTCCTTTGAAGAACGATTTTACATCCACTACCTGTTAAGAAACTCATCATGTAAGAGATATCAAAGAACTCATGACCCATTAATCTACAGTGAAGGTTGGAACACCAGAGCACTAATGTGACAATGTCAATCAATCTGTTTTACGGATCAATTTGTCCTCACCAAAAATATTGATAACTTCTTTGTGTATGCTAAATATGAAAAGGGCACAGGTCAACTTTTTTATTTAATGACTTACATTTAAACTGATGATGGCCTCAAGTTAATATTGGCACACTTTATTTCTGGTGTCCACTTATTTACCCCAGCAGAGGTATTATTTAAGAGAAACTTATAAAACAACTTATGAGCAACGAAACTGTGACCTTACCTCAAGTTAATTCCAGAATTTGGCACTGAAAGTTGGATCCCAGGATTTGTATGAATTGCGTTATGATGCATATTGTGTACAAACATCATCATGAACAATGCCTGATGCTGTCAGTAGCAGGACACACATGCATTGTGGGATCCTGAACAGGAAAAATTCCTTTCTATAGATCAGGATTGGTAGAAACTGGTTTTTAAGCAATCCATTGGGAAATACAGGAATTTAACAACTTGCATTTATATAGTGCCAAAATATTGCAAAAAGTCATAGGTGCTTAATTAGGGTGGAAATTAGCAAAAAGAACTACTTTAAAAGCTCTCTATCTATTTTGTAAACATTTATTGAGCTTTACTCCTAATCAATAAAGGAGGGCGGAGGAGGATTTAGGAACGCATTAATTCAAAAGCAGGAAGTAAATATCAAGGCTTTAGAGCAGAGCAGTGCTTTGGGTAATAATCAGAGTGGGTCAAGGTATTAGTGACTCACGCAGTCAGGTGAATTAGAAAAAAGTCAAAGCTAAAGGCGTAATATCTGAATGCACTAAGCATTCGCAACAAATTAAATGAATAAATAGCACAGCTAGAAATTAATAGGTTTTATCTAATAGCCATTATGGAGACGTGGTTGTAAAGTGACCAAAGTTGTGGACTAAATATTCTAGGATACTTAACTTTTAGAAGAGATAGGCAAAATGGAGAAGGGTAGCCCTGGTAATAAAGGATGGGACCAAGAAAGTAGAGTGAAAAGGATCTTAGTGCAGAAAATCAAGAAATAGAATCAGTTTCAGTGTTGTGAAGAAACAGCAAGGGGCAGAAATATTGATGGGAGTGGTTTATAGGCCCCCTAACAGTAGTTGTAGTGTAGGGCAGAGTATAAATCAGGAAATTAGAGGTGCATGTAATAAGGGTAATACAATAATCATGGGGGTCTTCAGTCTTCACATGACTGGGCAAACCAAATTTGCAGCAAGAGTGCAGAACTCTGATGGAAAGGTTATCAACCTGAAAGGTTGACTCTGTTCCTCTCTCCACAGATATTGCCAAATCTGCTGAGTATTTCCAGCATTTTCTGTTTCTACTAAAAGATATGATGGGAGATAAGCAATGGCTAGCATTTAGTACATAATTTGCAAAAGATATAAAAAAGAAATTGATAACAAAAGAAGAGAAAATATATGAGGGTAGACTAGCAAGAGTCATAAAAACAAACATTTCTATAGGTACATAAATAGGAAGATAGTAATGAAAGGAAATGTGGGACCATTAAAGGAAGAGACAGGTGAAAAAATAATGGGAAATAAGGAAACGTCAGACATTAAACAAATACTTTATATCGGTCTTCGCAGTAGAAGACATGAAAAACATTCTAGAAATAATGGGGAACCAAGGGTCTAGTGAGAATGAGAAATTTAAAGAGATCGGCATAAGAAATAGTATTAGAGAAATTAATAGGACTAAATGGCGACAAATCCCTGGACCTGATGACTTGCATCCCAGGGTTTTAAAAGAGGTAACTGCAGAGATAGTGGATGTATTGGTGTTGATCTTCCAGAATTCCTTCGATTCTAGAATAGTTCCCAACGATTGGAAGGTAGCAAACATAACCCTGCTATTTAAGAAAAGAGGGAGAGAGAAAACGGGGGACTATAGGCCAGTCAGCCTAACAGTAGTGAGCAAAATGCGAGAATCTATGATTAGGGACATGATATCAGGGCACTTAGAAAATCATAATATGATTTAGAGTTGGCACTGAATTATGAAAGGGAAGTCATGTTTGACAAATCTGTTGAGGATGTAACTAGTAGGATGAATAAGGGAGAACCATTGTATGCAGTACATTTGGCTTTTCAAAAAGCATTCGATAAGGTGCCACACAAGAAGTCATTACACAAAATTGGAACTCAAGGGACTGGGGGGGGGGGGTGGTGAGGGGTAATATATTAGCATAGATTGAGGACTTGTTAAATGGACAGAAAACCGAGAGTAGGAACCTACAGGACATTTTCAGGTTGGCAGGCTGTAACTAGCAAGGTACCATAAGGATCAGTACTTGGGCCTCAGCTATTTACAATCTATATCAATGACTTAGATGAGGAGACTGAGTGCAACGCATCCAAGTTTGCTGACAATATGAAAGTTAGATAGGAAAGTAAGCGGTGAGGAGGATGCAAAGGAGCTGCAGAGTGATAATAGACAAGTTGGGTGAGTGGACGAGAACATGGCAGATGGAATACAATGTAAAGTATGAAGTTATCCACTTTGGTAGAAAAAAATTTTAAAAGCTCAATTTTTTTTTGAATGGTGAGAGACTGGGAAATGTTTGTATTCAGAGGGACCTGAGAATCTCTATACATGAATCACAGTAAGTTAATATGTAGGCACAGCAAGTTATTAGGAAGGCAAGTGGTCTGTTGTCATGTGTTTACAAAGGAATTGGAATACAAGAGTAAGAGCTCTTACTATAATTTTACAGGGTATTGGTGAGCCACACCTGGAGTACTATGTATAGTCTTGGTCTCCTCATCTTAGGGAGGTCATACTTGCCCTAGAGGGCGTGCAAAGGAAGTTCACTAGACTGGTGCTTGGGATGACAGGATTGGTCTATGAGGATAGATTGAGTAGACAAGGTCTATATTCCCTTGAGTTTAAGGATGAGAGGTGACCTAATTGAATCAAAAAATTCTTAAGGGGTAGATGCTGAGAAAATGCTTCCCCTTGGCTGGGAAATCATGAACATGGGGTCAAAGTCTCAGAATAAGAGGTCAACCATTTAGGACTAAGATGAGGAGAAATTTCTTCACTTAATTGGTTGTGAATTTTTGAAATTCTCTACACCAGAGAGCTGTGGATGCTCAGCCTTTGAGTACATTCAAGACAAAGGCTGATAGCTTTTTTGAGTACTAAAGGAATTAAAGGATATGGGAATAGTGCGGGAAGACGGAGTTGAAGTATTTCAACCGTAGTCTTGTTGAACAGCAGAACGGGCTCGATCAGCCAAATGGCCTACTTCTGCTCCTATTTCTTAGGTTCACTGTGCATTTTTGAGAACAAAATAAATTTAATTTTCATGCGTAGGCAATTGCATTTTTGGAAGAAAGAGGCAAATAAATAACTTTGTTCCAGAACTGGGAGAGTATGCTTTAGCTACGGAAAGGGTACAGGACGGATTCACTAAAATTACACCAAACATGTGAAGCTTTAGCTGTGCACAAAGATGAGAAATGCAAAAGCTCTTTTCAGTAGAATAGAGACAATTAATCTGATGAGATGTTCAAATTCATCAGTGCTTTACAGCTAAGGAAAAACTATTTCCACCGGTCAGTAACTGTTACAGAAAGAAAATTTATACCCCATCACATTTCTGTTGCAGTTCAACCCTCCTCTTAAAAATGTCAAGTTATTCTGAAACCCTCATGTGCTACTATTCTAATTTGGTCATCACATATTCCAGCCAAATACTTCACAGTACAGTGGTAAATTTCAGTCAGTACTTAGCAAATCGCTTCTCACCTCCAGCAAATGGCTCAGTGGGTAATGGCACTACAAGTGCAGTACTGAACCATTCTGGTCAGATCGGGCTGTACAGAGTTAGCTGATCTACTTGGGACAGTACAATTGGCTTCTATTCACATGTTGGGGAATGGATAGGGCAAATCAGCCAGAGTTTGCACTGCAATGCTAGGCAGTGAGCCCTGATGGAAAGTACTCGAGTGCAAATACTGCATCAACACAGGGTCAAGTTCAGCTTTGATCTCTCCATTCCCACGTAACATAACTGTCTTCTGACACTATGTCTAGACTCACACTTGAAAAATGACCACTTGAGTGAGATACTGAAGGGCTGCCAGCACCTTTATAACAATACTCCAATATAACAAAGCACCTTTAGAACAGAAGAAAATGGGGAAGAGACAGGATTTTAAAAAAGTAATAACTGTCCATACACATACTGAAAGTTCAAATAGAAAATGTGACAGCCATCTTAAAATATTGTGTGCTTTGATATTATGGTGTCAAGTGCAGTGGGTGTGTTATTTCAGCATTAAGTCTGCAGAATAAGTAATATTGTGGGAATCAAGTTTCATTGTTGGGTTGAGTTTTCAAAACTTCAGGTCTTCGAATGATATTTTCCTCTGACCAGAGAAAAACAACAGCATGCAGGAATCCTCTGACAACAATTACCACCACAGAAAGCCAACTAATTGTTCTTAAAAAATAAAATGGATGAAAGCAACAAATGTTATAAATCCAAAAGAAAATGAAATGTAAATCTCAGAAATACACTTAAGTTTGCCATTGTAAAACAAAAACAAAAAATCAGCACAGAACCCTAGAAATTGCTACATTCTTGGGATTTATAATAGAATAATGTAAAAAGTATGTTCGATCATGAGGCAAATTATTGTTCAATATAAACTTATCTAAAGCCCCAAGAGAAAACTGTACTATGGGATCTAGACTGCTTAATTCTATTGCATTCTCCATCATTTTCCCATGCAAACTTTGAACAGACTAGACATAATGTAGATTCATCCAACAGATCAAACATACAAAGCAGATTATAAGTTTTACTGAGGATTACTGTATGCATACAGTATTTAATCTAATAATTGATGAGCTAGTCTTTGTACTCACATTGAAAGTAATACAGTCCATCATACCCTGTCCCCCGTCGTTAAAGTATTTAGATCATATTGCGGAAATCTGCTCTCACCACTATAACTTTACGAGGTAGCAAATCTACACAAGTCTTATCCAAGAAGCTATAAATTATGCTCTGAAAATTAATTATACATTTGCATTCCTTTAGAGGGAAGAAATTACACTCAAACAATATGCAGCACAGACGTGCAAGTGTTTAGATCTTTCCTGCAAATTAGACTCAGTCTTAGCACTTTACTATAGATATCTCCCAGCATTGTCAAGGTACTGCTGAGGCAACATAAATCAAACATGTGAAAGGACACTTTGCTCAATATCAACTGTGGTTTGGCTATTACATCATTTATACCAAGAATTCAAATGCAAATCAGCTGCAAATCTAGACTGCATTCCAAAGAAACTACACTGCAGTGGAGAAAGGTTTCTCGAGTTCTGTATGCTAAACTCTTGAACACTAAGTTATGCTTGTTTCTATACAAGAGTGTGTATGCATGTGTATATCAAAGAACATGGGCCACCCAAGTTACAGGAATCACCACAGAGAGACTGCATGCTAGCTCTCACCGACAGTTACTGTTCTCAATATCATTGTATTTAGAGATGGGATAATATGGGCAGTGATCAGATCATTTAAAACTTAAGGTAACTAAGAACTGAAAGTTATCAAAGACTATCCCCCAAATATGTGGTTGATACAATGAAAATGAAAGATCAGAAATCCAAGGTAGACTTTTCAGAGACAAGGAAATAACATCTGCAATACAAGTACAATACAGCCACAGATCATTGATATTTTTGACTGAAATAAAACAAATGAAGTTGAACATTAACACACTGTCTTTCCACTTCTGGGATCCAGATCTAAACCAAGCCAGATTGATGCCATTTTGATGAGTCTCTCTGGTCTCTGTGATGAAGATCTTTGCGTGATGGCGAGGCAGTGGTGTAGTGGTATTATCACTGGACTAGTAACCCAGAAACCCAGGGTATTGATCTGGAGACATGGGTTCGAATCCCACCACAGCAGAAGGTGGAATTTGAATTTAATTAATAAATCTGGAATTTAGAAAAAAAAGCTAGTCGAATGATGGCCATGAAATCATTGTCGATTGTTGTTAAAACCCATCTGTTTCACTAATGTCCTTTAGGGAAGGAAATCTGTTGTCCTTACCTGGTCTGGCCTACACGTGACTCCAGGCCCACAGCAATGTGGTTAACTCTTACATGCCCTCTGAAATGGCCTAGCAAGCCACTCAGTTGTACCTAACCGCTACGAAGTCAATAAAAAGGAATGAAACCAGACGGAACACCCGACGTCAACCTAGGCACCGGAAACGACAACGGCAAACCCAGCCCTGTCGACCCTGCAAAGGCCTCCTTACGAACATCTGGGGGCTTGTACCAAAGTTGGGACAGCTGTCCCACAGACTAGTCAAGCAACAGCCTGACATAGTCATACTCACGGAATCATACCTTAACGAAAGTGTCCCAGACACTGCCATCACCATCCCTGGGTATGTCCTGTCCCACCGGCAGGACAGACCCACCAGAGGTGGCGGGACAGTGGTCTACAGTAGAGAGGGAGTTTCCCTGGGAGTCCTCAACATCAACTCCGGACCCCATGAAATCTCATGGCATCAGGTCAAACATGGGCAAGGTAACCTCCTACTGATTACCACCTACCACTCTCTCTCAGTTGATGAATTAGTACTCCTCCATGTTGAACACCACTTGGAGGAAGCACTGAGGGTGGCAAGGGCTTGAAGTCCCCCACTCTGGGTGGGGGACTTCAATGTCCATCAAGAGTGGCTCGGTAGCACCACTACTGACCGAGCTGGCCGAGTACTAAAGGACATAGCTGCTAGACTGGGTCTGCGGCAGATGGTGGGGGAACCAACACGATGGAAAAACATACTTGACCTTGCCCTCACCAATCTGCCTGCTGCAGATGCTTCTGTCCATGACTGTATTGGTAGGAGTGACCACCGCACAATCCTTGTGGAGACAAAGTCCCGCCTTCACACTGAGGATACCCTCCATCGCGTTGTGTGGCACTACCACCATGCTAAATGGGATAGATTTCGAACAGATCTAGCAATGCAAAACTGGGCATCCATGAGGCGCTGTGGGCCATCAGCAGCAGCAGAATTGTACTCAGCCACAATCTGTAACCTTATGGCCCAGCATATCCCCCACTCTGCAATTACCATCACCATCAAGCCAGGAGACCAACCCTGGTTCAAAGAGTGCAGGAATGCATGCCAGGAGCAGCACCAGACATACCTCAAAATGAGGTGTCAACCTGGTGAAGCTACAACCCAGGACTACTTGCATGCCAAACTGCATTAGCAGCATGCAATAGACAGAGCTAAGCGATCCCATAACCAATGGATCAGATCTAAGCTCTGCAGTCCTGCCACATCCAGTTGTGAATGGTGGACAATTAAACAACTAACTGGAGGAGGTGGCTCCACAAATATCCCCATCCTCAATGATGGGGGAGCCCAGCACATCAGTGCAAAAGATAAGGCTGAAGCATTTGCAACAATCTTCAGCCAGAAGTGCTGAGTTGATAATCCATCTGGGCCCCCTCCTGAAGTCCCCAGCATTACAGATGCCAGACTTCAGCCAATTCGATTCACTCCGCGTGATATCAAGAAACGACTGAAGGCACTGGAGACTGCAAAGGCTATGGGTCCTGACAATATTCCGGCAATAGTACTGAAGACCTGTGCTCCAGAACCTGCCGCACCCTTATAGCTACAACACTGGCATCTACCCGGCAATGTGGAAAATTGCCCAGGTATGTCCTGTACACAGGACAAGTCCAACCCGGCCAATTACCGCCCCATCAGCCTACTCTCAATCATCAGTAACGTGATGGAAGGTGTCATCAACAGTGCCATCAAGCAGCACTTGCTTAGCAATAACTTGCTCAGTGATGCTCAGTTTGGGTTCCACCAAGGCCACTCAGCTCCTGACCTCATTACAGCCTTGGTTCGAACGTGGACAAAAGAGCTGAACTCAAGAGGTGAGGTGAGTGTGACCGCCCTTGATATCAAGGCAGCATTTGACAGAGTATGGCATCAAGGAGCCCTAACAAAACTGGAGTCAATGGGAATCAGGGGGAAAACTCTCTGCTGGTTGAAGTCATACCTAGTGCAAAAGAAGATGGCTGTGGTTGTTGGAGGTCAAACATCTGAGCTCCAGGACATCACTGCAGGAGTTCCTCAGGGTAGTGTCCTAGGCCCAACCATCTTCAGCTGCTTCATCAATGACCTTCCTTCTATCATAAGGTCAGAAGTGGGGATGTTCAGCACCATGCGCGACTCCTCAAATACTGAGGCAGTCAGTGTCGAAATGCAGCAAGATCTGGACAATATCCAGGCTTGGGCTGATAAATTGCAAGTAACATTTGCGCCACAGAAGTGCTAGGCAATGACCATCTCCAGCAAGAGAGAATCTAAATATCTCCACTTGACATTCAATGGCATTATTATCACTGAATCCCCCACTATCAACATCTTAGGGGCTACCATTGACCAGAAATTGAACTGGATAGCCATATAAATACCGTGGCTACAAGAGCAGGTCAGAGGCTCGGAATCCTGAGGCGAGTAACTCACCTCCCGACTCCCCAAAGCCTGTCCACCATCTACAAGGCACAAGACAGGAGTGTGATGGAATACTCTCCACTTGCCTGGATGGGTGCAGCTCCAACAACACTCAAGAAGCTCGATACCATCCAGAACAAAGCAGCCCGCTTGATTGGCACCCCATCTACAAACGTTCACTCCATCCACCACCGACACACAGTGGCAGCAGTGTGCACCATCTACAAGATGCACTGCAGCAACGCACCAAGGCTCCTTAGACAGCACCTTCCAAACCTGCGACCTCTACCACCTCGAAGGACAAGAGCAGCAGATGCATGGGAATATCACCTGCAAGTTCCCATCCAAGTCACACAGCATGCTGACTTGAACCTATATCACCGTTCCTTCACTGTCTCTGGGTCAAAAACCTGGAACTCCCTTCCCAACAGCACTGTGGGTGTACCTACCTCGCATAGACTGCAGCGGTTCAAGAATACAGCTCACCACCACCTTCTCAAGGGCAATTAGGGATGGGCAATAAATGCTGGCATAGCCAGCGACGCCCACATCCCATGAATGAATTAAAAAAAAAATTCCACATTGGTGCAGCCTCACAGCATACAATTGGATACTAATCGGCTTTAAGCTGGCAACTTCATTCAAAGGTCACTAGGGATGGCAAAAAAAAAAAATCACACTGGTGCAACTGTGTTATTCCTGAGGTAAAGGCTCATTGTTCAAGCACCGACACTACTTCTGACATGAGTGAATGACACTGACAATGGGTGCCAGAAATGGGATGGAGAATGTTTCTTTTCCCACTGCTGATATTTTGTCACCTTGCTGAGTAAAATAACTCACCATGAAAGAGCAAAAGAAAATCTGTAACCCCACCCCACCTGCTCCCAATAGCTTAGTGATAGAACAAAGAACAGTACAGCACAGGAACAGGCCATTCGGCCCTCAAACCTGCACCGATCTGGATGCCTGTCTAAACTAAAACCTTCTGCACTTCCGGGGACCGTATCCCTCTATTCTCATCCTATTTATGTATTTGTCAAGATGCCTCTTAAACGTTGCTATCGTATCTGCTTCCACCAGCCCCCCGGCAGCAAGTGCTGCCACTGTGGGTCCAGGCACTCACCACCCTCTGTGTAAAGAACTTGCCTCGCGCATCCCCTCTATAATTTGCCCTCGCACCTTAAACCTATGTCCCCTAGTAACTGACTCTCCCACCCTGGGAAAAAGCTTCTGACTATCCACTCTGTCCATGCCACTTATAACTTTGTAAGCCTCGATCATGTTGCCCCTCCACCTCCGTCGTTCCAGTGAAAACAATCCGAGTTTATCTAACCTCTCCTCATAGCTGTTGCCCTCCAGACCAGGCAACATCCTGGTAAACCTCTTCTGTACCCTCTCCAAAGCCTCCGCGTCTTCTGGTAGTGTGGCAACCAGAATTGCACGCAATATTCTGAGTGTGGCCTAACTAAGGTTCTGTACAGCTGCAGCATGACTTGCCAATTTACAGAACCTTAGTTGAACCATAATTGAACCATTCAGATCATAAGGTCTCAGGTACAATTCCTTGACGGATTTCAACTAGGACAGCAATGGGAATGGTACAATTAGCCTCAGCTCCCCTGTGCAAAGGAGAGAAAAGCCAACCATGTCGTGATTGTTCTGAAGTAAACCCTGGTTGAAGTGTGTGTGGATGGACATAATCAGACTTCATTATGATGCCTCTGCAGTCTCATATCCCAATGTTAGGTCAAAATAAGCCAAGGAAAGTTAAAAGTTGCAAGCCAGCCTACAGCCAGTTTCATTGGGAATTCAAATGGAAACATAGTAAAACAGACATATATAAGACCAGAACATTTTATAGAATTCAAGATAAAGCATTGCCAAATGCTGACCAGGTCTTAGTTGGAGATCATCCAATGTAACCAATTCCTGTAAATATCAATACATCAGACATTACCAGAAAATGGTAAAGCAGGGCCCAAGAATGGCAATATCTTTTATATAATAGAACTGACAAAATTCTGATGCTTGGCAAAACTATTTACACTTAACCCAAAGAAGTGGTTTTTTAAGTATCGTTTTCAACCAATTGTTGGGCAATAGTTCAAACCAGGAAAATGAGGCAAAACTATGGTAATTTATAAAATGTACAAAGAAAAATATTTGCAAGACTCTACACATTAAAACACATTTATTCACAGTTAAATGAAAAAAAGTTGCATATTTCATAGAATCATATGCACAGGAGGCGGCGATTAGGCCCATAGAGTCTACACCAGCTTTATCAAAGAGCAATTCTGTTAGTCCCACTCCCCACTCTTTCCCTATATCCCTGCAATTCCCTTTTGAAGACTACTACTGAATCTGTATGCACCACCTAATGAGACAGGACATTCCAAATCCTAACCACTTATTGTGTAAAACATTTTCCTCATGTCACCTCTGGATCATTTGCCAATCACCTTAAATTTGTGTCATTTGGTTATTGACCATTCAGCCACTGGAAACAGAGAAAATAAAGAGAAACTATCTAAACCCTTCATGATATTAAACACCTCCATCAAATCTCCTAGCCTCCTCTGTTCCAAAGAAACCAACCCCAGCTTCTCCGGTCTGTCCAAGTAACAGTAATGCCTCATCCCTGAAACCATTCTACAAAATCTCTTCTGTGCCTTCTCCAAAGCTTTCAAGTCCTTCCTGAAGTGTGATGCCCAGAATTAGACACAATACTCCATCTGGGACCAAACCAGTGTTTTAAATCGGTTTAGCATGATATCTCGGCTTTTATACTTTTGCCTCTCTTTATAAAGCCCAGGATTCCCCATGCTTTATTTGCTGCTTTGTTAACTTGTCCTGCCACCTTCAAAGATTTATGCACACAAACACCCCCAACGTCTCTCTCTGCTTGCAGCCCCTTTAAAATTGTACCATGTAGCATGTATTGTTGCTCCTCATTCTTCCTACCAAAACGTATCACCTGATATTTTTCTGCACTGAACTTCATCTGCCATGTTTTCACCCCATTCCACCAGCCTATGTCCTCTTGACATATATTATCTTCCAAGTTTCATGTCAACTGCAAATTTTAAAACTATCCCCTGCATGCCCAAGTCCGAGGAATGTGTATCAAAATCTATCATAATATATATCACAAACAGCAGCTGGATTCCTTTACTTTGCCTATGCATCATATAATGCTGCACTGGGATTTTTCCATCCTCCTTCAAAATTCAAAGCTTAAAACTTGAAAGGCATGCTTGTTTGAATGTCTGTCACAAAATTTGTTTCACTGTACAACATGATCACAGTAAAATTGTGGTTTTAGTATGGAAACCTAATAAACTGCTGAAAACAACTCAAGACATTCCTGGAGGATTTCCACAAAATTGAATATGGGAATAAAGTGAAACACAATTAATCAACCTTCAATGCACTAAACAACTGTCTTGGGTTCCAGACCCTTTTTAACTCTTGGCACGCCAAAAGAGAAGTTTACACGTCAAGCCACACACTTCCTCACCAGTAACTACCCATTCATTGGCAAGCCTTACTGTTTCGGCATCTATGACAACACTACTTCAATTTTTAGTATTCAGACTTCTGATTGGTTTAAACATAAGGCTTTAAAGCTGGGGGAACCTATCCAATATACATTTTTAATTTGTTCCAGCCTTCAAAATGAAATGTGCAAGCCAGAATGAACAAGCAAAGTTAGTATTAGTTTTTAAACAAAAAAAAATGTAGAGACTAGGTAGAAGGAAATTTTCAACAAAAATTTAAAAAATTGAGAGAAAGAACATGAATACCCATACATGTACCTCGCCTTTAGATATAAATGTCTATTTGGTGCAGTGTTGCACCTTATTCCTATTACCAAACTGCCAGGAATGCCCATATAAAAATATTGTAACAATGCCAAATGCTGCACACAATCTCTTGATTAAAAAGATTTAACCATGTCAGAAATCAAACCCACAACTTTCTGGGCTAAATCCAGCACTAAACTGATTGCCTCTCCTTTGGCATGCTGGGTTGCTCAATGTGGAGAACAAAGGAAGGCAGGGCATGCCGAATTCAAGTGTTTTCATTTTTATTGTCAATTAAAGTAAGTATTCTTATTGCACTGCGGTAAAAATTTACTTTAATATTTAGTGTTTGCGCCACAAGTTTATTTTAATTATGATCAAAATGATCAGCCATATTTTTGATTTTTAAATCAAATTTCAATGGCAACCATAATTTGAATACTAGAAACAAAGGTACGGTTGTGTTCTGAAAAGCTTAATACCTAGTTAACTTCCCAAGAAACAATAAACTACTGATTGTAGAGCTCTCACTATTAAATAGCTATAATTCCCAGCCTTTGCCTACCATTAGATGTCACTGACACACCATTTTAATATTTCAATTCCCATATAGAGGTGCTAGACTGACAAAGCATGCAAGGCAACATCTATGTCTGAAAGCTGAATCGAATTAATTTCCTGAATTTGTGGTGTGTTTCTTTTTAATTAGTGGCCAGCTGAGTAATAACATCGGCATCAGAAATGCAGGTAAGTGCAAGATTTTTGTTGTTGTGGCAACATTGTTCAAAGTCATCTTACACAGCATGGAGAATAAGTTGTAACCGTGCCAGAACAGTCAGCATTTATTGTGCTTTAGTGGTTTCCCCCCACATGGGTGGAGTACAGACTGGATGCTTCGCCTCCACCCACACAAAAGTGACTAAATAAAGGGTTAATGCAAGATGCAGAGAATAATACAAATTTACAGCATGGAAGGAGGCCATTCGACCCATTGTCTCCACACCGGCCATCAAGCCTTCAGTGCTTGAATAGCTTTTAAATTTTGACAGTTTCTGCCACTTTTGCAGTCAGTGATTTCCACATACCCACCATCTTCGGCGAAAAAAATTCCTTTTGAATTCCCTCTAAACCTCCTACCTTTTACCCTAAATCTATGCCCCCTAGTTATGGGCCCCTCAAACAAAGGGAATAGAGTAGGATAGGAAGGCCCTATTGAGACCCCTGATAATTTGATACATTTCCATTAGATCTCCCCTCAGCCTCCTCTGTTCCAAAGAAAACAACCAGAGCCTCTCCAATTTTTCCTCATAACTAAAATTCTCCAATCCAGGCAACAGCTTCATAAATTTCCTCTGCACCCTCTCTAGTGCAATCACATCTTTCCTATAGTGCAGTGACCAGAACTGCACTCAGTACTCCAGCTGTGGTGTAACAAGTGGTATATACAGTTATCATATGACCATACGAATTAGGAGCAGAGGTAGGCCATTCGGCCTCTCGAGCCTGCTCTGCCATTCAATCGATCATGCCTGATCTGATATTTATTGCTGAGATTAATTTATCTAAGCTGCACAATTTTTTTTGTATTCTTTCATGGGATGAGGGCATCACTGGCAAGGCCAGCATTTGTTGCCCATCTCTAATTGCCTTTGAACTGAGTGGCTTGCTAGGCCATTTCAGTTAAGAGTCAAACACATTGCTGTGGGTCTGGAGTCACATGTAAGTCAGACCAGTTAAAAATGGCAGATTTCCTTCCCTAATGGTCATTAGTGAACCAGATGGGTTTTCACGACAATTGGTGACAGCTTCATGGCATCATTACTGAGACTAACTTTCAATTCCAGATTTCTATTAATTGAAAATTCCACCAGCAACTTAAAAAGCAATAATCTGCTCACTGCTGCTCAACTTAGGTTCTGCCAGGGCCACTCGGCTCCCGACCTCATTACAGCCAGGTCCAAACATGGACAAAAGAGCTGACCTCAAGAGGTGAGGCAAAAGTGATCGCCCTGGATATCAAAGCAGCATTTGACCAAGTGTGGCATCAAGGGGACTACTTTCCACTGGCTGGAGTCATACCTAGCACAAAGGAAGATGGTTGTGGTTGTTGGAGGCCAATCATCTCAATCCCAGGACATTGCTGCAAGAGTTCCTCAAGGTAGTATCCTTGGACCAACCATCTTCAGCTGCTTCATCAATGACCTTCCCTCCACTACAAGGTCAGAAGAGCTCGCTAATGATTGTACAATGTTCAGTACCATTCGCAACCCCTCAGATAACGAAGCAGTCCGCTTCCATATGCCGCAAGACCTAAACAACATTCAGGCTTGGGCTGATAAGTGGCAAATAACATTCGCGCCACAAAAGTGGCGAGCACTGATGATCTCCAATAAGAAAGAATCTAACCGTTTCCCTTTGATATTCAATGGAATTACCATCGCTGAATGCCCCGCTATCAACATCCTGGGGATTATCACTGACCAGAAACTGAATTGGACCAGTCATATAAATGCTGTGGCTACAAGAGTGGGTCAGAGACTGAGAATTATGCAGCGAGTAACTCACCTCCTGACTCCTCAATGCCTGTCCACTATGTACAAGGCACAAGTCAGCAGCATGATGGAATACTCTCCACTTGCCTGGATGAGTGCGGCACCAACACCACTCAGGAAACTCAACACCATCCAGGACAAAGCAGCCAGCTTGATCAGCACCTCATCCACCACCTGAAACCTTCACTGCCTCCACCACCGACGCACAGTGGCAGCAGTAAGTACTATATACAAGATGCACTGCAGCAACTCACCATTCCTCCTTCGGCAGCACCTTCCAAACCTGTGACCTCTCCCACCTAGAAGGACAAGGACAGCGGACGCCTGGGAACATCACCTGCAAGTTCCTCTCCAAGTCACACACCACCCTGACTTGGAAATACATCGTTGTTCCTTCACCGTCTGGGAACTCCCTCCCTAACAGCACTGTGGGTGTACCCGCACCAGATGGACTGCAGTGGTTCAAGAAGGCAGCTCAACACCACCTTCTCAAGGGCAATTAAGGATGGACAACAAATGCTGGCCTTGCCAGCGACGCCCACATCCCATGAAAAGAATTTTAAAAAACAAACATTCAAGTCCAAATCATTGATCGATACCACAAAAAGCAAGGACCTAGTACTGAGCTCTGCGGGAACCCACTGGAAACAGCCTTCTAATCACAAAAACACCCAACAACCATTACCCCTTTGCTTCCTGCCTCGGAGCCAGTTTTAAATTCAACTTGCCACTTTACCTTGGATCCCATGGACTTTTACTTCCGTGACCAGTCTGACCAGATGGACTGCAGCAGTTCAAGAAGGAGGCTTACCACCACCTTCTCAAGGGCAATTAGGTTTGAGCAACAATGCTGGCCTTGCCAGTGATGCTCACATCCTATGAAAGAATATTAAAAAAGTGGAACCTTATCAAAAGCCTTGCT
Organism: Heterodontus francisci; assembly: GCF_036365525.1. Classification (NCBI taxonomy): domain Eukaryota; kingdom Metazoa; phylum Chordata; class Chondrichthyes; order Heterodontiformes; family Heterodontidae; genus Heterodontus; species Heterodontus francisci. Next base: position 63,464,106 of record NC_090395.1, on the reverse strand, counting down.
AAAATCCATACAGACTACATCAGTTGCACTACCTTCATTGACCCTCATTACTCAAAAAATTTAATCTTGTCAGATACAACCTTCCCTTAACAAATTCATGCTGATTGTCTTTGATTAATCTGCCTCTTTCTAAATGAAGATTTATCCTGTCCCTCAGAATTTTTTCCAAAATTTTTCCCACCACCGAGGTTAGGTTGACTGGCCTGTAATTATTCGGTCTATCCTTTTCTCCCTTTTTAAACAATGGCACGACATTAGCTGTCCTCCAGTTCTCTGGCACCATGCCTGCAGCCAGAGAGGATTAGAAAATGATAGTTGGAGCCTCCGCCATTTCTTCTCTTGTTTCCCTTAGCAGCCTGCGATACACTTTATCCGGGCCTGGGGATTTACCCACTTTCAAAGATGTTAAACCTCTTAATACTTCCTCTCTTGCTATGTTAATTTCATCCAATATTTCACATGCGTACTCCCTGACTGCAATGTCTGTATTATCCCTTTCTTTTATGAAAACAGACACAAAGTATTCATTAAGAACCATACCAACGACCTCCGCCTACACACACAGGTTACCCCCACAGTTCCTAATAGGCCCTATTCTTTCTTTAGTTATCCTCTTGCTCTTATTTACATGTATTTACAAAAAATCTTTGGGTTTTCCTTGATTTTACTTGCTAATTTTTCTTCATGCCCTCTATTTGCTTTCCTTTTTAATTTTGCCCCTACATTTTTTATACTCCTCTAGGTTTTCTGCAGTATTGAGCCCTCGGCATCGGTCACGAGCTTCCCATTTTTCTTTATCTTCTCCTTTAAGCCTCTTGAAATCCGGAGGCTCTGGGTTTGTCAGTACCACTCTTTTACTTTAAGGGAACATACTTGCTCTGAACCCACACTTTCTCTTTCTTGCATACCTCTCACTGATCTGGCACTGATTTACCTTCCAGTAGCTATTTCTACTACACTTTAGCTAAATCACATCTCAGCTTAGTAAAATTAGCTTTTCCCCCAATTGAGAACTTTTATTCCTGGTCTATCTTTGTCCTTTTCTACAACTACCCTAAATCTAACTGAATTATCATTACTTCCACCAAAGTGCGCCCCAACTGATACCCCCTCCACCTGCTCAGCTTCATTCCCTAAAACTAAGTCCAGAACTGCCCCCTCTCTTGTTGGGCTTGCTACATACTGGCTAAAATAATTCTCCTAACTGCATTAAGAATTCTGCTCCCTCTGTGCCTTTCACAATAATTCTCTCTCAGGTAATATTTGGCTAGTTGAAATCCCTCACTATTACTGCCCTATTGTTTTTGCACTTTTCAGAGATTTGCCTACGTGTTTGCATTTTTTAAATCTCCCCCTGACTGTTTGGGGGTCTATAGTACACTCCAGTAGTGTGACTGCCTTTTTTTTGTACTTCAGTTCAACCCATATGGCCTCATTTGATGATCCTTTTCCCACATGATCCCTCTTCACAGCTATAATTGCTTCTTTAATCAATATTGCAAACCCCCTCCTTTTTTATCCCTATTGTTATCTCGTCTGAAAACCCTGTAACCGGGAATGTTGAGCTGCCATTCCTACCCTTTTATCAGTCATGTCTCAGTAAGAGCTATATCATATCATATCCCACATGTCAATCTGCACTCTCCATTCATCTGCCTTATTCCCTAGACATCTTGCTTTGAAGTATATACCATTTAGCATTGCCAAACTCCCTTGTTGAATATTTTCTAGCCTTTGTTTCCTCTGCCTTCCAAACACACTTACTAATTTTCTGCCTTCCATTTCCAACTTTTCTTCTCTCCCTTCTGAATCCACTCTCAAGTTCCCATTACCCTGCCAAGATAGTTTAAACCCTTTCCAACAGCACGAGCAAAACCCCGAGGATACTTGTCCCAGCCCTGTTGAGGTGCAGCTCGTCCAAGTGGCCCCTCCTCCCCCAGAAGCGGTCCCAATGCCTCAGGAATCTAAAGCCCTCCTCCCTGCACCATCTCTCCAACCACATATTCATCAGCTGTATCTTTCTATTTTTGTACTCACAAGCATATAGCACCGGGAGTAATCTGGAGATTACTACCTCTGAGGTCCTGCTTTCAATCTCTCTCCTAGCTCTCTCCTAACTCTACGTTTAGGGCCTCACCCCTCTTTCTGTATATGTCACTGGTGCAGATATGGACCACAACCTCTGGCTGTTCACCCTCCCCCCTCAGTGATATCCTGGGCCCTGGCTCCAGGGAGGCACATCATCCTGGAGTTACATTGAGATGCAGAAGCATCTGTTTCCCTCACTATCAAATTCCCTATCACTATTGCTCTTCCACTCTTCCTTTCCCCTGTGCAGCTGAAACACCAGTGTTGTGGACTGGGCTCAGCCTACAATCCCCAGAGGAACCATCACTCTAACTGGTTTCAGAGCTGAATACCAGCTGGACAATGAGAAGCACTCATGGGATTCCTGTCCTGCCACTCTGGTCCTCCTAGGCCTTCTGGTGGTCACCCATTCTCTCTGCCTGCACATTTTTAAGCTGCGTGGTGACCACCTCCAGAAACATACTTTCCGCGAAGCACTTAACCTCATGAATGCCCCATATTGACTCCAGCCGCCACTCAAGCTCCAAAACCCAGAGCTTGAGGTGCTCTAGCTGGCAACACTTCCTGTAGATATGATCATCCAGGATTTCCCACATGACACAGGAAGTTCATTCCATGGGGCTGAGGTTCCCTGCCATGCCTTCACTTTCTATTATCTGGAAACACTTACCATCACCTCACCAATCAGCTCCTTCCCTGGTTGGGGCGTCACTATATCAGTTTTACAGACGTTGCTTTTGTTGTCAGAGATTTCGCTGGAGCCTCTCCCCTGCTTTAACTCCTTGGTCGCTGCTCTTAGTCTCCACCACAGTCTACTGCTGCTGCCAGTGAGTGTCTGTGATAAAGATAAACACCTCCATGCTCACCAAATTAATGCCTCTAGACTTCAGCTCTCAGGTCTCGCTGTCTCCCATGCCCTCACTCGGACTACTCCTTGTTTTGTAAAAGATCAGAACATCACCTCTTCCCTCACTCACCAAATTCTCCAAGTTAAGTACTCTGTCAAGCTGGACTTTGTGCTACTTGCCTGTACAATTAGCAAGTTTCTAAAAAGCAGTATAATTTATAAAATAAACAAATATTGCACAAATAGTATATATACATAAAAAATACATATAATCAGCTTACAATTCCTGAAACTTGAAAGATTTTCTTGAGGGCCGCACAACTCTCCCAGTTTCTGTAAAAATTCTGAAATCTACCAATTTATAGGAAACCAAAAAAGTGCAATGGGCATGTGAGAGGAATGCACCATTAGACCACAAGATGATTTCTCAAACAGTATTCAGATTTACTAAAACAGCATACACTGCAGTTACCTTACAGCAGTTTCATTGTAAAAAATAAAATACTGTTGCCAATAAAAACTCTTCCAATTAGCATCCATTAATACTCATTCCTGCCACAATAGTTTACACATTGCAAATTTTAAAAAATTTACATGTTATCTACATTGCTTAATTTATACTTTAAAATTGCTATTAGTGGCTCATTGTTTCCACCTCTCAAGGAAAACATAGATCGTGGAAAATTAACATATATGTTCATTAGAGTTAGAGATTAAAAATATACATTTAAAGCAGATCTTTGAAAACTAGAGCAGCCTCTGCATTTCCTGGATGAACAGAAATTACCATGCTCTCTTGAGTTATTGCATCTTTCTTTTCAGCCACTCACTTAGACTAAATCAGACCATGTACAACCTTGGCATATTGCATGACCCCCGAGCTGAGCTTTGCATCCCACATCCTACCATCACCAAGGCCATATATTTCCACCTCCACAAGATTATCTACCTTCACCCCTTCCTCATTGCATCTGCTGTCAAAACCCCTATTAAAACCTTTGTCTTTTCCACACAACTACTCCAATGCTTGCCTGGCTAACTTCTGCACTCTACAATCTCCAACTTCTTCAAATCTCTGTTGCCTGTATCATGTCTATCATCGCCATCCTGACTGACTTACATTAACTCCTGTCTCCCAACTCATTAAATTTAAAATTTCCATCCTTGTCGATACAGTCTCATGCCATCCTACGTCTTAATAGACCAGCTGCTCCGTCCAGCCCTATATCACCTTCTGCATACTGCTTGTGTTCATCTTCTCCTCCCTTCACCTCACCCCACTTACTGATGGCAGAGTCATCAGAAACGCCAGTCCCTCTATCGAGCACATCTTCCTTAATCCCTTCCGCTCTCCAATTCTCTCTCTTTCTCCACCTTTAACCAGCACAACTTCAAAACCCATCTTTTCAATCAAACTTTTGATCACATTTCCCAATCTCTCCCTTCATTCCTCACCGTGTTTTCCTTACTTACCTCCATCAGTCAAATAATTTGGAACATTTGTATTATAGGCACTATAGAAATGCAAAGGTCTTGTTTACTAAAACCAGAGAAGAACAGCTCCTCATACCTGTTGGGTTTGTTCAGCAACCCCATCACTGTTACTCCAACTCTTCAGAGTTCGATTAGCTACCGTAATAGCCAGGCCCAGAGTTCCCCCTATATAGATCCAACAGTGCAATAAACCCTTTCTTTTTGAAGGGTACAGGTTCATGAGCCCAACACAAGATCAGCTGCACATTTCATAACAAAGACAACTTATCAATAGCCTTCATTACAAAACATGCACATTGTTCATACAGATATGGACACAGTCACTGCAGCAGTGACTCCTTACTAAGAATTTATCAACGTTTCTGTTAAACTAACATTTGGCAATCTAGGTTAATGGGCTGTATGGAGAAATACAGTTCTATTCCAGTAAACACAGTAACTCAATCCAGAAAGATGACAAATACACCCACTCTTTGCCATTCTCAGCACAAGTTTCAGAATGACGTACGACCACATCAAGTTCCAGACACCCACTATCACACACAACAAACTGCAGTCTCGGTTAAAGCTTCATTGACAGTGCCAGGATTACCTTGGTAACCCAGCACTCCCATTACGCATGGCTTCTCTTTGATGCAGCCTGCACTGGTGACCATGAACTCTGTGTGATACTCTTACTGGGGTCAAGAGTTAAATGCGATTCCCACACAGATTTATTAGCTTACAAACAGAGTCTGCCCTCCTACTAAAGCAAGTTTATAGCCTAAAATACACTAATTATACTCATAGAAAAATGCTTCTTTATTTGTAAGAGCAGAGTTGTAATCTTTAACTCTTTAAGTCAAAGGTTTGGGCAAAATAGACTCATTAGTCCATTAGTTCTGTGTGGCACTGCAGTCTGTACCAGTCAGCAGCTAGCACTGTCACTGCACTGCATCAGTGCAAGGCAGGTGGTACACTGACATTTTCAAACGGTTTGCCCAATAGAGTCACACCTCATTAATCCAAATTTTGAAGTGTCATATTAATTAGGTTACGGATTTTCAAGGCTGTTCTGTTTATTGAAGTCAATTCAAGTATGTACCTTGGCCCTTTTTAAACTTCTGTTGGGATGGTTGAATTAAATAAACCATTCTTCCGATGCCCCATTTCCAAATAATAGTTTAGTCGTAATATTCACCACTGAGGAAGAACCCTGGCACATACTTTGCAATGAACATTTTGTGCTCTTTACTGAATACTAAAAAGGTCATGATTGCACAATGCAGACTGATAATAAACTTTCCACTGTACAAGATGAAATTCTGACCCGAAAGGAGGGTTTGAATTTTTACACCATTCGCCACCTATAGACACACACACACAGAATTAGTGTGTGAAAATGGGAGAGATTGACATAAACAGTAAATACCCAACAAGAACTAGAAAAGTGACTTAAAAACACAACAGAATGTCAGACAGGAAAAGCAAATATGGTCTCAGTGAGATCAGAATATAAATAAAAATGTCTACACAAATTATATCCTATGCAGCAAAAATATTTCAATACACAATGCCCACTTTATAGGCAGATGCTGATTTGTACGACATCTTTGAATTCCCATTGATGTTAAACAAAGCAAACTAGGTTATCTGCTAATCAATAATGACATATTTACACAGAAGCACTCAATAATTCTGGACCCCAAGTATACGGAGAATACATACCACATTATAAGAATATCACAACCATTCCCTGGAAACAGTAACAAATGAATTAATGCAGAACAATGATATCAGTCTTTAGCTGTACTGACAAATAATTATACTGAACATAGAAGTCCTTTCTTAAAAATATTTAAGTAGGTTTTTACAATAATTTATTGCTATTTCCCCCAAAATGGTTGCTTACTAGATTTTAGAATAAGTTACCCTCTTTATTTGGATCTTTATTAGTTTGTTAGAATTTTTTTTAATATACACACCTACAACATTTTGTAGCTCCCCCTGCCATCTCTCTTCCAATGATAGCAGATACTACATCAAAGAGCATCCCATCTCATTTCAAACTCAGCAACAAGTACTACACCGAGGAGCTCTCCGTGACCTGATTCCCCAGTTCCAGTGATATGCAGGTACCACATGAAGGACTTTCTAGCCCATCCTGCTGGTACAAAAATATAAAAGGCAAGGATCTCTTCCTGGAGAGACATTTTTTCAGTATACCTGAAACTCACCAGCACTGCAGAGATATCCTACTTACTGTAAGTATGCATGACTCCTCCTGGAGTCTTTAATTTAATTCTGGAACAGCACGAGCTGCTGCCAGACATTAGATGCTATTTGCAAAATGTGTGCATCATCATCTCTGATTTTCAAAACGTGTTAAATAATTATAATTCTTTGGGCAGTGAAGTTAGCAATTGCACCAATAAAGTTAAAAAGAACATATCCCAATTCATAGCATTACACAACATGCCATACGTACATATTAAATAACCCTAAATGAAGTGAATCACAGAACAATTTCACAGTAGGCTGAATTTGTTTCTCTCAAGTCAGAAACAAACTGTTCTCTACAGCAGCATCTTGATTACACTTCTGCAGGTTTGAGTTAACACTTGTGTTACACCTTCACCCTCACTTTTTGTTCATCCAAAACAGATTTTTGTTTACTCCTGCTACGACAGCAGTTCACAAAGAGATATCAAGTAAAAAAAAAAGCAGCCTACCTTCCCAGCGACTATTCTTTTACTAAATGTGCAGTAAATAGATTAACCACACAATTCTTAGATTAAGTTTCCAATTCTACTCTCCGAGAAGTGATCAGGTGACCTATAAAATTACATTCAAACTGACATCGCAACCAAAGAAAGAGAATAGATGGGGTAAATCTCAGTGAACAATCATCTCATTATCACGCTTTAAAAGGAATGATCATTTTGATTTTTCATCCGACTATTCTGTTGAGGCCGAACTAATGTTTTATACAGGTTTATCATAACTTCCTTGTTTTTGTACTCTATGCTCCTATTTATAAAGCCCAGGAGCCCATATGCTTTATTAACTGCTTTCTCAACTTGCCCTGCAACCTTCAATGATTTGTGCAGATATACCTCCAGATCCCTCTACCCCTGCATCTCCGTTAGAATTGTACCCTTTAATTTATATTGCCTCTCCTTGTTCTTCCTACCAAAATGAATCACTGCACACTTTTCATTAAATTTCATTTGCCAATTGTTCACTCATTCCACCAGCCTGTCTACGTCCTCTTGAAGTTCATCACTATCCTCCTCACAGTTCACAATACTTCAAGTTTTGTGTCATCCACAAATCTTGAAATTGTGCCCTGTACACCCATGTTCAGGTTAATAATATAAATCAAGAAAAGCAGGAGTCCCAAAACAAATCCCTGGGGAACCACATAGCATACTTTCCTCAAGTACGAAAAACAACCACTCTCAACCAGTCTCTGTTTCCTGTCACTCAGCTAATTTCGTATCCATGCTTCTACTGTCCAGTTTATTCCAAGGACTGTAACTTTGCTGACAAGCCTGTTAGCCCCTCGAAACTGCTCCACCATTCAATAAGATCATGGCTGAATTGTGACCTAACTCCATATACCCATCTTTTCCCCCATAACCCTTAATAGCTTTGATTAACAGGTGATCTCGCATCACCTGTCGTTTGTGGGAGAGTTCTGAACTACTAGCACCCTTTGCATGAAGAACTGTTGCCTACTTTCACTCCTGAAAGGTATGCCACTGATTTTTAGACTCTGCCCCAGAGTCCTAGACTCCCCAACTAGTGGAATTAGTTTGTCTCTGTCTACCCTATCTGTTCTCCGCAATATCTTGAAAACTTCAACCAAATCACCCTTGAACCTTCATTTCAAGGGAATACAACCCCAGTTTGTGCAATCTCTCCTAGTAATTTAACCAGGTATCATTCTGGTAAATCTACACTGCACTCCTTCCAAGGCCAATATATTCTTCCTAAGGTGTCATGCCTGGAATTGCTCACAGTACTCCAGGTGTGGTCTAACCAGGGCTTTGTATAGCTGAAGCACAACTTCAACTTCCTTTGTATTGGCGTCCACTGGATATAAAGGCCTGCATTCCATGAACAATTTTGATATTTTCTGTACTTGTGCATGACATCTTATTGATCTATGTACCTGGACCCCTACGTCTCTTTGGATGTCCACTGTTTGTAGCTTTTCACTATTTAATGACACCCTATTCTATCCTTTTGAAGTCCAAAGCCGATGACCTCACATTTGTCTGCATTGAAATCCATTTGCTACAGTTTTGCCCATTCACTTAATCTATCAATATCCCTTCCTAACAGCACTGTTGGTGTACCTACACCCCAAGGACTGCAGCGGTTCAAGAAGGCAGCTCACCACCACCTTCTCAAGGGCAATTAGGGATGGGCAATAAGTGTTGGCCTAGCCAGCGACGCCCACATCTCTCGAACGAACAAAAAAAATCTATACTGCTCACAATGTTGCCTATCTTTGTCATCAGCAAATTTGAATATATGGCTTTCTATTCCATCACCTAAGTAAATCGTAAACACTATGAATAGTTGAGGCTCCTTGTGGGACACCACTAATCACCTCCTGCCAATTAGAGTACCTGCCCACTATCACTACACTCTCTCTCTTTTGCCATTCAGCCAATTTCCTAACCAGGTCAGTAATCAGACTTCAATTCTGTGGGATCAACTTTAGCTAACAGTCTGTTAAGAGGGACTTGATCAAATGCCTTCTACAAATCTATATAAATAACATTCACAGACATTTCCCTGTCCATTATTTTCAGTACTTCTTCAACAAATTCAATTAGGTTTGTCAGGCATGATCTACCCTTAACTTTTAATAATATTGAATATTTGCAGAGTAAACAATATGGATTCAAATGCTGTGCATTTGTGCTAGAGGCTAGAGTAAGAGACACATACAATGGAAAGAATTCTTTATACTTGCTCCAATTTTCTTCCATCCCTCCTCAATTTCTCTCACTCAGGGTAAAGCTCCACAGGCAGTGATCAACTTCAAGTACCTCACACCTCACGTGTGGATCTTGATTGTGTGTGATGGCAGGCTGTCCAATTGTGTCCAATGCTGTCCTCACCAGGCATCCATATATTAGGTAGCAACTAGGTAATTTTCTGCACCGAGTTATACTTCAACTGCACGCAAAATACTCAGATCTTGCAATGCATATACACAACTTGGAAAATATATCATATTGAGAAATAATTGCACAGCTTAATCAAGTTTACGTCATTTCTCTTCACAGTATGAATACTCGCCCAAGCACTTTGCATTCAAACTGTAATTCTGAATCCAAGTTAACATTGCATGATGCTGCTGTTAAAATTCTGTATCACATGGTTCAGTGTTCTTAACACCTATGAAGAACAGCTTGCTGATCAGTCTGTTCAGCATGAGCACTTCTACCATAATTTCATTAACAAGTTTATCCCCCACCATATTAGTTGAAATCTTGATTCAGATAACCCACTACTACAATACGCAGCAAGATCGCTGCAGGTTTTACACTGTATTGAGACACAGACTGGCTCCCCAAAAGGGTGCAGGATCCATCAGGATTCTCTCAAAAAAGTGGTGGGGGGAAGAAACGCATCGATAATGCAGCGCAATGGAGACCTTCACAAGAGCACTTGGGAAACCTCAATTTCCCACACAGCCAGTCCAGCCATGTCTGTATTTGAAGAAACACAGAAGTGTTTCTCATTGCTTAGCATCACATGGTGTACATGTTTCTTTAGTAAAACATTATGAACATAATCTGTATTTTGTAAAAACCTGCTGGAAAAAAAAACTATTTAGGGTGAGATCATTCATGTATACTGACTGCAGCACTTAATTCCCCCCGCCCCATCCCCACCAAGTACCATAGGTATATTATCTCGTGATCTGGTGATACAAACTGGTGTCTGCATCGGAGATAGATAGAAGGAAAGACATAGGGCTTTTACCGATGGAGTAGACAGAGATTCCTCAGACCATGCTAAAGGGAAAAAAGTTACCCTGCAGAAATATTAGGCATCGTCACTGCCTCCCATCTTGACTGCTCAAGAATGAAGCACAAATGCTGCAAGAAATGACAATCAAAAAAAGGCAGGCAACAGCCCATGGATGTGGATAAGGCTTTGTCACATTGCTTTGACCAGTACATTTGCAAAGTTTGTTGGTCAGCAGCCCATTTGATCAGAGATGTGTCCCAACATCAGCATGAGAGATATGTGGAGTAAAGCAAGTGCTAAGGACCTAATACTGTGGATGGACAATGGAAGAGGGCAATACTGCTTCTCTAAGAGTATAAGCAGAGGGACATTTTCAATGCCAAACAGGCATCTTTTGGCATTTGCTGCTCAACAAGGCCTTACAGGCATTACACTTATAGCCAGTTTCCAGTTTATGAGAAAGTTAGTATACAATAGTGTTGGTTTGACAATATCTCAATTTTAAAATCCTCATCCCGGACTTCAAGTACCTCTGTGGCCTCGCCCCTCCCCATCTCTATGACTTCCTCTAGCCCTACAAGCCTTCATGATCTCTGCGCTCCTCCAACTTTGGCCTCTTGCACATCCCCGATTTTCATTGCTCCATCATTGACGACCGAGCTTTCAGCTGCCAAGGCCCTAACCTCTGGAATTCCCTCCTTAAAACTCTCAGCCTCTCTACTTCACTCTCCTCCTTTAAGATGCACCTTAAAACCTGCCTTTTTGAGCAAGCTTCTGGTCATCTGTCCTGAAATCTCCTTCTACTCAATGTCAAAAATGTTTTAATTGATAATGCACTTATTAAGCCCCCCTAAGACTTTTTGCTATATAAATGCAAGTTGTTGCAGTATATACTGAGACCAAAGCCTTACTGTCTATGATCCCTTTACAGTATAAACTGAAGTGCATATCTCCTCCATAATCAAAAAATGCTTTTCAAGTGTATAGAGTTAGAACATCTAGTGAATATATTTGATTAATCTACTACACTTACTATACATCAAAAGATGCGCAAGATTTGAAACTCTCAGTTTTACACTGGAGTCGGGAATAAAAGCATAGTTAAACTTGATATAGAAGCAAGTGCTTTACTCAACTCGAATTCACCTTGCTCAGCATAAAGCACTGGAACTATTACAACCATTCATAAATACAAGACCAGGCCAACAGCGGTAATTTAAAACCTGCCTAAAAATTCTTCCCAGCATCCCACCTTTAATAAATAGGCCAGTAGAATTCTCCCTTTCACTTAGGTTCTTCTAAACAACAGCTGATCGTTAAACAAACAACTCGTCCCAGGTCTCCCCCAGTGTTGCTCTTTACTGGACCACTAGGAAATGAGTGCAATCTGTGTACTTCTCTGATTTTCCATGCTCCCTTTTCCCACAGCATTCAGCTACAATAAGGAACACAAACTCAAACTTACATCCTCCCACTCCACACTGCAGCACAGTAACATGTCATATGATATGCAACTAAACTGGTCAAAATGCAGGTTTCAAATCCATTAGCTCTCATTTACTACTGCCCAATAACCTTTTAACTACTGCAACAGACCCCTTTCATAAACTGTGGCAAGACCCAGATTTTTCAGTTTAATGAATGCTAATCATAAGGAAACAGTTGAAGTACTGTTCTGTACGTGTATTCCCAAGCGATTGTGCACAAGCTTACTGAATATCCAGAAACAGAATTCAAAACAGGCTTGGAGTCTCATAAAAGCCAGAAGAATTCATGGGGTTAATAAAATATAAAACAATGGACACAAGTGACATGCTACAAAATCTTTGAGCTGCCTCGGAGCTAAAGCTCAATCCAGAGTGGTAGAGAATTTTGAATAGAACAGGATAGGCAGTGATTTGGGGGCTGGGGAAGAATGGACAAATTGCAACTTTGTTCCAAGAGTGGGCCAATACAAAAGCTAAGAGGCACTATCCCAATTAGTCTTTTACAAATTGATCAGGCAGGACCCCAAGTAGAACTCGTTTTACTATCACATCCTCCTCCGTATTGTTCCAGAACTTCTTAAAAACTTCCTTCATTCCACTGTGCGTCAAGAGTTGAATATTTGGTCTTAAACCATCATTCAACTCAGGTCACTTTTCTCTGAGCCACTAAAGATTCCTGCCTAGAATTTCACAATCTCGGGTTCAAAGTGTTGGAGTTGCCACCTGGCATATTAACCCTTAAATGACCAGAGTCCCTGACCCAAGTGCTATCAGCTTTTCCCTGTTTTAGAAGATTAGTATTTTCTATGAGCAAAGCCAAGTTTTATCATTTCTTTTGTTTCCTCTTTCTAAAGAGAAAGACATCCATGAATATGGGAATTTCCCCAAAAGCCAAGACACAAGTATAGTTCCCCGTTAATAGGGGGCAATTAGCATTATGGATTCTGGATCGCCATGGTGTTTATTTTCTTTCAGGCTCAGTGAAAGTAGCTTTTGCACCCACAGCAAGATGGCTGGAATTACAAATAATGAGAAAAGGTGAGGGTTGGGGAAGGGGGGGGAGAAATATAAAAGTCAAACAGAATGAGAAAATTACGGAAAAAAAGAGAAGAGAAAGAGAAGCAATGTGAGAAAGAAGAAAGTGAGAGTAAGAGAAAAGATGAGAAGGAAAAGGTGAGATACATCATCACTTTTATATTACGCTGAACGATTCAATCTTCATTCTATTTCACAGCGATGCAAGTGTGAATCATGCTTTCACCCCCTATTCAGATAGTTATGAAGCTGGGAAAGGCAGGACTTAATGCAGGCAGTCAGACACACACAAAAGAGATGCTGCTCTCCACCCTCCTAACATAAGTACAATATTAAAATCATACAAAATAACTGATAACACAGTTCTTTTTAATCATTAAAATGTGAAAGTTATTTAAAGTTAACAGCAGGCTACCAGAACCTGGTGTTAACTTTAAACAACTTTTTTTTGGCAGGCTTTTTGCCAGTTGCTTTTGCACTACAGCCAATGCCTAGCCTTCCCAATGTGCAACCATCTCGGTTAGGTGATTTCTGACAGGCAATTGGTTGAAAGCACTTCTTGGGAGTTGCCAGGAGGCACATCTTATTCGTAGTAATGATAATGGAGAAATGACAGTCACTCAGAATAATCACATCAAATAAAAGGGATTAAAACGGAGTTAGCCCATCTAATGATTAGCTTGCTACAACAAAAGCATTCATGCCAAGCCAGTACCTGATGCACAGTAAGTTATTGGAAAAGCTCACTTAGTTTTAGGATAAAGTATTAGCTACACACCTCAACAAGAATTCAAGAATAATGGAAGTAAAGGCCTGCTACCCGACCCCGAAGGGACCCGACGACATGTCAGGTTCGGGTTGGGTCACTCTTCCAGGTCTTCGGACTCGGGCCGGGTCCAGGTCGGAGACACACAGTAAGTATTGCATTTTGCTCTGCTGTCAAGTGTCAAAAGTTGAAAAGCCTACCTGAGCTAGGAGTCCGGGACATCGAGGAGGGAAACTCTGAGTCTGCGCAATGAGCATCTCTATGACGTCATCGCGCTCATGCTGCAGCTTCGGAATGGGAAGGTAGGTAAAATGAACATTCCGGTGATTGGGTCGGGCGCGGGAAAAAATGGAGGGACTCGGGCCGGGTCGTGTTTTTTTTCTTGACCTGAGCAGGCCTTAAAGTGGAATTGTGTAAATATTACACCGTGGCAAATTTGTCCAAGATTTCCATAAGCTCTGGTTTACTTGTATAGTTAGAATAGAACAAAGTATCTTCAACAGCAGTTTCTTATTTTCAAATATTATTTAAAGTCCTGATATCTGGTCTGCTTCTGCATTAACCTAGTTCGGTTAGATAGTCCCAACACTTCTTTTAAATCTATTCTCAGGATGCAGGCATTGCTGGCAAGGAATGCATTTATTGTCCATTCCCACTTGCCATGAGGTGGTGGTGGTGGACCTCCTTGACTTGCTACAGTTTGCGTGGTAAGCTTTGTAGCAATTTGATACAACAGAATGGCATGCTAGGCCACTTCAGAGAGCAGTTAAGTGTCAACTAAATTGGAGTAGGACCAAAGTCCAGGCCAGGCAAAAATGGCAGGTTTCCTTCATTAAAAGACATTAGTGAACCAGGTGTGGTTTTATGACAATCCAAAATCTTTATAGTCACTTTTAACACTACCAGCTTTTTATTTCCAGATTTTTTTTTCAACTCCATGTCCATATGCAGCAAGACCTGGACAACATACAGGCCTAGCCTGTTAAGTGGCAAGTTACATTCGCACCACACAAGTGCCGGGCAATGACCATCTCCAATAAGAGAGGATCCAACCATCACCCTTTGACATTCAATGGCATTACCATCACTGAATCCCTCACTATCAACATCGTGGGGGTTACCATTGACCAGAAACTGAACTGTATCAGTCATTTAAGTACTATGGCTACAAGAGCAAATCAGAGCTGGGAATTCTGCAGCAAGTAACTCACCTCCTGACTCCTCATAGCCTGTCCAAGGCACCTGTCAGGAGTGTGATGGAATACTCTCCACCTGCCTGGAAAAGTGCAGCTCAACACCATCCAGGACAATGCCGTCTGCTTGATTGGCACCCTATCCACCACTTTAAACATTCACTCCCTTCACCACTGATGTAGTGGCAGCAGTGTGTACCATCTACAAGGTGCACTGCAGCAACTCACCAAGGCTCCTTCAACAGCACTTTCCAGAACCGCGACCTCTACCACCAAGGAAGACAAGGACAGCAGATGCATAGGAACACCACCACCTGCAAGCCACACACCATCCTGATTTGGAACTATATCACCGTTCCTTCAATGTCACTGGGTCAAAATCCTGGAACTCCTTTCCTAACAGCACTGTGGGTGTACCTACACCACATGAACTGCAGTGGTTCAAGAAGGCAGCTCACACCACGTTCTCCAGGGCAATTATGGATAGGCAATAAATGCTGGCCTAGCCAGTGATGCCCACATCCCGTGAAAAGAATGAAAAAAGTTTCCAAAGTGCCATGGTGGGATTTGAACTCGCAATCTCTGGATAATTAGTCCAGGCCATTGAATTGCTAATCCAGTAAAATAACTATCTTACTTCGAGTTTAATTCTAGAGTGAATCCCATGTAGATTTAACTCTGAACCAAGTATGGTCGTATGAACAATGGTCAAACTTCAATCATGAGAACATAAGAAATAGGAGAAGTAGACCATACACACCCTCAAGCCTGTTCTGCCATTCAATACGATCATGCCTGATCATCTGCCTCAACTCCTCTTTCCCGCCCGCTCCCCATATCCCTTGACTCCCTGAGACACCAAAACTTTGTCTATCTCAGCCTTAAATATATTCAATGATGGCACATTCACAACCCTCTGGGTAAAGAATTCCAAAGATTGACAACCTTTTGAGTGAAAAAATTTCTCATCTCAGTCGTAAATGACTGACCCCTTATCCTGAGACTGTAGCTCCGTATCCTTGTTTCCCCTGGCTAGGGAAACAATCACTCTGTGTCTACCCTGTCAAGCCCCTTCACAATCTTGTATGCTTCAATGAGATCAGCTCTCATTCTTCTAAACTCCAATGTCCTCAGCCTCTCACCATAGGACAACACTCATCCCAGGAACCAATCTAATGAATTTTCACTGTACTGCCTCAAATGCAAGTATATTCTTCCTTAGATACAGAGACCAAAGCTGCACGTTATTCCAGGTCTCATTAAAGCACTGTACAATTGGAGCAAGATTTCCTTATGCTTGTACACCAATCCCATTGCAAACAAGGCTAATATGCCATTTGTCTTCCTAATTGCTTGCTGTTCCTGCATGCTAACTTTCTATGTTCCTTCTACGAGTATACCCAAGTCTCTCTGAATATCAACGTTTAGAAGTTTCACGCCTTTCAAAAAATATTCTGCTTTTCTATTCTTACTATCAAAGTGAAAATCACACTTCCCCACATTATACTCCATCTGCCACCTTGCTGCGTTATCTCTGCAGCTACCTCCTTTAGAAACTGAGGATTTAGACCATCAGGAATTTGTTGGCTTTTAGTCCCTTAACTTTCTCTCTGTTGATATTAATTACCTTGAGTTCCTCAATCTCATTAGCCCCTTGGTTACACTCTATTTCTGGTATGTAAATTGTGTCTTCTACTGTGAAGAGAGACAAATATTTGTTCAACATCTCTGCCATTTCCTCATTCCCCATCATAATTTCTCCTGTCGCTGCCAGTAAGGGACCAACATTTATTTTAGCCTCTCTTCTTTTTATGTACTTGCAAAAGCTCATACAATCGGTTTTTATATTCTTAGCTAGTTTACTCTCATTTTATTTTATCCCTTTTCAATCAACCTTTTGGTCACCCTTTGTTTTCTAAAACACTCCCAATCCTCAGGCTTACTACTCTTCTTTGCAAAATTATAAGCCTCTTCTTTTATTCTAATACTATCCTTAACTTCCCTAGTAAGCCACAGATGGATCTTTCTTGCTGAGTTTTTGTTTTTTTAATAGAAAGTATTTTTGAACATTTTGAACTGTTTCTTTAAATGTTTCCCACTGTTTATTTACTGCCATACCTTTTAGTCTATTTACCCAATCTACCTTAGCCAGCTCTCCCAAACAAAATAGCACTCAGCTGCCAGACCGAGACCAGTACACACAGCGATGGGCCAGTGGCAATGACAGTTACTGGTCGGAACATGCATTCTGACACATTACAGGAATCCTTTATGCCAGCTTTATAAACAAACTGCCCCAAAATATGCCTCTGTATGTGTATATATAGAAAAAATGTCATTATTGTATTGGTGGACCAGTGACTTTCACTGTAGACCAATGACTTTCAGTCTGATGTCTAATTTTGACTGCTTTGCTCTCCAAATACATCATTTCACATTACTAGATATTGATAGTTCATCTGCAGCGCACTATTTCTGAAAAGGCCTTTGGCGGAAAAGCAAATCACACACTTAATGTAACCACACAATGGCGCAGTGGTTAGCACCGCAGCCTCACAGCTCCAGTGACCCGGGTTCGATTCTGGGTACTGCCTGTGCGGAGTTTGCAAGTTCTCCGTGACCGCGTGAGTTTCCGCCGGGTGCTCCGGTTTCCTCCCGCAGCCAAAGACGTGCAGGTTGATAGGTAAATTGGCCATTGTAAATTGCCCCTAGTGTAGGTAGGTGGTAGGGGAATTGAGGGGAGTTGGTAGGAATATGGGATTAGTATAAATGGGTGGTTGATGGTCGGCACAGACTCAGTGGGCCTAAGGGCCTGTTTCAGTGCTGTATCTCTAAAAAAAATTTTAAAAAACATTTCTTGTGAGAGCAACCTCAAAGAACCCTCTTGCCAATATTTTCTACCATCTTTGTTTAGCCTTTGCCACAATGTACACTCCTTGAAGACCAATCAAGACCACTGACTTACAAACAATTGTTAATGTTGTGGAATACAATCTCTCGAACAATATAAACATTTATCTCGCTTCCCATGGGTTTTATGATGACTGATGAAAGCAGGCTTCCAGAATCGCACTGCAATGAATATCATACTGCACCTTGTATTTGCCCAAGAATACAGACACACACACACATCACAATGTCTCATGTCACCGATTGATATTTGTCCTCTACACTTATCTAAACAATGTGGCTGACTGTGACGAGTCAAGAGTTGTTTCATTGGGATGAGTAATTTAGAAAGACCAGTGGGAATTATCCACCTTCATACCTCAGTGATATGCTAATGTTAATGGAATCTAAATTCCTTTCCCAGCTCTCATGTTGTAACACTTCAACACACAAATAAGGTAATAATGAACATTTTAGCACATTTAGCTGGAATAGTAGAATCGAGCAGGACGTGAATCTCCTCCACTTGTTGGGAGTATCTCAAACAAAAGCTGGCAGAAAAAGCTAAAGCTCCAAATTTCTGAAGGTCAAAGGGCTCCTCTGAAGTTGACCTTCAAACATCTGTTGATCGTTCTATATGAAGCTATTCATCTTAGACCAAAATCACTCAGTTTCCAGCAAGAAAAGGTGAAAAGCAATAGTGAGTGAAAGGGGAAGGATCACAGGAACACAAACACAATGTTATAGCACAACCAAGATTGTAAATCTTACGGGGTCATCCTTTGAGGCTCAAAGAACCCAAGTTAAATTGATTAGCCTGCGATGGTTGGCTAGAGTTGGGAAGCAGCAGGTCAGTACGAGATGACAACTGACTGGGATTGGGCAAATGTCAATGTGAATGAAAGCAGTTGATCAGAATATTTTTCTGTTCAAATGCTTTTAAAAAAAACTGTCTGCACTGATCCCCATTATCAGGGGTTGAAAAGCTTAAAATCACTACATCTACATCATAAGGACAACTTCAGCTCTATCTTATCTCTAGTGTCTCATTTCATTCTCTATTCATGTGACAATTAGAAGAATTAGATACATACTGTATCTTCTGCAAATAACTGCAGCCTTATTGAAGGCTGTGAATATCTCGCTTCCCTTCAAACTGAAGTAACATAGAAGATAGTACAAAAAAGGTCTTTCCTTTTAAAATTTTAAAAAGGAAAAAATTAAATCAAATGTACCCAGCTAAAACTCAAAAAGGCTATTCCTGAACTGAAAAATTTTCAAAGAGTACAGAAGCCTCATTATTACAAATTTGTAGAAAATTGCATATTAGTCCCTTATAGGGATTTACAACAATGTGCATTTATATAGCACTCTTAACATAGTAAAGTGAAAAAAGCTTGGTTTGCAGGTTTGGTTTTGGGTAGGCATTTGAATCTGGACAGAGATGAAGGAAGATGGAGGGGTGCAGCTGAAATTCCAGAATGTAAGGCTAAGGCATCTGAAGATCTGCCACCAAAGACAAGGCAAACAGAGTGTAAAAGAGGCCCAAAGTTTGAAGATTTGGGGGAAGGAAGGCAGTGAGCTGGCAGGAGTAGACTATGGAGGCATTTGTAAATAAAGACAAGGATTTGAATTCAATAAATCGGGGACAGGGATGAGTCGAGATTGGCGAGGACAAAAGGTAATAGGGTGGGGATTTAGGACAGGATAGGATTTATTTCATCAAGGATTGAGCTTCTCTCTCAACTGTAACAGAACTCTAATCCACGCTAAGAAAGACAGCGTATTCTAACGTGAGGTTGGTACTGATAACTACATCATATGGCTTACTCTACTGTGCTTTTGCTTAACAAAACAGAATTAAACATTAGATGATCTTTGCAGCAGACTATTCCAAAAAAAACTAAAATATTGATTCACTAATAATTTTGAGGCACAATTCATGTTTTAATAATTTTGGGCATTTCTATAAATAATTATCCTCACCGTCAAAATGTGTAACAATTCTCAAGAATTTCTGTGGGGGGGTGGAATCCTTTCCCTTCACTGAAAGCATTAATAATCAAAATGAGGTGGGGGAGGTGATGCTAAGGTTCATCTATGGAGACGGCCAATTGGGCAAGCTACCAGAGGGCGATTGTGCGAGCTGTACTTTCAAGCAACATGACCATTTTATTATTGGTCTCGCTTATAATATACCAATTTTAAAAACTAAATTGATGAAAAGAACTGAATTTTTAATTCATAGCATTTATCTTTTTCCAAAAAATAAAATCATGAATGCTTAAACACCGATATAACACAAGTCGCAGAAGTTTAATCCTTGATGTCCCACTTCACATGCATGTATTAGGTCAAGAAACTAGCAATCACTATGGTGATGTCACAGCATAATAAAGTTCAATGTATACAGCACAGGCAATATGGTGTTACGACCCGGTGAGGAAGGTGTCTAAGGGTCCCTCTCAGCCTTCACCTGGTCTTACCGTAACAGGGTTTAATTTTAAACACACCGTGTTTTTAGCTTCCCCTTGGTGAATCCTTGTTCACCACTTTCCAAATATAAGGCAAAGAAACCAGCACAAACAGGTTTGCTTAGGTTTGAAGAAGAAAAGTAGAAATTTATTAAACAAACAAACTCTAATTCAGTTAACACTTGCGGATACACAACGTGCCCACGCTAGCATGCATACACGTTACACACATGCAAATAGAGACCAAAAAAAAGAAAAAAAGTGGAAAAGTTTGAGGCAATATCTGAAGAGTTTGTGTTATGGTTCTTCGAGCTCACAGTAGATTCCTTGATTGTAGGTAGATCTTGCTTTTCGTTGGTGCCCAGTATTCTTCTTAAACCTTGTATGCTGTAGGAGTCTTTTCTTTCTTGGGGTTCATGTGTCTTCAGTGGATTCAAAAGCTTGTGAGAAAAAGATGGGAGCAGACAGGAGAGATCTTCTCAGTCCAGGAGCAAAACAGTCAGAGTTCAAACTGTTTGTACAATTCAGAAAAACACAGGTTGCCAAGCAGGTTAGTCATGTGACTAACTGGTCAGATCACGTCTTGGATTGCATCACCTTAGCAGTCTCTGGAATGCTCCTCTTACACACAATACCTGGTGATCAAGGTCCATCGTGGGTTGAACGTGTCAGGGAATGGTCCTTTGTCCTTCCAAGCATCGTCTGTTAATATGTAAATGTCTTTTCCAGCCACGGCTGATCTGTTTAACAAGTCCTTTCTTCACTCCAGTAACAGTTTAAAATCAATGTTCATGACAAAATTAATGTGCCTCATTCTTGGCAGGTGGGGGCCTAACATGACAATTGGCATAGATGAAAACAGGATCTGTACAAGCCAGAGACAGGCCCTAGTCTATTCTCTCATGCTGAAAACGTCAGTGCAAAGGGCCACAGAACAGTCAGTAAGATAATTTGCTGTCATAACACTTTAACCTAAATATAATCTGTTTTCAATCTCCTCCATTGAATCCCTGCCAGTCTTTCCTTTCCTGCAGATTTTAGTTTTAGTTTTAGAGATACAGCACTGAAACAGGCCCTTCGGCCCACCGAGTCTGTGCCGACCATCTTCTTTTCTTTCTTTTCTTTTGGGCCTCCTTATCTCGAGAGACAATGGCTACGCGCCTGGAGGTGGTAAGTGGTTTGTGAAGCAGCGCCTGGAGTGGCTCTCAAGGCCAATTCTGGAGTGACAGGCTCTTCCACAGGTGCTGCAGAGAAATTTGTTTGTCGGGGCTGTTGCACAGTTGGCTCTCCCCTTGCGCCTCTGTCTTTTTTCCTGCCAACTACTAAGTCTCTTCGACTCGCCACAATTTAGCCCTGTCTTTATGGCTGCCCCGCCAGCTCTGGCGAATGCTGGCAACTGACTCCCACAACTTGTGATCAATGTTACACGATTTCATGTCGCGTTTGCAGACGTCTTTATAACGGAGACATGGACGGCCGGTGGGTCTGATACCAGTGGCGAGCTCGCTGTACAATGTGTCTTTGGGGATCCTGCCATCTTCCATGCGGCTCACATGGCCAAGCCATCTCAAGCGCCGCTGACTCAGTAGTGTGTATAAGCTGGGGGTGTTGGCCGCTTCAAGGACTTCTGTGTTGGAGATATAGTCCTGCCACCTGATGCCAAGTATTCTCCGAAGGCAGCGAAGATGGAATGAATTGAGACGTCGCTCTTGGCTGGCATACGTTGTCCAGGCCTCGCTGCCGTAGAGCAAGGTACTGAGGACACAGGCCTGATACACTCAGACTTTTGTGTTCCGTGTCAGTGCGCCATTTTCCCTACACTCTCTTGGCCAGTCTGGACATAGCAGTGGAAGCCTTACCCATGCGCTTGTTGATTTCTGCATCTAGAGAGACAGGTTACTGGTGATAGTTGAGCCTAGGTAGGTGAACTCTTGAACCACTTCCAGAGCGTGTCGCCAATATTGATGGATGGAGCATTTCTGACGTCCTGCCCCATGATGTTCGTTTTCTTGAGGCTGATGGTTAGGCCAAATTCATTGCAGGCAGACGCAAACCTGTCGATGAGACTCTGCAGGCACTCTTCAGTGTGAGATGTTAAAGCAGCATCGTCAGCAAAGAGGAGTTCTCTGATGAGGACTTTCCGTACTTTGGACTTCGCTCTTATACGGGCAAGGTTGAACAACCTGCCCCCTGATCTTGTGTGGAGGAAAATTCCTTCTTCAGAGGATTTGAACGCATGTGAAAGCAGCAGGGAGAAGAAAATCCCAAAAAGTGTGGGTGCGAGAACACAGCCCTGTTTCACACCACTCAGGATAGGAAAGGGCTCTGATGAAGAGCCACCATGTTGAATTGTGCCTTTCATATTGTCATGGAATGAGGTGATTATACTTAGTAGCTTTGGTGGACATCCGATCTTTTCTAGTAGTCTGAAGAGACCACGTCTGCTGACGAGGTCAAAGGCTTTGGTGAGATCAATGAAAGCAATGTAGAGGGGCATCTGTTGTTCACGGCATTTCTCCTGTATCTGACGAAGGGAGAACAGCATGTCAATGGTTGATCTCTCTGCACGAAAGCCACACTGTGCCTCAGGGTAGACGCGCTCGGCCAGCTTCTGGAGCCTGTTCAGAGCGACTCGAGCAAAGACTTTCCCCACTATGCTGAGCAGGGAGATTCCACGGTAGTTGTTGCAGTCACCGCGGTCACCTTTGTTTTTATAGAGGGTGATGATGTTGGCATCGCGCATGTCCTGGTGTACTGCTCCCTCGTCCCAGCACAGGCATAGCAGTTCATGTAGTGCTGAGAGTATAGCAGGCTTGGCACTCTTGATTATTTCAGGGGTAATGCTGTCCTTCCCAGGGGCTTTTCCGCTGGCTAGAGAATCAATGGCATCACTGAGTTCCGATTTTGTTGGCTGTATGTCCAGCTCATCCATGACTGGTAGAGGCTGGGCTGCATTGAGGGCAGTCTCAGTGACAGCATTCTCCCTGGAGTACAGTTCTAGGTAGTGCTCAACCCAGCGGTCCATCTGTTTGCGTTGGTCAGTGATTATGTCCCCCGATTTAGATTTGAGGGGGGTGATCTTCTTGATGGTTGGCCCAAGAGCTCTCTTCATGCCATCATACATTCCTCTGATGTTTCCGGTGTCTGAGGCCAGCCGAATATGACTGCATAGGTGTTGCCAGTAGTCGTTTGCGCAACGCCTAGCTGTTCTTTGTGCAGTACTTCTGGCTGCTTTAAGTGCTGCGGATGTTAAATCGCTGGGGGCTTTCCTGTAGTTCAACAGTGCAATGCGCTTAGCGGCTATGACAGGTTCCAGCTCTTCATTATGAGATTGAAACCAGTCTGCATTTCTCTTCGCACTTTTGCCGTAGGTGGTCAAAGCTGACTCATAGATGGCGTCTCTGATGTGGGCCCACTTGGTCTCAGCATCCCCTGTGGGAGTGTTTTGAAGGGCTGTTGCAAGTGAATTTAGAAATTTTTGTAAAAGCTGTGGGTGAGAAATTCTGCTTGTGTTGATGCGCGGGTGGCCCTTCTGCTTGGAATGATGCAACTTCTTTGGTCTGAGTCTAACCTTGCTGCACACCAGGGAGTGGTCGGTGTCGCAGTCCGTACTGTGGAAGCTGCGTGTGATTTGAACACTGTTTCAGGCGGCTCGCCTTGTGACAATGAGGTCTAGCTGGTCGACCATCAACCACCCATTTATACTAATCCTACACTAATCCCATATTCCTACCACATCCCCACCTGTCCCTATATTTCCCTACCACCTACCTATACTAGGGTCAATTTATAATGGTCAATTTACCTACCAACCTGCAAGTCTTTTGGCTTGAGAGGGGAAACCGGAGCACCCGGAGAAAACCCCCGCAGACACAGGGAGAACTTGCAAACTCTACACAGGCAGTACCCAGAATTGAACCCGGGTCGCTGGAACTGTGAGGCTGCGGTGCTAACCACCGCGCCACTGTGCCGCCATTTTCTATGTAGATTTGTAAAAGGTAGGAAGCTGCATTTTATAGAAAGTTTATCTCCAACACAAACATGCATACAAATATTCGACCAACGTTTCCAATATTCCTTGTACTGTTAGAAAGATTGTGCAGTGCAGTACTGGGTTTGATGGAAGGCTGACTTTGAAAAATTGAAAATGTTACCTAAAAATTTTAATTTGGCCACAAATTATAGCTCATTGCTCTGTTGATTTTCCTACCCAAAGTATTTTTCTTTAAAAGTTTCCAGCAGCAAAAATAAGGCTAATAAAATATTTGGAATGTTTGCCATGTAGCACTTTTGTCACATACATATAGTGATTAAATTATATAAATTATGTAGTATATGAAATTCTTTAAAAATAAGCACGGTATTTGAAGTGATCCAAAAAAATACATCCTTTAAGACAAAACATGCATCTAAAGGAATTAAATCTCCCTATCTCCCTCCCTTCCCACCACCACCCCTTTGCAGGTCCAACCTCCCAAGATCCACTGGAGTGACAGACAACACTGAGTCGACCATGTCTGTCACAGGTCCCATATTTTGCCTCGTGAAATGGGATGAGAAACCAGGGACACCAATGCATTAGCTGCAGGCTTACTCTAGCTATAAGCACCCCACATGAAATTGGCAAATTGCTGGAACAATCATAACATCGACCAATTAAGGCAATCTAACTTTTATGAAGTTTGCATTTATAGGATTGTTATTGTTTAAACTAGTGGAAAAAAATGTAATCTCTCACTGCAATCGACAAAACACATTATACTGAAAACATTCTGGAGCAGAATGATATTCCAAAATAAAATATAGCACACAAAATAATAGGACAATCAAGGATGCACTGCATTAAGGGCAAGAAATCACTGGGAGTATGTGAAAAGACTGCATGCTGATGGAGCTCAGATGTATTTTTCAAAATGCATTGGCAGAGCTCAAGTGATTTACAAACCAAGAGAGCACATCAAGGTGCTAAATGCTTTCACATTATCCATCCTTAGAATTTATACAATCTTTCCAATTTTTCCTCCTCTGCAATTACTAAGATTACCCTTTCCACTTATGTAGCTGAAGTTTCTTTCCTACCATTAATCGTCATCCTAATCCTAGTTTTCTCCTATGATTTTGTCTCATGTCAGAAAGTTGTTGTTTTGTGTGTCAGCTTGACTCAGTTGGTAACACTCTTGCCTCGGGGTCAGAAGGTTTCCAGTTCAAACCCATTCCAGAATCTAACCATGTAATTAAGTCAGACACTTCAGTACAGTACAGAATTGCTAAAGATGTTGTCTTTCGGTCAATTCTTTTTTTTAAAAAAGAAAAAGTGGCCTTATTTCATGGGGACTATCCAAGAAAGAGCAGAGAGTTGCTCTGGCCAGAATTCCTCTCTCCCAGCCCTGCCAAAAGAATACAGATTACTGGTCATTTCCCTCATTTATTATAAATGAGGTCTTGCTAGGAACAACTGCACTTCCAAAAGAAAGTTATGGAGTGTGAAAAACATTTGAGGTATTCTACAGATGTGTTAAGGTGCTATATAAGTGTATATTTATTATTTTCCCCCTCCCAAAGATGTCTGAACCAGTTAACTGGGTTTTCTTCTGCTGGTTGAGCACAGATTGCAACAGTGACTTCATTGGCTGTAAAGCACTATGGGATGTTCTAAGGTCATGAAAGATACAGGTCTTTTTTTATTTGTAACAAGTGGTTGAGCACTAACTCCAGGAAGCTTGCAGATTTTGATGACTAGTGTGTACTGTTTTATCCAATTTGACAGTTGGAGCATTGTAATTTACACCAATATTTCATGGTCTTCATGATCCTGATCACTATCCAGCAACCCCTAGTTGAGGTGTTTTTGTGCAGTCTTGCAAGGAAAGGATTCAGCTGAGCAATGATGCCTGCTGAACCCTCCATCCGCCCCAACAGTTGAATAACTTAATATACACGATCTATCTCTGAAGAGTAGCCAGTTGGTTGAGGTACTGGAACTCTACCAATACCCATGAAACTATACCTCAAGAAAGGGGAAAGGCAAAAATACAAAGGTTAGACTAGTTGACAGAAGGAGTTTCTTGAAGAATAATACAGTATTGACAAAAAAAAGTTGCCTTTATATTGCAGTCACTGGACCAACATCTAGTTGTTGAAACAAGATTTCCAAAGGCAGTTCCCAATTTGCATTCCTTGGTTCCTGCCAAGCTGGAGCTCCAATTCTCCAGCCCAAGACAGAGCTCTGTACATGCTTTTCCTGGCAGTTAAAATGTAAACATTTAGATAATAGGGGCAGGACATCCACACTTTATAAACATTTAAAGTAACTCGGAATGGTTTTAAGTGTCCATGAGATCCAAAGGATCCTGAGCACTTTTAAAACTGTGTTTCACACCACACTAAAGTTACACTCTATGCAGTGCCAAACCCAAGTGGAGAGAGACAACCTCAACCAGAATCTCACACTGCATCCCTCTGGAATCAGGTTGGACTTGGCTCCACTTTAAAGCAGCACTGATGGTCGAGTGTAAATGAACCAACTCGAATCCTGTAATTCTCAAATTCTGTGCATAAACAAAACACAAATATATTTACTCAGTACTATGGGGCGGGGGGCGGTGAGAAGAGAGGGGATGCTGCGTGGTGGCTAGAGATGTTCAATAAGAGAAAAGAAAAACTTATACTGTCAATTTCACAACCTCAGGACATCCCAAAGCACTTTACAACGACTGTGGCCTCTACTGCAATGTAGGACGATCAAAAGTCATCTATAATAATATTCAGTTTTTGTCTGTCCAGGCTGTTTTGATTGGTAAATATAAGGGGGCTGTCTGTAGGTGGGTTTATTTGGTGCTTGGCACACGCAGCACATGCAGCTGCCAAAGGTTGGTGGCGACAGGGTGGAGAGGGGAGGTTGGTGGAGAACCAAAACAGCGGAAGGTAAGGGGAGCCCAACAACAGTTATCCTGGCTGGAGAGATTGTTTCTGTGAAGGATGGGATGAGATTGAAGGGAGTGATGGGGATGGCAAGAGCAGGGTGACATGGGAGGAATGGATGAAATGATGGAATTGGTTAAGGGGACAATTGTTTGATACAAAATATTCAAAAGCTATTCTTCCTGCCAAAAATGGAGATTCACTAGATTTGAATGAAAAAGTTTTAGAAAAGTTGTCAGGTGAATTAAAATACATCAGCATTGATTCTACAGACGAAGATGATAACAGTCTATACCCTCCAGAGTCTCTACACAGTCCAACTCCAATGGGCATACCAATGCACTAACATACACTCAAGGAAGAAGCAGTTATAGTATTGCTACGAAACTTGAATCATAAACAAGGACTTTGGCATGGAACAAGATTGGTAGTTAAGAAGCTGTTTTCTATGATAGATACTGAAATTATAACAAGTCGATTTCACTCAAGAAAACAGTTCCCAATTAAACTTTCATATTCTATGACTATAAACAAGTCACAAGGCCAAATTCTTGACAAAAATTTGTATTTATATTCCTAGGCATGTTTTTACACATACGCAGCTTTATGTAGCTTTATCCAAAGTAAAAAGCTTGATTCGGTTGAAGTCTTTGGCAAAAGAATAGCTAGAAATCCTGTATTTAAAGTACTGATAGTGTGAATATATTACCAAACCCTTGAAGCCTGATAACCTTGATATAATTCTCCCTTAAATTGTTCTGTACTATCTGCCTCCCTGCATAATCTACTCCACATATTTATCATCGTCTGTCATCTAAGTTTGAGGTTGTGTCCCCTGGTTCTAGAGTTTGAAGCAATCTTGAAAACATTACCAAGACTCTATCCCTTAATTAACTTGAATATCATTCCACTCAGCTCAGGTGCTTTAAGCTTGATCTCACTGTCACTGCCAATATTCGGATATGCCACAATAATTAACCAGAATTGTACACCATACCCCAGGTGTAGCCTCACAACTGCCTTGTACAGACACTGTAAATATCCTGGGAGTTGTGTTCTATCTCTTTGGCTCTGCATCCAAGGTCAGATTAGATTTCTTTACAGGCACTTTTGTTTTTTTGTGAGCTATCCACTTATAATTAGCCAAAGATTCCTCTCATGCTGCACCCTGTAGCTTTGTCATTTATTTCATATTTTCAGTTTATTTTCGTTCCCTGATCTCCTAACTTTCATTTGTCCAAAATAATGCCATTTACCACTTACCAGTAACCCATCCAGATCTCTGAATTTGGGCTGCTACTTCCCTTTTATTTGAGGTTCTCCCTGCTGCCAAAATGGAGATTTCTGGTCCTTAATTCCAAGTCATTTACATGCGCAAGTATACTGAAATATACTCGCCCCACAGGAACTTAAAACTCAATAAACCCCAAAAGTGTGCAGTCACAACTCCGCATTTCGTTAAACAGATCAAAATGCAGCAAGGGTTTTCAGTTGAAATATCACAAGATACAAATTATTATATACAAGACAATATCTGATTCTAGTGCTTGTATATTTATTAAAAGTGTGTTACAGGCTCGTCTATAGCCATACAATATAGAATGACAAGGACTTGTAAACAGTACATAACTCAGCCAAAACTCTGCATGGGACCGTAGTGACCCATCTTCAAATCGAACAGGGGTTAGTCAGCGATGGGTCAGTACTGATTTTTTTTTGCATTTTTGTAATTATATTTTCTGCCAGAACCTGCCACAGTCACAAAAGGATATTTAACAAAGAGGAATACAGATTAATACAGTACCACATTCAGGTTAAATGATTAAGACATTCAATTTATAGTATGTGCAGGTTGGCAAACTCATTAGAAACAAAGCCAACATTTACATAGCACTTTCCATGACCTTGAGGAACATAGGAACAGGAGGTGGCCATTCAGCCCCTTGAGCCTGTTCTGCCATTTCACTAGATCAACTGATTGGAGTTCAGGAACCAATTACCCACTTTTGTTCCATACCTTTTAATACCGTCACCTAACTACATCTGTCTTGAACATTTCAACTGACCTAACATCCACAGCCTTTTGGGACAGACTTCTACATTTCACCTACTTTTGCATGGAAAAAATACACCCAAATTCATTCCTAAATGGCATACCTTTAATTTTAAGATTATGCCCCCTTGTAAGTCACAAGAAATAGTTTCTCTGCATCTACTCTAGTGAATCCCTTTATCACTTTAAAAGTTGATTACATCACCCTTCAACTTTCTAAAATTAATCCAAACCCAGTTTGTGCAACCAGTCTTCATTATTTAGCCCTTTAAGCACTGTCAACATTCTGGTGAAACTGCAGTGTACCCCCACAAGACCAATATATCTTTCCTGAGGAGAGAGAATCAGAGTTAACATTTCAGGTGATGAAAGGTCACTGACCTGAAACATTAACTCTGCTTCTCTCTCCACAGATGCTGCCAGACCTGAATTTTTTTAAATTTCATATTTCCAGTATTTTGCTTTGATATTTTTCCTGAGGTTCAGTGTCCAAAACTCAACGCAGTATTCTAGATGGGGCCTGACCAAGGCTCTGCACAACTGAAACATCAATTTCTCACTTTTATATTCCAATCCCCTTGTGATACAGGCAAACATTCCATTAGCCTGATTACTTTATATGGCTGTGCACGAGCTTTCAGTGATGTATGTGCGTGAACCCCCATTTCCTTTTACACTTCCATAACGCCTAGTCTCTCACCATTAAACAAATATTCCAATTGGTCTTTCTCAGATCCAAACTGGGTGATCTCACACTTTCCCACACTGAATTACATCTGCTATAGTTTTGCCCACTCATTTGATCATCTTATGTCCCTTTGTAACTTCTTGCATGACTTACTGGGCCTCCTAGCTTAGTGTCATCTGCAAACTGGTAAACAATACTCTCTATTCCTTCATCCAAATCTATGGTCAAAAGCTGAGGTCCCATATCAGACCTCTGGGGAACGTCACATTCGTCACATCCCGCCAATCACAGAATGTCTCCTTTATCCCTAATGTCTCCTACCTCCAACCTATTACTAACCCATATCACTTCAACTTTCATTTTTTGCTAATAATCTCATGCAGAAGCTTAATAATTGCCTTCTCAAAGTCCATATAGACAACATGTACAGGCACTCCACCATCCACAACGCTCATGACCGCCTCAAAAGTTTCCAACTACATTGACTTTCATAGCAATATATTACTTGAAACTGCAGTTATGTGTTGCTTTGTGGACAAAAATGGCTGCCAGATTGTGCACAGTCAGGTCCCACAATTAGCAGTGAGATAATTGGCCAGTTAATCCATTGTTTTAGTGTCAGTTAAAAGATAAATGTTGGCCAAGACATCAGAATATTTTGCTCTTGCTTTTATATCCACCTGAACAGGTTTACTGTCTCATCCAAAAGACTGCACCTTCAACAATGTAGCATTCCCTCAGTATTGCATTTAAGCGTCAGAACATGCACCAGAACTATGTTTTCATTTTATATGTTCACCACTGCATTTCTGAGCCTTCACCAGCATATTTCTATCACTTTTCACACTTATCTTATGAATTCTTATGCTTGCAACATAGTATTTTGTCGAAAATATAACATTTTAAATGTAGGGTTTAATCATGGATGCATTACAATCTTTACACCGTTCCTCATTGTTTCAGGGCTCATGCAGCAAATTCATTTTGTAATATCCATTCACACACATGCACTTTTCAAATCCTACAGTATTTATAGCATCGCTTGTTTTTGAACATTTTCTCAACGTCTGCATAGTAATCACAGTAGATACTGGTGTGGGTATGCCAGCAGAGCACAAAACTTGTAACTGTACGTCAAAGGTGCAGGCCTGCACTCAGGATTGAAACTCATTAATGAAATTTGCTAATTACAATCAAGGGCAAAATACATTTTCCAATTCTTAGCAAGGGCAAAAAATGTCTCGCAATGCAGTGCTATATTTTGTTTTGCTACAATTTTTGTAATGTGGGGATTCTTGGGCAAAGATGTAATTCCCTATGAAAACCTAGACAGTCAACTTTGAGGGTATATCAGCTGAATCTGATTTGGTCCTCACCCAGTGAACACACCCATGCCATTTCTGACATCACTAGTTAGCACTCAGTAGCAGTAACTGTCAGATTTTGTCATTACCCAGTGGTACTGAGGTCAACTGTAGTGTCCCAATTGGTACCCCAGCTGAGATCAACTAACTCAGCATATGACGGAAATCAATCAAGCCTTTTGACCTTTGCAGCAGTTCAGCATGCTTGCCTAGTGCTGAGATTTGAGGCAGGGCAAGACGAACAGACAGTGCACTCAATCCATTATAACACCAATCATACTACAGATGTGAAAAAGCTTACTGCCTAATAATCTACTGCTCTTGAATGTTGATTGCCTTCAGAGCAAATTTCCCTCACAAAGTACCTATTTCACTGCTAGGTTCTAAAGAATAAAACACAGTAGCAAAGACACCATTATCAGACACATTCCTCTACAAAATATAGGAACTACAGGACAAGTCAGTAGTTAAGTACCTTACTTTTAATGTCCTATTGGCTACCAACTCACATTTATTCTCATGACATTACAGGATAAGAAAAACAACAATTCAATATCATGAGTTTTCAACAGTAAAATATATTGGTAACATGTGAATAGTGATGTGCCTATCCTCCATGACAACCTGTGGTGGTTGCCAAATCCAAGGTCGAGTAACCAAGAAATCACATCGTCAGCATTTCTCACCTGTCGTACTACACATCATTAGCACACAGTAAACATGTGTAAAACATAGTCTCACACACATAAGCAAACCTGCTAACCACCAAATCCAGTCACACTAAACACTATTTTTTTTTCTCTTTTTTTCCAAGGTGGCCTTTATACCCCAGGCCCCTTTTATATATTTTATGTCGAGGGGGCCTTTATTCCTCAGGCCCCCTTTATATACACACTTATATTTTTAAAATTTGTCCTGACCAATATCTGTCTGTCAATCAACATCACAAGACTATCCAGTCAATGACACATTGCTGCCTGTGGGAGCTTGCTGTGTGCAAACCGGCTGCTGCCTTTTCTACATTACAACAATGACTGCACTTGAAAAGAAGTACTTCATTGGCTGAGCATCCCAGGTTGTGAAAGGCAATATATAGATGCAAGCCACTCTTCTTTATGGAAAAATTCATTCTGTCAACACCAGTTACTTATTCACACTCTGATCAGAAACAAAGTGCAAACCACCAGTCAATGAAAAGACATTAAAACACTAAATGGATGATAATCACAGTGAAAACACTAGTCATTGAAACACTATATATTGTACTGTCAGAAAAAAGACTAGTAGAAAAAATGTAAAACACTATATATATTTTTACATACACATATAAAATATATTATATACACACACACGTAGTCACAGTGAAAACTGTGGAAACACCATATGGTTGTTTTAAGTTACAAATACAGATGCAGTCAGACCTATCAAGCTTGCTACTTAATATTAATTTTAGCTTTAAAATGTAACCAAATGTTAAACATTTACTGGAATGGGTCTGTTCCTGGAGATGGAAGGGAAGCTCAGGCTGGCACAGAGATGTGAACTCCCCCCATTAGAGAGTAGCGCGTACTCAGGGCTTGTTATTCTGTGTGGTTGCAGGGCTCACTCGCTGAGAGCCCAGCCCAGCCATTGTTCCCTGTGTGTCAGGCAGGATTTTTCCGCCTCCGACACAAATCCCGCGGCCGGGCAAGCGCCGCTCTCGCTATTTACACAAAATAATCGGCCGCTGCCTCTACTTACGCCGAAGCCACCGGGGCCTCTCTCCTCTCTCCCGCCACTCTAATACTCGCCGGGTTGACTCTCATAGTTTCCCCCCCCCCGCCCCAACCCACCCCCCAGTCTGACAGCCGGCGGCCGCCTCAGGCTGCAGCCTCCGCCCGCTCCCACACAGGCCTCAACTGACATCTCCCGGAGGTCAAAGGGCACCCCCGCACCAAAGAGCCACAATGTGCTGCAAGATGGGGGCAACCCTTTACTCAGCCTGCAGCAGTCTAACTCTGCCACTAGGGAGTGCAGGTCTTCCAACTTTTCATGAAGTGTTTTTTTTATTTCTCCTTTGCATGCAGCAAAAAAAACACTTAGGGTCTCCCTCTCTCGACTCCCATGTGAAAAATTGGCATTCAAACTGCGTGGGATACTGATACTGATGGGTTGCCCTTCCTCTGAGGAGCAAGACTCTTCAGAGGAGGGAGGACAGTCCCTTTTGAAAGTCCTACTCTTTTGAAGTGATCAATATAAGAAAGCGTTGTGAGAATTAAGATAAGAAACTAAGATTGCAAATTTGCTTTTAAAATATGGAGCTATTTTGCAGGGTGAACATAACAAGTTACATTTTGGAATGTAAAAAGAGTGAATCTTCCTCTTAATGGGTAAATTTTAACGATCTTGTTTGTGGTTCAATGCTTTTCCAAATTGACCTGTTTTGGCAATGGAATTCAACTCCAAATATGTTACCAACATTGAAAGATCTGGTAGGACTTGCTCATTTTGCTTTAAACATATAATCTATTAACATAGGAGCAGGAGTAGGCCATTCAGCCCATCGAGCCTGCCCCACCATTCAGTATGATCATGGCTGATCATCCACTTCAATTCCTTTTTCCCGCACTATCCTCATTTCCCCTTATGTCATTTGTATTTAGAAATCTGTCAATCTCTGCTTTAAACATACTCAATGACTGAGCTTCCACAGCCCTCTGGGATAGAGAATTCCAAAGATTCACAAACCTCTGAGTAAAGAAATTTCTCCTCATCTTGGTCCTAAGTGACTTCCCCCTTATTTTGAAATTGTGTCCCCTGGTTATAGACTCCCCAACTAGGGGAAACATCTTAGCTGCATCCACCCTGTCTATCCCTTTAAGTATTCTGTTCTGAAAGAGAAACACCAGTCAATGGCCTAGAAATTCAATAGTGTCCATTTTTGGATGCCTGATCCGCAGAGTGCTAACATGGGGAGGTCCAAGATGCCCATGATACTGGGCCTCAGTCCTCATTATCATGTAGATGGCAGGCACAGGGGGAGCCCACACATGTTTTTGTGCCAATTTTCAGGTCAATGATTGAATAAGACGGCAGGGGTTTGGAGGAGGAAGGGCTGGGCCTTGGAGTGGGTTGGGGAAGACGATTCCAGGGGTCGGAAGTATTGATGGGAGGCCTGCAGTACTGTAGAGGGGTCTAGGTGGCCGGGGCCAGGGAATGCTCGGGGGAGGCGCCTGGAGGTCAAAATCGTGAGCAATGTTTCCAGTAAGCTGCATGGGAGCTGCGTGGCACTTTATTAACCACATTACCCTCATCAACCCTCTCTATTACCTCATCAAAAAACTCAATCAAGTTAGTTAAACAGGATTTGACTTAACAAATCAATGCGGGCTTTTCTTAATTAATCCATATTTGTCCAAGTGACTGTTAATTTTGTCCAAGATTATCATTTCTAAAAGTTGTCCCACCGCCGAGGTTAAACTGACCGGCCTGTAGATGCTGAGCGTATCCTTACACTCTTTTTGAACAAGGGTGTAACATTTGCACTTCCTCAGACCTCTGGCACTACCCATGTATCAAAGGAAGCTTAGAAGATTATGACCAGTGCCTCCATAATTTCCACCCTTACTTCCCTCAATATCCATGGATGTATCTCATCCGGTCCTGGTGACTTGTCAACTTTAAGTACAGAAAGCCTCTTTTTTTTATTCATTCATGGGATGTGGGTGTCGCTGGCTAGGACAATATTTATGGCCCATCCCTAATTACCCTTGAGAAGGTGGTGGTGAGCTGCCTTCTTGAACCGCTGCAGTCCATGTGAGGTAGGTACACCCACAGTGCTGTTAGGAAGGGAATTCCAGGATTTTGACCCAGTGACAGTGAAGGAACGATGATATAGTTCCAAGTCAGGATGGTGTGTGGCTTGGAGGGGAACTTGCAGGTGGTGGTGTTCCCATGTATTTGCTGCCCTTGTCCTTCTAGTTGGGAGAGTCGCAGGTTTGGAAGGTGCTGTCTAAGGACCCTTGGTACATTGCTGCAGTGCATCTTGTAGATGGTGCACACTGTTGCCACTGTGCGTCGGTGCTGGAGGGAGTGAATGTTTGTGAATGGGTTGCCAATCAAGCGGGCTGCTTTGTCTTGGATGGTGTCAAGCTTCTTGAGTGTTGTTGGAGCTGCATCCATCTAGGCAAGTGGAGAGTATTCCATCACACTCCTGACTTGTGCCTTGTAGATGGTGGACAGGCTTTGGGGAGTCAGGAGGTAAGTTACTCGCCTCAGGATTCCTAGCCTCTGACCTGCTCTTGTAGGCATGGTATTTATGTGGTTACTCCAGTTCAATTTCTGGTCAATGGTAGCCCCCAGGATGTTGATAGTGGGGGACTCAGCAATGGTAATGCCATTGAATGTCAAGGGGAGATGTTTAGATTCTCTCTTGTTGGAAATGGTCATTACCTGGCACTTGTGTGGCGCGAATGTTACTTGCCACTTATCAGCCCAAGCCTGGATATTGTCCAGATCTTGCTGCATTTCTACACGGACTGCTTCAGTATATGAGGAGTCGCAAATGGTGCTGAACATTGTGCAATCATCAGCGAAAATCCCCACTTCTGACCTTATGATTGAAGTAAGGTCATTGATGAAGCAACTGAAGATGGTTGGGCCTAGGACACAACCCTGAGGAACTCCTGCAGTGGTGTCCTGGAGCTGAGATAATTGACCTCCAACAACCACAACCATCTTCCTTTGTGCTAGGTATGACTCCAACCAGCAGAGAGTTTTCCCCCTGATTCCCATTGACTCCAGTTTTGCTAGGGCTCCTTGTTGCCATACTTGGTCAAATGCTGCTTTGATGTCAATATCTCCTCTTTATCGATTTAGCCCATCCAGTGTCTCAATTACCTCCTCTTTCACTATGGCTTTGGCAGCATCTTCTTCCTTGGTAAAAACAGATGCAAAGTACTCATTTAGTACCTCAGCCATGCCCTTGGCCTCCAGGCATAAATCCCCATTTTTGGTCCCTAATCGACCCCACCTTTTACTATTTATATGCTTAGAGAAGACATTTGGATTCCCTTTTATGTTAGCTGCCAGTCTCTTCTCATACTCTCTCATTGCTTCTCTTATTTATTTTCACACTTTCCCTCCAGCGGGCAGGAAAGTGGAGTTGAGGCAGAAGATCAGCCATGATCAGATTGAATGTCGGAGCATGTTCAAGGGACCTTATGGTCCACTCCTGCTCCTACTTCTTGTGTTCTTATGTTCTTTGAACTTTCTATATTCAGCCTAGTTCTCACTTGTGTTATCAACCTGACATCTGTCATATGCACCCTTTTTCTACTTCATCTTACTCTCTATTTCTTTCATCATCCAGGGAACTCTGGCTTTGTTTGTCCTACCTTTTCACCTCGTGGGAATGTACATCAACTGTACCCGAATCATGTCCTCTTTAAAGGGAGCCCATTTTTCCGTTACAGTTTTGCCTGCCAATCTATGCTTCCATTTACCTGCGACAGATCTGTTCCCATTCCAGTGAAACTGGCCCTCTCCCAATTAATTATTTTTACTCTGGATTGCTCTTTTTCCTTTTCCAGAGATACCTAAACCTCATGATCACTGTCCGCTGAATGTTCCCCTACTGACACTTGATCAACTTGACCCACCTCATTCCAATGGAGCAGATCCAGCAATGCCTCCA
Organism: Heterodontus francisci; assembly: GCF_036365525.1. NCBI lineage: Eukaryota > Metazoa > Chordata > Chondrichthyes > Heterodontiformes > Heterodontidae > Heterodontus > Heterodontus francisci. The sequence continues at coordinate 63,427,157 of NC_090395.1, read as the reverse complement.
TCCTCACTGGGCTAGAAACATACTGATCTGGAAAGTTCTCCTGAACACACTCTCACTGCCCTTTACCCTATTACTATCCCAGTTTATGTTAGGATACTTAAAGTCCCCCATTATAACTACTCTATAACTTTTATACCTCTTTGTAATTTCCTTGCAAATTTATTCCTTTATAGCTTTCCCACTAGTTGGTGGCCTATAGAATGCATCCAGTTGTGTAATGGTACTTCTGTTTTTTCTTAGCTCTGAGCAAACAAACTTTGTCCTTAATCCCTTTAGGACATCTCTTTCCAGCACTGAAACACTCTCCTTAATTATCTTATATCAGGAAATCACAAGCAGACTCCCCATAGTTTTTCTACATTATTTTTTCTTTCCTTGAAAACCCCAAGAAAGGGCCAAGGACCTTCATGCAGAATACCTCCAAGGTTGAAAAGAGGACGAGAGAAGATAAAGTAAATCAAGGAGTAGCAGTTAGCTGATGCCAAGTCTGTTTTTTAAGATTGTAATAGGATGGAAGACAGAGGAAGGCAAGTGGTTCCACAGTTTTGCGATCCCAGGGACGAAGAAGAGGAGAAGGAGAGGATGCAATGAGTCTTTATTTCAACACATGGAGGAAGAAGAGTTGTAAAACAGCTTAGGAACACCAAGAGAGGAAAGTTCAGGGAGCAATCTTGCTTCAATGCTGTAAACCTAGAGGTATTCACAAACCAGATACTCTTAGTTTAACAAACATGCACAATAACATCAATGACTTGCATTTATAAAGCACCTTCAATTTAGTTAAATGTCCTAAAGTGCTTCACAGAAGTGCAATCAGACAAAAATTAACCGTGGCCAAAAAAGCAGCATTATGACAAAAGTTTGGTCAAAGAGGTAGGTTTTGAGTATTAGATGTTTGAGTATTTGAGTTTTAAAGAATTAGAGAGAGAGAGAGGGAGGTGGAGGGGTTTGAGAAGGGAATTCCAGAGCTTAGGACTTAGATGCTGAAGGCACGGCCGCCGATGGTGGGGAAAAAGAAGTGAGGAGTGTGCAAGAGGCCAGAATTGGAGGAACGCAAATTTTAAAAAAAAATTATTTCATGGGATGTGGGCGTCACTGGAAAGGCCAGCATTTGTTGCCTATCCTAATTGCCCTTGATAACTCAGTGGCTTGCTGGGCCATTTCAGAGGGCTGTTAAGAGTCAACCATATTTCTCGAAAGTTTTTTGCCTGGAGGAGGTTACAGATGGGAAGAGGCGAGGCCATGGAGGGATTTGAACATGAGGATGAAAATTTTAACATTGAGGCATTGGTAGACCAGGAGCCAATGTCGATCAGCAAGCACATGGAGGACAGGGGTGATGGGTGGACATGATTGAGTGCGAGTTAAGATAGGAGCAGCAAAGTTTTGGATTGGTTCATGTTTATGGAGGGTGGAAGATGGGATGTCAGCCAGGAGAGAATTAAGTAATCAAGTCTCGAGGCAACGAAAGCATGAATGTGGATTTTTGAGCAGCAGACTCATAAATACATTTATTGTTTTTGGACAGGGTGTACCATGAAAGTCAAAGGTACCAAAGTAATAACTATTCGCCATCTAAAAATTGTTTTTGATGAATTAGTAGTTTGCACTTAGTTCAAAAACATAATTTTTCCTTTCTTCTTTCAAAGCGATGAAGAGACTAAACACACAGGGTCGGCACAGGAATGTCCGACATCATAATTTTGATAATGGTAATATCATTTGGAATTATTTCAAACATGCAATCTGGATCAAAACAGCCAGTTCTCAAAAAGTTATCAAAATATGTGAGATTGTTTTGAAAGTCAGAAAGGTCCTTCAGTTCTCAAAGGATAAACAGGGCATTGTTGCTTCACTGAGCTTTCAGGCTCCATCAGCTCCTTGAATAACCAGAAATAGCCTGCTCTAAACACCCTCCTCAGACACGTTGACTCCTCAGAAAGATTTGTCCTTCAAGAGATTCCGTACTCACAGCAGCATCATAAGCATTTGCTGGTTACAGGATTTTTTTGCCTAAGTTTTCATTTAAATGCTGATTAAAACATATGAGAGAAATGGGCCCTATTAAATCATTTGGAGCACATTCTCACCATGCTTTATTTATTAGGCCCGTCTTTCTGTTCAAAGCACCTGGGGAATGTTCTAAAGGAAATGAGGAGCCCTTGATGACATGCCTCTGTCCCCCTTACATGTTGAACCAGGAGTTCTTGCTCACCTCCAAGGGGGAATGGACTACTTTGCTGCATAAAGTGCAAGCATAAGATATGTGGGGTAACCAGATACAAAGTCCTTCTTTCTAAAATCCTTCCCCAATGCTTGAAGTGTGCTCATTTTTAGGGGCACCTAGAAGTGGGCTTTAGATGTGCAACCAGTCCCTCTCTGGTTGGATTTCTATACAAGGTTACCTCAGAATCATCACAACCTGTATTCTTCTACATCCCTGTTTCTTTCAAACTGCTGTGATTTCCCACCTCCCCAAAGGACCATACCATCCACTCCACCACATCACCAATCTCCCTTTCCTCTCTCAGATAATGCAATATGTTGCCGCCTCAAATTTCTCCAATTGACCTTCCACTCTCCTCACATAACCAAGACAGTCCTGGACAAAGTCACAAATGATGTTCTGCATGACTGTGACTGGTGCTTTATCTCTCCCTGTTCTCTTCAACAACAACCCTCTGAGATATCTGCATTCCCCCAATTCTGGCTTTCTTGTGCATTTCCTATTTTAATTGTTCCACGATTGACGGCCATGCTTTCAGTTGCCTAGACTCTAAACTCTGAAATTCCCTCCCTAAACCTCTCAGTCTCTCTACCAGCTCCCTTTAAAACCTACCTCTTTGGCCAAGCTTTTGGTCATCTGTCCGAAAATCGCTTTATATGGCTCGGTGTTAAGTTTATTTTGATAACGGTCCTGTGAAAGACTTGGGACATTTTACTATATTAAGGGTGCTATATAAATGCAAGTTGTTGTTGTTGTTGGAAGACTTTAAACAATTCTTTATGTCATCACCCTTCATTGCCTCTCTTCTACTAACCCACTCCTTGGGATTGTGCTTACATGGTTTTGTTCTTACTTATCCAAAGTAGCTCAACTCCAATGCTGGCTTCTCTTCCCACCTTCGCATGTCACCTCTAAAATCCCCCAATGATCTTTATCCCTCTTCCTCTTCTAAATATTGCCCCTCAGTGCCATCATCCATAGGCACAGGGTTAGTTTCCACATGTATGCTATTGTCATCCATCTTTTAACTCTCCATCACTTCTCTTGACCATACAGCCACTTTGGTACGGTCAGCATGCATTGCTGACAACAAGTCTTGGATGAGTCACAACTTCCTCCAAATGAGTATCAGGAAGACCAAAGCCACTGTTTTTAGCACCGACCATAAACCCTACCCGTTGCCACCGACTCCATGCCCTTCCCTGACCACTCTCTTCAGGCAAATAATTAGATGTCCTTTACAATCCTGAGCTGGCCCCACATCCTACCCATCACCTGTACAACACTACTGAACTTTGCTGCTCAAACCTTAATCCATGCTTTCATCATCTCAACACTTGATTCTTCCAATGCTCTCCATCGTCCACCTTTCATAAACTTCAAAATAATGTTCACATTTCATAAATATTACAACCAAGGCTGGAGGAGTTCACTGTCTTTCTCTAGTTCCACTTCTCCACGGGTCACAACATATATTTAAATGTTTTACACAGTTACCAATACAGCCTTACTTTATCTGTTTTAGTTTCAGAATAAAATCCACCAACCAGGTTTCTTTAATAAATAACAAAATTATTAATTTATTATAAAACAAGACTTAATAAAGATACAAAGCTTATTTACACACAGGTTGAAATATGGAATTTCCCTTCTAAATTAACCCAACACACACACACACACACACACACCAGTTAAGGAAAAAATAAAAAAGTTTCCTCTGCAGAGGTCCCTTTACAAAAAAGACAAAAAAAAACTTTAGTCAAATACTTGTTAATTCTTGAAGGAAAAGGCGAAGATATGGTATGTTCCCAGTTGGTCCTTTATTCTGGTGTCCAAATACACGTAGACGGCTGTCACTGGGATCTTTTTGGAGCAGTTCTTTTCAGGCGACGTCGAGAATTCATCTGTCAGGCTTTCCTGGAGAATCACTGCATCAGGGGTTTCAGCTATCACACTGGATTATCAGGGTTTCTCAAAGAGGTGGAAAAGGATGAGCTGGTGACTTCTCTCTTAGCAGGCTTACCCCCAAATGACTCAAAACAATATTCAAAACGAAACCAACTCTTGACCACCATAAATCTTGACATGTCACTTCTCTGTAAATAACTCCCATAGTCATCAAGGCTCCTGCTGTTTATTTAGCTTTAGACATGTGACTTCCAGGAAGGGTTTGTTTTTAAGCAAAGTCTCAAGTCCTTCCAGTAACCTTTTTTTTAAAAAACAAAGTCTAGCATTTGTGGAATTTCTTTAGTCTTTCAAATGAATCAATTTCTACAATGTTTAAACAAGAGTCCTCAAAAAATAAAAAAGGAAGCACTTTCATAACATAAAGATGAATCAAAGACGAATAATAATTACATGTTTTCTCCAAATCAGTTATTTCTTTACCAGAATCATCAAAACCTATTCAACCTTTATCACTATAAAAAGGGTTAATTAGATACACAGACAAATCCACTCTATAATCTGTTAATTTATACAGTCTGTGACCAGAAGATGGCAGTCCTGGTAAATCAATGCAAATTGTGTGGTGTGCCGACCAGCGAAATAAAATTACCAATAAAATGAAATATAGTTTCAAAAAAACACAGGTAAAACCCAACAAAGTAAATATCTTAAGAAAGCAGCAGAGTAACACAGGAATTATTGAGAATCTAGAGACTGAATCAGCAGCTTCTATAAATGTAGTATTTCAAATGTAACAATGGATATTGAAGCATGAGTTACAGGTGATACATTTTTAATGAGTTATTCCATATATAAGGGCAGTTACAAGTATAAAATTTGCCACAAACTCCATCCACAGCTGCAATAAGCATATAATTAGCAAACCTCAAGCAAGAGAAGAGTTGACATGTTTTGTGTTTTCCTGCAGCGTAGTAGATAGGGTTAATAAATTCCTATCAAAAGCAGCTAATGCAATGCAATTTAATTCCACTGTAAAGGAAGATGTTTGTTAGCAACAAAATCGATAGTTACTAAGATTAGTATGATCAGAAGTGATCAAATAATCTTCGGAACTCCTGGTCTTCCTGTCCAGGAATTCTGTGGAATGCAAGTGGTCAGCACTGTAAGCCACTCTGTAATACCCAATTCTAAAGCAATTTTCTCTCTCCACAGACACTGCCTGACCTGCTGAGAATTTCCAGCATTTTCTGTTTTTATTTCAGATTTCCAGCAGGATTTTCTTTTTGTCTGTTTGTAACTTTGCTGAGTTTGTATCTTTCTTTGTTCGCCCCATGCTATTTCAGGTGCTTAATTGCCTCCCTTTTGCAGTTACAACTGATTATGGGGATGGCTGTTTTTATTGGCTAACCTAACAGGCGAGGGAAATAAATCGTCCAATGATCCCCAGCTAAAAACAGCAAAATCAAATGTAATCCAGCAGCCTTTGTTACTTCCAACAACTTTTAATAACCTATACTTAGCACTAAATAGCACACAGTCAGCAATTTCTCATCTTAAATTTTAAATAGTGCGGCCCGAATAGCTATAGAGTGTTCTATTTCTACTGTAAGTTTAACATTCAGAAATTAAGCTAACAGTAAATACACTTTAGGGTTTTTTTTAGTGCTTACCAAGGTAATTATTACTAATGCTGGAGAATGGAAAGCTAACCCTAATTCCCACCCCCCCCCCCCTCCTCCCCCCCAACTGCTTACATCAGGGGTGCCAAAAGCCAGCTCTGGAAATGAGTCCCTTTTCTTAAAAGGGTAGATGAAGAATATTCCTGTCCTCCCACAAGCTAACCCAACCATCTACAAGAGGAGTTGGCAAAATCTGGAAGCATGTCACAGTTTGGACCCCTCAGTTATATATTGGAGAACTATAGGAGAACTTAATACAGGAAACAAAATATACAAGTTTATCAAAATGTGAGGAAACTTGCACTGAAAGTGTTTGTTCATGCTATCTGCCTTGCTAACCTAAAGTGACAGGTACACGATTGTTCTTTGTATTCATGAAAATAAGGATAACTGTAGGCTTCATGTACAAGAGAAGTGTGATTGTCCAGTTAATAAATCAACCTTCACTAAAATAGAAAGCCTCAAACAATTCAGAAACAGTTGGAAGCGGCACTATTGTTGATAATAAGTAAGGACATCAATTATTTAAAAATACTGGAGTTGCAAATGATGGCATACGACTGCAGTAAAAGTGGTGGGTGACTACAAATATTTAAAACTTGAATAAAAATGATGGAAATAGAGAGCAGGACATCAGCCTCTTTCAAAAGAAAAGATAAGGCTAACATTTTGGGTATAAACCTTTGTAAAACGTGTGCTCTGATGAAATCATAAAGAAAACCCAAAATATTAACCTGTCTTTTACAGATTTATTTTATTTCAAGATACAGCACTGAAACAGGCCCTTTGGCCCATCGAGTCTGTGCTGACCAAGAACCACCCATTTATACTAACCCTACAGTAATCCCATATTCCCTACCTACACTAGGGGCAATTTACAATGGCCAATTTACCTACCACCTGTAAGTCTTTGGCAGTGGGAGGAAACCGGAGCACCCGGCGAAAACCCACACGGTCACAGGGAGAACTTGCAAACTCCACACAGGCAGTACCCAGAATTGAACCCAGGTCCCTGGAGCTGTGAGGCTGCGGTGCTAACCGCTGCGCCACTGATGCTGTGAACCGACAGAGTTTTTTCAGCATTTTCTGTTTCATGGCATAAGTTCTCAGACAAGCCCAGATGAATAACTGGTAAAAGAATAAAATGTTTAAAAGAATAAAATCTCCATGCACAAGGCCCTTTACTATCTTTTTAATAATAGCTTTCCCTGTTAAATAAATAACTGTTAAATTAATAGAATGTTTAAATGAACCACAAAATTCTAGATTAACAGTTAAGTGTTATACAGCCACCGTGAACAGTGTTAATCCCTTTTTCACAATCAGCTCCTTTTGCATGTGCTTTTGTCTCAGTGTGAAAATTGCCTTACAGCCATTTTTCAATGATCTTTCTGAGTCTTTTTCACCTCATCAGCTGCTAGGGCTGAAGCATTTTCGATAATCACTGGGAGAAGCGCTTTTGTTTAGGTGTGAAAACCTCCTGATGAGATGCTAATGCTCAAGCAATGTGATGCTTATAACTTACCTATGCTTTAATAGCACGCAAATGTCTTGTTATCAAACTGCAGCAGAAACTGTGGGGTTAATTTTAACCTTGCTCTCCACAGATGCTGCCTGACCTGCTGAGTATTTTCAGTTTTTATTTCAGATTTCCAGCATCCGCAGTATTTGGATCAAGTGGGAGGTTGGTTTTACTCCCCGCTCGTTATTGACTTCAACATGGAGTAAAATTGGACAGGGTATAAAAGCAGCCTTACACCCAATTCGATCAAATAAAAACAGAAAATGCTGGAAATAGCAGGTCAGGCAGCATCTGTGGATGGAAAAACAGAGTTAACGTTTCAGGTCCAAGATCTTTCACCAGCATTTTCTGTTTTTATTTCAGATTTGCAGCATCCGCAGTATTTTGCTTTTGTAGTAGTAACCCAATTCCATCAGTTTCCCAGTTAAAATTGCCTCATCTGTCTCTGCGAATAATGGAACTCCACCTGTAAAGAAGAAGCTTCTTTTCTCTTGCTGACGAGGTGTAAGGAATTGCGATGCTGAATGGGCCAAATGTTTCTAACCAATTACATCTCTTCTGCAGAGCTTCTATTGATTTTCTAACTGGAGAAACTCCCTATAAATTCCAAGAGATTATCTTTTTACTTCAATCTTTATGGTTTACTTCACAAATGCCAAGCCATTTTTTCAAGCTGAGACACTTTTCTTTCCATTTTAAGAAATAGAGGATTTGCATTTATATAATCCAGTTCTGATGAAAGGTCACTCACCTGAAACGTTAACTCTGATACTCTCTCCGCAGATGCTGCCAGACCTGCTGAGTATTTCCAGGATTTTTTGTTTTATTTCAGATTCCAGCATCTGCAGTATTTTGCTTGCATTTATATAGTGCCTTTCATGTCCTTGGGTTGACCCAAAGTGCTTTACGATCATGTGTTTAGTCACTGATGTTACGTAGGCAAGCATGACAGCCAGTTTACGCACAGCAAATTCCCACAAATGGCAATGAGTTAAATGGTTCGTTAACCTATTTTTGGTGTTGCTGGTTGAGGGATGAATGTTGTCCAGGACATCAGGAGAACTCCTAGGTCTTCCTCGGATAATGCCATGAGATCACTATACACCCAGCTGAACAGGCAATTCGGACCTCAGTTTAAAGTCTTATCTGAAAGACAGCACCTCCAACAATGCAGCACTCCTTCAGCATTGCACAGGTGCCGGTCTGCATTATGTGATTAATCCTGGAACCCAAGATCCTTCTGACTCAGCGGCATGAGTACTAAAACTGAGCCAAGGCTGACACATTTTATAACAGCGTGTGGCTGTCACAAGGTGTAATTAGTATTAGTATTAGTAATTAATAGTTGCCTTTGTTTACACAATCCTTGACACCAATCATTCATTCCATCAGCAGAGCAGAATTGTCTGAACCAGAACAAAATGATGCTGCCTTCAGCCTGGGGATTTTTATATTCCGACCAAGAGACTCTGGCTATCCGTGGAAAACCAGTTCAAAGCTCTGGAAGTGCTCTGCACTGTATATGCCAATTACCAGAAATTCTTTGTTCTAACTCATTTTAATTTTTACAGGGCATTTTTCCAAAAAAATTGAAATAATTAATTCATAGGAGCCCCTTTCAAAATCACACAATTTTTAATCTCGTATTTATTTCAGTCCAAAGTTAGATCTGCATGTAGCTTTACAGAGACGTATGTAATTAGTGATCAGAAAGTAAACATAGACTGGTTGGGCCAAATGGCCTGTGTGGGTTAACTACCATAATGGCAAATAAAGTTGACTATAGCCATTTATGCTCAGAGGGGGCAGATGGAACGGGTCACGATTAGGGGAAGATCATGTTGGACGTCTAGGCTTGACTGAGATGGTGGGACTGTGTACAGGGAACCCTAGATAATTAATTTCTTCCAATTTGTTTGCAGGATGCTGGCAAAGCTTCATTTATTGGCCATACCTAGTTGCCCTGAGAAGGTAGTGGTGGGCCTTCTCGTTGAGCCACTGGAGTCCTTATGGTGATGGTCCTCCTACGATGATGTTAGGTGGGAATTGTAATGGAAAGACAGCTCAGAGTTGGCAGAGGAGAGGTCATATGGCAGATACAGTCAGCCTGACTTTGGAAGATGACTGACTAGTCACTACTTCCTTCAGGATTTTTTTTCCATGGATTGACTTATCTACTACTTGACCAGTCTTTTAACATTAATAACAGAATTATAGTGCTTGCCAAGCTGCTATGAAAACTACTAGAGATTATCTATAAAGGATTCTGTTAGGCTCATACAAGGAGAAATTATGAACTATACAATGAACGGATGAACTCAAAACAGACACCTTTTGCTGCAAAACAAGATGGAGTACGAGGTCAGATGACCTCTCCTGTACTCCGAATACATGGTAACTGCTGGTCAAGAAAGCGTTAGAAATGTTAATGGCCCATTCAATGTTAATGGCTACCCCTCTTCAACAAGTTGGGCTAACAATGACTTGGCAAACATGGAGACTCCAGACTCAAACTCAGGGTAATGGGTGTGAAAAACACCACTTTATCAAAATGGCACAGTGATATGCAACATCCAAACCCATTGTCTAACAATGGCCATGCCACAAACACCATTTATGAAAACACAATGGGAGAGAAACTTGGTACACCTGACAGGAACCAAGTCATTGATAAGGAATTTTTAGGAAGAAACATGTTTTGGTGCAGAAAGCAAAAGGCCAGAAGGCATAAGGAGACCTATCCCTGCCAGAATACCATCTTTGAACTACCCTAGAGGCAGAGATGAAAGGTGACCTTGAAACTCCTTACCTGAGAAATTGTATCAGGATTTTAGCCATTGAGGTTTGACCAAAGAAGTCTTCAGCAAAGCATCATCCACTGGAAACTTTCCAAAATTTGACGTCAGTGAACCAGGAAAAAGGAGAAACAGGTCTGCACTGTTCTTTATGACGAACTGTTTGTTAAAACCATCAGACCTATGTAGACACTACCTTTTAATCTCTATCTTTTCTTGTGTGTGATCATGGGGGTGTGTGTGACTGAATGAAGTTGCGAATATTTTCGGGTATTGTTTAATTAATATGTATCTTTCTTTAAACCTACAAGAAAACATGTCATTTGTCTGTTTATTGACCATTAAAATGCTCAAGGGTTAAAACACAATTCTAATAAAACACACTGGGCTGAATTTTAACAGGCCTCTGATGCCTGGGAACGTGGCGGAGGGGGGGGGGCCTGGAAAATTCTTCCGGGAGAGGCCCATCTCGACACCCGACGCTGGGAAGGCCCCGTCGCATTTTACTAGCAGCAGCGAGGCCTCGGTACAGCCCGCCGCCCTCCCCCCGGCCTCGCCGCTTGGCAGCGGGGCCTTCATTTTAATATTAAAATTAATTTTAAAACATGTAAATAAACCTGCCTGATCCCGACGGCCGTCCCACGTTGATATTCCAGCCAGAACTCCCGCGCCTTCGGTGGGGAGGGGGTGTGGGAAAAACACTTTTTATTGGCTATGGGGATGGTGGGAAGGGAGAGAAGGGCAAATGTGACGAGGTTGGGGGAGGAAGTTCGGGCTGGGAATAAAGTTAATTTTTGTGATCTAGGCCAATAAAAAAAACATGGTGGCGTGTGGGGAGGAGGGGTTGGGAAAGGGCCTCCAGCTTTCAATAATATTTTTAAAGAAAATGCACAGTAATGAAACTTTAAAAATCAAATGTTTTCCTAAGGGCTTGAAGCCCTATAAAAATGGCGCCGCCACCTGCGCTGTGGCGCCAGACGCTATTACCGAGGACGGAGCGGCCGCCCCTTTTATGTCATCGGGGGCAGCCGTTCCACCCCCTCCATTTAAATGAGCCCCTACTCATAATTTTGCGGCAACTCAGTGGCGCGCAAGAAAAGCGGCGAGCTTATAAAATGCAGCTCACTGTCTTCAGTCAGTTGAGAGGTGTAAAGTGGAAATCATCCCTGTCCGTAACAATGCTAACAAGTTAAACCTTCACAAAAATAGCAGACACAGGAATTTATTCAGAAATACATTATCACATTTCTTACAGATACCACACAGTGCAGTTTCAACCTTTGCAGCATTGGCTGCTGTTGACCCTTGACTGAAAAATAAACTGCATAGCATAATGATGATCCATTTCAGCAGAGTGCCTTACTCTTTTGCTCTCATTAAGCTATTTTCATCTAAAGCTGAATTGTATTGTCAAGACGTGAAGCTTAAACGATTGATGAGATTAGCTGATATCTAAACCGGAACACAGATATTTCACACAAATATTTCCAACAGTAGTTGTTACAGTGTGTGGACAATCTTAATACACGTTCACAATGCTACCATGCAGGCTGAAGGTGTCCAGAACTGTAATTTGATTGTTGTCAATTCTAATGGAGGATAAGATCATAGAAAGTCCATCAAGCAAACATATTTTAATTTCTTGTCCTAATTTATAACTTATATATGTAGGTGTTACTTTTCTCATGACAGTATCTTCACAAGTTGCCAAATTAAGAATGTTTGGCAATAACATTGTATCAAAGTGCTATCCCAGTTCAAGGACCCTTGCTCACCCAAAGTGCTCTTCCTGATATGTATAAGTCATTATCCAATCCATCGTTGCACAGAAAAGGCAAGGTGCAACTCCAGAGCCTTGATTTATATCTCTATCTGTAAAAAAATCCACACTATTGTACCACATTTTGTAAGTATAGAGATCACAGATCAGTTCCAGGGTGGCAGCTACAGGCACATGCATGTCACAAAGCATCTTCTACAAAGTCAATCTGCCAAGAAAATCAGAGGCCACTTTTATACATCTTCTATAATCCGGACAGAGAGGTTTAAAAATACTTTCTCTGCATTTCTCTTCTGCTTGTAAGTAAGCAATGAACTGCTTGAGTTGGCAAATGGCCAGAAACTTCAGTAGTTTAAAGAGACTTTAAGTTATTGTCTTTATCTAAAATAGTTTTAACATTAACAAGAGTGCTTCTGAGATTTCAAACAGACTGAGCTTATGGTCATGAAATGGTTCTTAGAATTCACCATAGAAAAATAATGTGGTAAAATCTCATTCCTGTTTATAAGGACTATGCAAGGCTAGGATTACACGCAAATATAAAAGCAAAATACTGCAGATGCTGGAAATCCGAAATAAAAACAAGAAATGCTGGAAATACTCAGCAGGTTTGGCAGTATCTATGGAGAGAGAAGCAGAGTTAACATTTCATGTCAGTGACCCTTCATCTGATCTGATCTGATGAAGGGTCACTGACCTGAAAAGTTAACTCTGCTTCTCTCTCCACAGATGCTGCCAGACCTGCTGAGTATTTCCAGCATTTCTTGTTTTTATTTAGGATTACACACACCCAGTTTTCAAACACCACCAGAACCTAACCGCAAAAATGAGTTGCAACATGCCATAGTTAAACCCAAATGCAATATAAGCTCATTTTTTCTCGAGAAGGCTTTGCATGAATACACACTTTCTTGTCCACTCCACCAATTGCCATAACCAGAGCAGCCATTCCAGTATTTCCTACCACCCAAATACTTTTTGAAACTTCTATCACCACGCAAATGATACAGAAAATAATAATTATCCTTAAATCTCCTTCAACTAATTGCAACTTTTAACTGTAAAAATAACACCATCTTCACCATGCTAATACTTGTTGAGTTTTCTACTTTACACAAACACACCAATCAAACAAAGAGGATTGGTAACTCAATTAGGTGGGTTCTTTTAATTGAAGAGATGAAACTATATACAACAATATCTAGGAGGCTAGTTAACACATCTGGTTTCTAAAACTACTCTTATTGATGATTGCATGAGCATATACATCACATCCTGTCTGGTGATGCACACCAGTTTTAGACACACCCCTTAAAGGTACACCACCACTGGGTTCAACCACATAGAGACCAACAACAACAAATTGATTTCATACAGTACTTTTAACTTAGTGAAAGGTCCCAAGTTGCTCTGCAGGAGCATTATCCAACAAACTTGCACTTTGAGCCACTTAAGGAGATATTAGGGCAGATACCAAAGGCTTGGTGAAAGCGGTAGGTTTTAAGGAGCATCTCAAAAGAGGAGAGAAAGAGATGTGGAGAGGCTTAAGGAGGGAATTCCAGAGCCTGTGGCCCAGGCAGCCTAAGGCACAGCCATCAATGGTGGGGTGATTTTTTTAAAAATTCATTCATGGGATGTGGGCGTCGCTGGCTAGGCCAGCATTTATTGCCCATCCCTAATTGCCCTTGAGAGGGTGGTGGAGAGCTGCCTTCTTGAACCACTGCAGTCCATTTGGGGTAGGTACACCCACAGTGCTGTTAGGAAGGGAGTTCCAGGATTTTGACCCAGTGACAGTGAAGGAACAGTGATATAGTTCCAAGTCAGGATGGTGTGTGACTTGGAGGGGAACTTGCAGGTGGTGGTGTTCCCATGCATTTGCTGCCCTTGTCCTTCTAGTTGGTAGAGGTCACGGGTTTGGAAGGTGTTGACTAAGGAGCCTTGTTGTGTTGCTGAAGTGCATCTTGTAGATGGTACATACTGCTGCCAGTGCGTCGGTGGTGGAGGGAGTGAATGTTTGTAGATGGGGTGCCAATCAAGTGGGCTGCTTTGTTCTGGATGGTGTTGAGCTTCTTGAGTGTTGTTGGAGCTGCACCCATCCAGGCAAGTGGAGAGTATTCCATTACACTCCTGACTTTTGCCTTGTAGATGGTGGACAGGCTTTGGGGAGTCAGGAGATGAGTTACTCGCTGCAGGATTCCTAGCCTCTGACCTGCTCTTGTAGCCACGGTATTTATATGGCTACTCCAGTTCACTTTCTGGTCAATGGTAGCCAATAGGATGTTGATAGCGGGGGATTCAGTAATGGAGATGCCATTGAATGTCATGGGGAGATGGTTAGATTCTCTCTTGTTGGAGATGGTCATTGCCTGGCACTTGTGTGGTGTGAATGTTACTTGCCACTTATCAGCCCAAGCCTAGATATTGTCCAGGTCTTGCTGCATTTCTACACGGACTGCTTCAGTATCTGAGGAGTCGCGAATGGTGCTGAACATTGTGCAATCATCAGCGAACATCCCCACTTCTGACCTTATGATTGAAGGACGGTCAGGGATGTACAAGAGATCAGAATTGGTGGAGTGCAGAGATCTCTGAGGGCTGGAGGGGGTTACAGAGATAGGAACTGGCCGTCCTCAGAGCATGGAATGAGGAAAAAGGAAGAATGATACTCTTGCTATTGCTGTGCATTCGTCAATGGCTAATTTCTGAGTGGGATTGGGTGAGGACTATTTAAGATGGTGTGCAGAACTTTAAGACCAGGAAAGGGAGAAAACTCTTTGAAAGATAGACTACTACACTAGATGCAGGAAGGAAAGGCCATTCAGACCATCAAACCTGCTCCTTCCTCAAAACACATAGGCCCTAAATTTGTATGGGTGGGGGTGGGGGATTCTGCCCGTCTCCTGCAGCCCCTTATAAGGCAAAATTATGGGCAGAGTGCAAAGCCAGGGCAGGGTCTTCCTGAGCCAAGGCTTCCTGCTCTTCAGTTTTGAACACCAGTTGGATTGGTGACTGGTACATCAAGTACATAGTGGAGTACTGGCCTTGTATCTAGCTCCATGCGGGAGTTGCATAATTTGAATTTTTTAAAAAGAAAACTCTTTTACGTTGAAGAGGCAGGATCCTGATAGAAAAAATAAGCTCATGCTCTGCAAGCTCTAATGTTTCTTCTCCTGACTCTCAATGTTTAAAGGATTTATCTACAGAATAGCAGCAACTGCACTTCAAAAGTAACTCATTGTGAGAAATGCTGTGCTGGAATAAGGTGTTTGCAATGGCCATTCTGAGCAGCCGGAGAGTGAGTGCAGGAAAGGCTGACTCTTGAAATTTAGTTGAGTTGAGTCGAATCAGCTTGTGCATGTGCGTGTCTTTCAGAGGAATGATAACATTGCAGGAAAATGGAAGGGCGTAGGAAGACTGAGTGGGGCAGAAGTGACAGAAGCACCCTGCTTTGGAAAGTAGGATGGGAGAGCATGAGAAGAAGTGCAGGGAGGAAAGACAAGGTAGAGGGGACAGCAGGCTGAGCAAAGTAACCCCAAAAAAATGCAGAAGTGAATGCAGGGAGATGTAACTAGGAAAGTGCAGGAGGGAATATAAGGAAACAGCAACTGGGAGACAAAGCTGACCACAGCAGAGTAAGAATCACTGAGAGAGACACAAAGGAACTGAACACAAGCCAACATGTAACTGGAGACAAAAGCCCAGAGCTAAAAGGTTTTCTGAGGCTGGAAGTTTTGGAGGCAGAAGTTGAGAGACAAATCCATTAATTTTTTTCACACCATCTATCTCCCTGGGCCTGTCTATCCTCTGTATATAGTGTTACCAGTGCTTCCATTTTTTTGTTAAATTTTGAAGATTTGTATTTCAAAACTGAAAAGGAGTCCATGGATTATTTTTTTACAAGAGTCACTGAGAGGTCGGGACTGCAAACAGTTACTGGAAAGCACCTGTTTTCAAATAATTACCCATCAGAGCTTGTTTTGACTTAGGGAAGATATTTACAGAGAAGTGACAGGTTAAGTATATAGGGGTCAGGAGGCATGACTCATGTGACACTGTTATGGTTTCACTTTGGACAGTGAGTTGAGAGATGGACAATGGTTTGAAAAGACAGTTGGAGAAAACTTGCCAGGAAGCAAATCCCAGCTCAGTCTGTTCCAGCTCTTTGAAAACAGCTGCCCGTTTTCCATCTCTTGAATTGCTGTAAAGCAAGTGTAAGAAACTGCCTGAAATCTGTGTTGCTGCATTTTCACTGGAAAGCCTGCCCAAACTGATCTTCAGCATCACCTGACTGTTCTAGGAAGATCCCAGTGACAGCCGTCTGATATCTTTTCATATCTTCTCATTTTTTCTCCAAGAATTAGCAAGTATTTTGGCCAACGTATTTTTTTGTACAAGAGCCCGGCACAGTGGTTAGCACCGCAGCCTTACAGCTCCAGCGACCCGGGTTCAATTCTGGGTACTGCCTGTGTGGAGTTTGCAAGTTCTCCCTGTGTCTGCGTGGGTTTCCTCCGGGTGCTCCGGTTTCCTCCCACAGCCAAAAGACTTGCAGGTTGATAGGTAAATTGGCCATTATAAATTGCCCTCAGTATAGGTAGGTGGTAGGGGAATATAGGGACAGGTGAGGATGTGGTAGGAATATAGGATTAGTGTAGGATTAGTATAAATGGGTGGTTAATGGTCGGCACAGACTCGGTGGGCCAAAGGGCCTGTTTCAGTGCTGTATCTCTAAATCAAATAAATCAAAGCCCTAAAGAGTAAATCGCTTTATTTTTTCGGTTAACCAGTTGTGGTGTGTGTGTGTGAGGTGCTAAGGTAAAAAGGGAACTGATATATCTCAATTTGTGTGTTTATGCTTTCAACATTACTGGTTAAGATTGGTTTTATAATAAACTGATATTTTGTTGTTTATTAAAGAAACCTGGTTGGTGTGTTTTATTATGGGATAAAAATAGAATCTATGATTGACCATATTGGTAAGTGAGGAAAAAATTAAATATATGCTGTGACCCATGGAAAAATGGAACTAGAATAAACAGTGCACTCCTCCTGCCTCAGTCATAACAATAGTAATTAAATCTAAACTGTCTGTTCATCTTTTCTAAATTTCAGCCCATATTCCCAGTTCTACAGCTTGTGACAATCATGGTTCCATTTATCTATTTTCTAAAGGATCTTCAACACTTGAATAATATCTACTCTGAGTCTTTCCTGCTCTGGAGTGAATAATTCCAGGCCTTCAAACCCTCCTCTTATCACAGATGCTTCAATAGGTTGCCCTTTCCTACACTGGCTCTCATGCTTGGATACCCTTGCTGTATTATGGTGATCAGAATTTTACCAGATACTTCAACTACGGCTGTACTCATGCCTGGTACAGACTCAACATCGCAACCTGGGATTTGTGTTCTTGTATTTGGTGAACTATCCACCAATACCCCTAGACCCCTCTTCTATAGCCTAGGGCCATTTTATTTAAATCCCCACTATTTGTTTCCCTTCCCCAGTCTCATTACCTTGTATTTGGAACTTATAGCTGCAGGATAAGTAAGCAACCCTGAAGGCTTTACGTCATATAAATATTTATTCAAGCCTTAAAACCAATAAAGCATTTAAAGTCATAGAGTCACTTACAGCATAGAAGGAAGCCCATCAAGTCCATGCTGCTGTCCGTGGAGCAATCCAGTCAGTCCCATTCCCCCGCTCGATCCCATATTTCTGTTTAATCTCTGTAAATATTTCAAATTGCTATTCATTTAAAAGGTCATTTGATGGTTAATTTCCTAAGGTAACACAAAACAAATCAATAAACTGTATTTAAAGAGATATTGTCATCATTTTGTGGATGGTTTACAGATAAGCTTAATTCCTTAACTTACCAGGGCCAAAATCTGGCTCGGGTGAGGGACAATGAAAAACTGCAGCAGGACCCTGGAACCTGCAGTTCAAATCTATGAGAATCTTTTTTAACAAGGGGCATTTATATTGTAAACAAAATATTTAAAATATTGTTTCAGACATCTAATTTTCTTATTATTCTGTAAATTGGGGCAGTTTTCAGCTTCAATTGTCTTGTCTTCTGAAGACATTGATTCTTGTTGGGGCATCACTTCTCAGCCTCTTACATCTTGTTCAATTGACCCTTCCTCATTTGTGAGCCTGGGCACTGAAAGTTGGCAGGCTTTTCTATCATGTGAGGCATCACAGCTGAGCCCAATAGTGTCCTCACCCAAAGCACAAACAAATATATTTTCCAGCCAGTGTGACGGAAATCACACCTGCCAAATGGAAACATATTAATTTTGTCATATGGAACCTTTTTTACTGGACATTGCGCATATGTTGTTTTAAAAAAATCAACAGAACTAACCAGCTGAAAACATGGTTGCACATTTGCATTCTGAGAGACAGTTGAATAGAGAGACAATGGGAATGCTCCCTGATTCAATTAGCAAGATGGGCTTTGTGAATAGTGATGAACAAAAGACATTGTGAGCTATTGACTTTGTAAGAGACAAAACTCCACCCCCCACCCCCACCGAGTGTCTGGAAGACTGTGAAGTCCAGCAACCCTCCAAGAAGTTGCTATTTCAAACAAAGAGAGGGTCACATGACTTACCTGCTGGCCAGACTGGGGACTGTTTGAATTGTGCCTCATGGAAAGGTAACAGACTGCAAGTTGAGAAACAAGGAGGAAAGTCTCTGCTCTCTCTGTCTCTCTCTCCAAACAAAGTCCCATGGACCCACGGTAGCAGCTTAAGCCTCAAGACAGAGCAGCTCTTCAGTCTTCTGGTACCAGAGAAGCAAATCGGAAATTGTGCACCGGGCCCCAGCGAGAACCCCAAGACCGTAACTTCAATTGAGAACACTGTATCAAGGACACGACCATCTGGTAACCAAATTCTATTTATTGCAACCTGACTTCAACACCCACACACCCCCGCCCCACAATTCTTTCTTCCCCTCTGTATCTATTTGTGTGTGTGTTTTTCTCGTATGCATGCTAGTGTGGTTGTGTCACGTATTTTAGTAATTTTTAACCGAGTTAGAGTGATAAGGCTAATAAACTTACATCTTTCTTGTTTAAACCTAAGAAAACCTGTCTGATTGGTTCATTTGCAATTACAAATAGAGTGCAGTGAGCAAAGGACTCACTGAAGAGGTAAGCTAAAATCAATGTCTTTTAGGAGTTAAACCCTGTTATGGCCAAACCAGGAAAGGGGCAAAAGGGGAGCCTGAGACCCCTTCCTCACCCGGTCGTAACATCAGTCTCTCTAGATCGCAACAAGGAATCTGAACCCAAATCCAGTGTGCGGCCCAGCAGCACTCTTAATACCACTTTGCTGGAGATCGCCTAACTCAGATTGAAATTGGGCCATCAGAATCTATGTGGCTGAGTTGCACACTGCCTTTATTTGCTTTCAAGGAAGCTGTCTCCTAATTTTTAGTCATCCCTTTCAGGTCACGTTAACACGTGTTGAAATTATGTATTGGAAGTCTGTAGCTTCAACCCACAACTTTTTGGCTCAGAGGTGAGACAGCTACCAACTGAGCCAAGGCTGACACTAGAATTACATCTGAAGAATGGCCCTGTTGCTGAAGTTTCAGAGCATTGCTAATGTCTGCAGAACCCTATCTCAGCATGAGTCACTGTCTTTCGGAAAGTTGAGGAGGAAAAGTGGGAAGAAATGTTTCTATGCAAATAAGCACAATGAAGATAAGTGTAAATTATGCTCATAATAGGCAATTTGCCCATCTTGTTCTGCGTATTTTTTAAAATTCATTCTTGGAGCATCACTGGCCAGGCCAGCATTTATTGCCCATCGTTAACTGTCCTTGAGAAGGTGATGGTGAGCCACACAATGCTTTCTGTGGTGGTTTGATACAAGGGAGTGTCTTGCTGCACCACTTTAGAGCACAGTTAAGAATCAATCACATTGCTGTGGATCTGGAGTCAGATAGGCCAGCTAAGGAGGAAGACTTTCTCCCCTGATGAATATTACTGACCCAGATGGGTTTTTACAACAATCTGGTAGTTTCATGATCATTAATAATGAGACTAGCATTTCATTGCAGATTTATTAATTACATTTCAATTCCCTCAGCTGGTGGGATTTGAACTTATCTCCAGAACATTAGTCTAGGTCTCTTGAATATTAGTCAAGTAACATTATCACAATGCTACCATCCCCATCTTGGGATACATGAAGCAGATAATGTAGATAGCTAAAAGGCAGGCCACTTAATCCTAAAATTAACATTGTACAATCCCACTTCAGAATAACTAGTTTTGAATTTAATATATTGCTGTCAAAATATAACCAAATTGTTCTATTCCAGTTAACTGAAATGGAAACACATACACAAACCTGATTAACTTCAGCTACTACTGAACGGTATGTCCTGCTCGCCTTAAGTTCAAGCAAGGGACTTGAGGTAACTGATTATACCTCAGTGTGTAGTGAACAGGTGGATTAACTAGAAGGAGATCATTTCAGAACATATTGGGCTGGATTTTAAGCGCCCGCTGCCGAGAAACTGGCCTGCACATGAGGCCACACGCTGCTGAACCACCGCAACCTACCATGCGCGGTTCATTTAAATACCCAGGTTGGCCCTCACACCACCACCCCCCAATCTCGTGGAGGGGGCAGGCTTTCCGATACCAGCAATGGCATCAGCTGCCTGTGTGCAGGCGCTGGTGCATTTTTAAAGGGCAGCCAGCCCTGCCAGTTAATCAAAATTTTTGAAGGGAACCAACCCCCCCTCCCGACCCTCCACAATGCACAAATTTAAATTCTATCACCCCTTTCCCAGACCCAATAACAATAAAATTAAGTATCTGCCCTTCCCTCCCAAAACATTTACCTTTCAAATATTACCTTCCCCACCCCCTCACCCCACAAACTGTACAAAGTTCACAGTTCACCCCTTCCCGCCATCCCCTACACTAATGACAGTAATTTGACCCTGTTTACCCCACCCCACTAAAAATCTCACGTTCCCCCTTCCCCACCAGTATGGTGCCTGCTTTCCCCAAACAGGGAAGTGAAGGTGCGGGAGTGCCAGCCGCCACTCTGAAGATCGCGGCAGGCCCATAAGTTTTATGTATTTATTTGGAGATGCAGCACTGAAACAGGCCCTTCAGCCCACCGAGTCTGTGCTGACCAACAACCACCCATTTATACTAATCCTACATTAATCCCATATTCCCTACCGCATCCCCACCATTCTCCTACCATCTACCTACACTAGGGGCAATTTACATTGGCCAATTTACCTATCAACCTGTAGGTCTTTGGCTGTGGGAGGAAACCAGAGCACCTGGCGGAAACCCGTGCAGTTACAGGGAGAACTTGCAAACTCCACACAGGCAGTACCCAGAACTGAACCCAGGTCGCTGGAGCTGTGAGGCTGCGGTGCTAACCACTGTGCCACCAAGTTGCCAGGTAAGTTTATTTTAATTTATTCAGTCACTTCATTAACATATGTTAAGTATGGTCCCGTCACCCAGCGGTGAGGGGGCCACCACAGAGCCTCGCTGCCGCTGGGAAGATCAGGCCCAGCCCTCCTGGCATCAAGCTCTGTGGTGGGCCTCTGCCGGCACGATATTCTGGCCTCTCCCCCTCCACGGAGCCCGACATCAGTGACCCTGTAAGATGCAGCCCACTGAATGCATTATGCTTCTGATTCTGAATATGCTGGATACCACAGAAAGTACTTATTGTTGAGGGGGAAAAGCTGATGTATTAGGTGGTCCTGGAGCTCACTGTCCACAAGGTGGTGGAAGCAGAGACGATCAATGACTTCAAGAGGAAGTTGGATGGCCACCTGAGAGAAATAGGTTTGCAGGGCTACGGGGATCGAGCCGGGGAGTGGGACTGACAGCATAGCTCCATGGAGAGCCAGCATGGACTCAATGGGCTGAATGGCCTCCTTCTGTGTCATAAATTATTCTATGGGTTTTTCTTTATGCTAACCCAACAAGATGTTAATCCTTCTTCCAGTCTGATCCTACACAAGTGCTACCAGCATTCCTCATCCCCAAATGCAATATTACCCAATCTGTCGCTATGTATAGACTGCCTCAGATCAAAACAGAATGGCAGTTTTGCAGAAGTCACAAGTCTTTCCCAACACACAAAATCAGTCAGAATCCCAGCCATCATGTCTACCTGAGCTGCCTTTCAGGAGCCCCACCTTCGCTGTGGTTGGACTGAAGGTTTATTAAATTGCAAGCAAGGCAACCACAAAGACAAACAACGCTACAAAAATATCAGTTAGTTGCTGAATTACAAACTCCCTGTTTTATTTTTCCACTTCATTATAATGACAAACCTTCAGTGCAACTGATAGCTGTTAAACAAGACAAGATTGCTTTCACCAAGTTGAGACAAAAGGAAAAGTTTTCAAGTACAGTTTGAAACTTACATTACAGAGTCATAGAGTCACAGTCATAGAGTTATACAGCACAGAAACAGGCCCTTTGGCCCATCTTGTCTGTGCCGGCCATCAAGCACCTAACTATTCTAATCCCATTTTCCAGCACTTGGCCCGTAACCTTGTATGCTATGGTGTTTCAAGTGCTCATCTAAATACTTCTTAAATGTTGTGAGGGTTCCTGCCTCTACCACCCCTTCAGGCAGTGCGTTCCAGATTCCAACCACCCTCTCGGTGAAAAATCTTTTCCTCAAATCCTCTCTAAGCCTCCTGTTCCTTACCTTACATCTATGCCTCCTGGTTATTGACCCCACTGCTAAGGGAAAAAGTTTCTTCCTATCTAACATATCAATGCCCCTCATAATTTTCTATACCTCAATCATGTCTCCCCTCAAACTTCTCTGCTCTAAGGAAAACAACCCTAGCCTTTCCAGTCTCTCTTCATAGCTGAAGTGCTCCAGCCCAGGCAACATCCTGGTGAATCTCCTCTGCACCCTCTCCAGTGCAATCACATCCTTCCTGTGGTGCGAGAACTGTACACAGTACTCCAGCAGTGGCCTAACTAGCATTTTATACCGTTCCATTATAACCTCCCTGCTCTTATATTCTCTGCCTCAGCTAATAAAGGCAAGTATCCCATATGCCTTCCGAACCACCTTATCTACCTGTACTGCTGCCTTCAGTGATCTATGGGCAAGTACACCAAGGTCCCTCTGACTCTCTGTACTTCCTAGGGTCCTACCATCCATTATATATTCCCTTGCCTTGTTAGTCCTCCCAAAATGCATCACCTCACACTTCTCGGGATTATATTCCATTTGCCACTGCTCTGCCCATTTTACCAGCCCATCTATATCGTCCTGTAATCTAAGGCTTTCCTTATATGGTTAAAAAGATTGAACTATCTCTTTAGGAGGGGATGCATTTATATTGCTGGGCGAATTACAGCTGGCAAAAAAGGGACTAAATGAGTTCATTTATAACCATGTGATTTGGGCTCCAAATGTTTTAGTTGGCTTGTCAAATTTGATAAACAGATAAAACAACTCGATTACCTTAGGGTAAAAAATTATTTTTCAAATTTGGACCAACTCGGGATAATACCAGAAACGATCACTAGAGGGTTTTGATACAGTAAGAAAGAAAATTTTCCACTGGCAGAAATATCAGTAACCAGAGGACACAGATTTAAGGTAATTGGCAAAAGAACAAGAGAGGAGGTGAAGAGAACTCTTTTTATGTAGTGAGTTGTTGTGATCTGGAACGCAATGCGTGAAGGGGTGATGGAAACAGTTTCAATTTTCAAAAGGAAATTGGATTTAGACTTGAAAAGCACAGGCATGGTGGGCTGAATGGCCTCCTTCTGTGCTGCATGATTTTATGATCAGGATATATGGATTTCTCCTAATATCACTGGATTTGGCACAGAGCCATTATTTTATGAGATAGTTTTTAAAAAGATCCAAGAACAGGAGATGCCTAAGGGATAAGAGAAATTATAAGATTAGATAATAAGGTGGGGTGCCAATGCTTGTTTTTTATTGTCCATGAAAAGTGGAGCTGAGCACTAATATTAGAGAAGTTTCAAAACTTCTAAGTTAGTACCTCAACACTTGAAGGTACATTGCAATGTTGGCGTTACGCACATCAGGACATTATTTTCTATAAGTATACAAGATTGGGGCATTGGACATGTAAACTTAGAAATACAAAACATAAACCCAAAAGCAAAATATGAAAAAGAACCAATTAATGTTACAGTCATTTCCATATCTAAGCCATCTAGAAGATATTTATGCGTCTCTGAAGCCCCAGCAGTTTTTCTATTGTGTGGCTGTGTCTTATAGATCAGGAAGAACCCCGGATTAAGGGCCAGACCGATGCTCAGTTAGCTCATCTAAGCCTGGGAAGCAGTAGGAACATTACAACTGGCTGTAGTGCCCGTAAGTGGAGAAAATCAGGCCAGATTCCCATTCCTGATCATTATCTAACAATCCCTGCTGAAAGTGTGTGCGTGTTTGTGTGTGGAGATTAAATGAGGACAAGATTGGGCTCAGCTCTAATGACCCCCATGAGCAAATACCCTGCCAACACCCAGTGTGAAGGGTCTGACTTATGCAAGGTACATGAGGGCGAATGATGCCTGCGGAACTATACTGAAGGAACAGCCACCTGTGTTGGAGCAGAGGGAATGAGGATCAAGGAGCAGGTCCATGGCAGAGTGGTGAAGGATACACTCAGAGACATATGAGTTAGAGAGATTATGTGTATTGGATGCAATGAAAATAGGGAAGGGTAAGGCAATGGAGGGATTCGCAAGGATGGACGAGGATCATGAAGTTGATTCTCTGGAGCCCAGCAAGGACTGGAGGATGGGTGTAGGAGACTTTGTCTGGTGATGTGTAGACGTGAATTTGAAGACAGAAATGCCACCAAGGAGAGCACTGAAAAAATCCAGCCTTACCTTGATGAAGGTGTGGATCAGTGGCACACGAGAGTGTTAAAGGCAATGTTTCAGAGAGGAAAGAAGTGGTCAGGGTGATTGATTGCAAATGGGAGAAGAATCCACTACGTGATGTGTTTCAACCTTGGATTACCTCGCCAAGGTCAAAGCCGACCTACTGTTTCTGCAGGAATACCACACCTCAGCACCTACAGGCGATGGTTGCGATGGTGGTCCCATGGGCCATCGATCTGGTCAGGGGGTAATGATTGCCGTTCCTCTGGCCTGGATATTCTGCTGTGGGGAGGTAACTTCACCATCTCTGAAGTTAAGGAGGTGGTGGGCGGTCGCCTCCTCGTAGCCGATGTAATGTACAACAATGCTCCGCTCCGGTTGATCAACGTGTACGCCCCGGTTCAATGCAGCGAGCGGCGGACCGTCCTCCAGCAGCTCCCACTGCTGCTGGCGACGTCCAGGCCGGTCATCCTAGGCGGTGACTTCAACTGCATCATCGATGCAGCTGGACGATCCGGCAGAGATGACAGCAAACTGGACGCTACATCCAGATTCCTAATGGAAACAGTTAAAGACGCCAAACTACACGACGTCTTCAGCAAACCTGCAGATGGAGCGCAGCGTAGATACACCTGGTCAAAATCGGATGGGTCTGCCTGTTCCAGGATTGACTTCCTGTTTGTGTCCCGTGCTGTCACGGTCAGATCCACCGACATCAAGTCAGTGTTCTTCTCCGACCACTGCCTCTTACTGGCCGACTGTCACTTACAGGATGACCAGCGGGTTGGCAGGGGGATATGGAAGCTCAATGCTACACTGCTAACCCCAGAGAAAGTTGAGGAACTCAAAAGGGATTACAAAGGTTGGAGAACCGTGAAACCCCTCTT
Source organism: Heterodontus francisci (assembly GCF_036365525.1). Taxonomy (NCBI): domain Eukaryota; kingdom Metazoa; phylum Chordata; class Chondrichthyes; order Heterodontiformes; family Heterodontidae; genus Heterodontus; species Heterodontus francisci. The sequence continues at coordinate 63,401,464 of NC_090395.1, read as the reverse complement.
TGAGTCTCCAGTTCACTGGTGGGAAGCGATCAAGGAGAACATCAAGCGGTTCTTTATCCTCAAAGGTGTTCAGAGGGTGAGAGAGAGACAGAGGGAAATGTCCCGACTCCAGAAAAGTATGCAAACTCTGCTCCGGCTGCAGTCGATGGGGGTCGAGGTCAAGGAGGACCTCCATGAGGTGAAGAGCCAGCAGGCCTCGCTCTTTGCCACGGAGGCCTCCGAGATCATCTTCCGGTCCAGAGTCCACTCCATTGAGCAGGATGAGACATGCTCACGTTACTTCTTCCAAAAGGTACATAGTGAGAGCTCTGTGATCAGCAGCCTGAAGGAAGAGGATGGCTCGGTAACATCTTCGCAGTCCGACATACTAAGGATCAACAAATCCTTTCATGCTGTGCTGTATGACGCGAAGCTCACAGACAGCAGAGTTTCCCAGTCCTTCCTGTCATCTATCACAGAGGTCTTAGATGACAGCATGAGGGAGAGACTGGACAAGCCGCTAACTCTAGACGAGCTGACAAAAGCCGTCAAGTCCTTCGAGACGAGTAAAACTCCCGGAAGCGATGGCTTACCAGCTGAGTTGTATTCAGCCCTGTGGGACTGGGTCGGCCTGCTCCTGGCCGGCAGCATGTCAGAATCCATGAGGAAAGGCATCATCACCCTCATCTACAAGCGGAAGGAGGAGAGGGCAGAAATCAGAAATTGGAGGCCCATCTCACTGCTTAATGTTGACGACAAGATTCTGTCCAAAGTCATAGCCAGTCGGGTCAAGTCTGCTCTGGAGTTGGTGATCCACCCTGACCAGACATGTACTGTACCCAGCAGGAAGATCTCCGATAGTCTTGCGTTACTCAGGGATACGATCGCCTATGTACGGGACAGGAGGGTGGACACCTGCCTCATCAGCCTGGACCAGGAGAAGGCTTTTGACAGGATATCGCACACCTACATGATGGACGTGCTCTCCAAAATGGGGTTTGGGGAGGGAATCTGCAATTGGATCAAACTGCTCTACAGTAGCGCAGTCTCAATCAATGGGTGGGAATCAGAAAGTTTCCCGATCCAATCTGGAGTCAGACAGGGCTGTCCTTTCCCCTGTCTTGTTTGTTTGCTGTATCAAACCATTTTCTGAGTCCATTAGGAAGGATGCGAGCATAAGAGTGGTGACAATCCCAGGCAGCAGAGACAGTCAAGTCAAAGCCTCCCTGTACGTGGACAACGTCACTGTCTTCTGCTCAGATCCACCATCCGTTCGCAGACTGATGAGCATCTGCGACCAGTTCGAATTGGCCTCGGGAGCCAAAGTTAACCACGGCAAAAGCGAGGCCATGTTCTTTGGGAACTGGGCTGACCGATCCTTTGTCCCCTTCACCGTCAGGTCAGACTACTTGAAGGTGTTGGGGATATGGTTCGGAAGGGCCGGGGCGTGCACCAAAACCTGGGAGGAGTGAGTAGCCAGGGTACAACACAAGCTGAGCATGTGGGAGCAGCAGTCTCTCTCCATTGTGGGTAATAACCTGGTCATCAGGTGCGAGGCACTCACGTTGTTGCTGTACGTGGCGCAGATCTGGCCCATACCCCACTCCTGTGCTGTGGTGGTCACCCGAGCCATTTTCCGCTTCATCTGGGGATCCAAAATGGACCGGGTCCGGAGGGACACAATATTCAAACCTCTGGGTAGGGGCGGGAAAAATGTACCCAAAGTCGCCCTCATCCTGATGACTACCTTCATGTGCGGCTGCATCAAGCTGTGTGTAGAGCCCCAGTACGCAAACTCCAAGTGTCACTACGTGCTGAGGTTCTATCTGTCCCCGGTGTTGCGAAGGATGGGCCTGGTCACATTGCCGCGGAACGCTCCAACCAGTTGAACCGTACCGTACCACCTATCCTTCGTGGAGCAGTTTCTGCGTAAAAATACCTTTTGACCACCGATCCATCAGGCAGTGGTCTGCATGGAATGTCCTCAAGGCCCTACGGGAAAAGGAGATGGTGGATCCTGTCGGATGGTTCCCCGAGCAGACCGCCAAAATCATTTGGCGGAATGCCTCATCACCAGAACTTTCAAACAAGCACCAAGATATAGCTTGGCAGGTGGTGAGAAGAGCCCTCCCCGTCAGATCCTTCCAGCATGTCCGAAGTCTCACCCCCTCCGCACAATGCCCTCGAGGTGGCTGTGGTGGGGAAGAGACAGTTGCCCACCTCCTTCTGGAATGTGTCTTTGCAAAGCAGGTGTGGAAAGAGATGCAGTGATTTTTGTCGCGGTTCATCCCAAGCAGCTCTGTTAACACAAGAGTCTGTGCTGTACGGGCTGCTCCCAAGGACGCACACCGAGATAAACATCAACTGCTGCTGGAGGACTATCAATTCGGTGAAAGACGCCCTTTGGTCTGCCCGAAACTTGCTGGTTTTCCAGCGCAAAGAGTTGTCCACGACCAAATGTTGCAGACTGGCACATTCCAAGGTCCAGGACTACGTGCTGAGGGATGCACTAAAGCTTGGGGCAGCCGCAGCAAAGGCTCAATGGGGAAAGACCACTGTGTAAGGTCCTCCCACCAAGCTGAACTGAGGGGCTGGATCCATGGAAAACCCCTCGAACTGTATCGGGAAAATTTTTGTTTGCTGTAAAATGTATATGGCATGAAAAATGAAATGGAAGGGTTATGAAGCAACTCAGTCCTGCATTGAAGGAAACTGACCTCCTTTGCACTGTTTGTAATTTTTGATTTGGTGCTGTTTAGAACTGTTTTGTCATGTATTTTTACAGATTTTTATGAATAAAGTATATTTTGGAAATAAAAAAAAATGGGAGAAGAAGTTGAGTTATGGGTCGAGCAGTACACCAATGTGCCTGAACATCTGGCCTCAGCCTTAGGCAAGTCTAGTATAAATCAATCAAAGCAGGCCAAGGATTTACCTTCGCAGACCTTTGTCATTGTTTCTGCTGTGACTCAATTGGTAATCCTCTTGCTTCTGAGTTAGAACATTGTGGGGTCAAGTCCCATGCTTTGACATGAGCACAAAAATCAATGCTAACATTCTGGTGCAGTACTGAGGGAGAGCTGCATTGTTGGAGGTGCTGTCTTTCAACTGAGATGTTAAGCTGCAATCCTGTTTGCCCTCTCCGGTAGGCGTAATTGCCCATACCACTACTTCAAAGAAGACCAGGGGAAACATCCCTGGTGTCCTGGCCAATATTTATCCCTCAATCAACATAACTAAAATAGTTAACTGGTCATTGCTGTTTGTGGGAGCTTGCTGTGCGCAAATTGGCTGCTGCATTTCCTACATTCGAACAGTGACTACACTTCAAAAGTATGTCGTTGGTCATAAAGTGCTTTGGGACATCCTGTGTCTGCAAAAGGCACTTTATGAATGCAAGGTTTCTTTTTGCTTTTCATTTGGCGAACCACTTATAGAAGTAGAAAAATAAGGTCCATACACTGTTGCCATCCTGTTGAAATCTGCGCCTCAATTAGGAACAACAGGTATCTGGGTATGAAATAAGAAAGCAATGAGGCTAATTAATAGCTTCAGATAATATCCTAAACCACAACAGTGAAGCTGATGCTGTAATCTGAAACCTGAAATTAAATTACAGTCTTGAACTCAGTCTCTGCTGCCTTTTTTTTTACAGTGAAGCTCATTTCACTTGTTTGTCACATTTTGAAGATCTTCTTGCTACGTGTACTCTGTGCCTCTGTGGCTGTCGGCTCACTTCATGACCTTGATGAGTGATGATGTTCATTAAAGGATATTAATGCCTTGCAATATTGACAGAAGAGTACTAAGAAGGTTAATTGCATGAGAGCTCACCAGAGTGCAGCAGACTCCACACAAATTTTACACACAGAAAATAGTGCTCTTCGATATTCAGTATTCATGGGGGAAACAATTCCCCTCCAACTTCCTTATCAAACTTAAAATAAATCTACAAATCTGGAATATGTTGAATGGAGTAACACACTTCCCAATGATTACGGTTGTTAACATTGGTCATGATAACACAATTATGTTAATTTCTACAGCTCTGCATCGTCCTTTGCACTTTCCACTTCTTGATACAAACTGGATGACCTGAATGGCCTGTAACTTTTATGCCCTTAATAGAATAGTGAAACTCAACTAAATTCCTGTTGAGTTGATTACTGGAGGGTGGGGCAGGTCTGTCTCATTTCATCACAACAGACCAATATCATTCCACTTTTCTGAGGTTAAATATGTTAGCTAAGTTAAGGTGCAGCCTAATACCTTCATTGTATTAATACTTGATCCCAAGTATCTCATTGTTATTTTTCCCAGTTGTAATATCAAACACAGCTATCTGATTTTATTCCATTTAATAAGGAGAGGAATGCCAGTGTCTGCTTTGGATTGAAACATGTACCCAGTATGAGCAGCAGTCCAGGTCAGCATTAGATGTAAAGTAAAGCTCCCTCTCTTCAGCTGCAAAAAAAGCACTTCAACAGGAAAACCTGGAAGGACACTTGCTATTGTACAAATACAGCTATTCTGTTTTCCATAACTGCCATCCTTGGGGAGAGAGAGTGTGGGAAAGAGAAGGGGTGAAAAGAAAGAATGAACAGATTCTCAGGAGGAGAGATCTAGAGACAGCAGAGAAGAAAGAGTGGGGAGGGAAGGAAAGATCAAGAGGAAGAGAGCAATATCAAAAGGGAGAGAGATGAGGACAAAGCAAGAGAGAGAAGAATGCAAAACTAGTAAAGGAGAAGGGGAGAGTGCTAAAGAATGGAGAAGAATGCATGGGAAGAACTGGAGAGATGAAGAGAGGGCAATAGTGAAATGAAGAAGGAGGAGGAAACAGCACAAGAGGAGGAGAGTGTGAAAGGGCAAAAGAAAACAGAAAATGATGAAAGCAAAAGTGAAAAAGGAAGAACAATAACAAGATGAAGAAGGAGACAGCCAAGAGGGCGGCACAGTGGTGCAGTGGTTAGCGGCGCAGTGGTTAGCACCGCAGCATCACAGCTCCAGCGACCCGGGTTCAGTTCTGGGTACTGCCTGTGTGGAGTTTGCAAGTTCTCCCTGTGTCTGCGTGGGTTTCCACCGGGTGCTCCGGTTTCCTCCCACAGCCAAAGACTTACAGGTTGATAGGTAAATTGGCCATTATAAATTGCCCCTAGTGTAGGTAGGTGGTAGGAGAATGGTGGGGACGTGGTAGAGAATATGGGGTTAATGTAGGATTAGTATAAATGGGTGGTTGTTGGTCAGCACAGACTCTGTGGGCCGAAGGGCCTGTTTCAGTGCTGTATCTCTAAATAAAAATAAATAAATAGAGAGAAAAGGAGGCAGCAAGAGGGAGAAGGAAACAGCAAGAGAAGAGAGCCAAAACGTAGAAGATGAATAGATGAGCTGGAGAGGAGAAAACAGCAAGAGAAGACACAGTAAATGAAAGCGACGCATCCTTCTGCATTTGATTCAATCCTGGATGCCAGAACCTAAAGGATAATAGCAACAAATTGCATTTATATAACACCTTTAAAGTAGGAAAACATCTTAATGTACTTCACAGGTAAGTAATCAGATGTCACCCCAAAGAAGGAGATAGTAGGAGGGGTAACTAAAATCTTGGTCAAAGAGGTGGACTTTAAGGAGGATTTTCACAGAGGAGAGTCAGAGTGGCTTAGACAGGGAGTTCCAGAGCTTACAGTCTAGGTGACTGAAGGTGGGCAAAGGGAAGGGGGAGGCACAAGAGGCCAGAGTTGGAAGACGATGGAGTTCTTTGGGAGCTGTTGCAGGGCTGGAGCAGGTTACAGAGATAGGGAGCAGCGTAGCCAGGAAGGGATTCAAAAATGAGGATGAGAATTTTAACTTGGAACTATTGAGGGACTGGGAGCCAATACAGATTAGCAAGGACCTGAGAAGGACTTGGTGTGGGGTTGGCAATGGTCAGCAGCATTTTGGATGAGATGAACTTTATGGAGGGTAGAGTGGGAAGCCAGCCCTGGAATATTTGGGTTTGGAGGTGTCAGAGGAATGGATTAGGGTCTTAGCAGCAGATGGGCCAAAACAGAAGCCTGGGGTCAGGAATGGGGGGCAGGGTGGAGTAAATGTTAAACTGTTGAAAGTAGCAAGTTTTTGTGATGAAGGTGTCCTGGGGTCAGAAAGCCAGCTCAGGTTTGAATAGGAGACAGAGGTTATGAATAGGTGTAGGTACACCCACAGTGCTGTTAGGGAGGCACAGCAACAGTGAAGGAACAGCGATTATAGTTCCAAGTTAGGATGGTGCGTGACTTGAAGGGGAACTTGCATCGTGGTATTCTCATGCATCTACTGCCCTTGTTTAGTTACAATTTTGTACCATGCATTTGGAAAAAAACAGAAATTGTTAAACGCTTTCTGTGAAGGTTTTGCACTTTTAAAATCTAACCATTATCACTTATGTATTGAAACAATGACAGAGTTCAGCAGAGCAACCCATAAACACAGTCAAGAGTTTTTTCTATTTAAGTCCATTTAACAACGTTTCAGATCCTCCACCAGTAATAACCCAGAACTGTTAAGAAGTAACAAACTCCTTCAAAGCTGCAGATGGAAATCATACTATAAAGATTTCTCCCCTCTGACAAATACTGTTTTATTGGACTATTCTGTACATAAACTTCTGTACCAGAACTGTTGTACGTGAGCTGTACAAATTTGTAATATGGAATAGAGACTGACTGCAATGCTTGAATGGTCACTGATCTGGAAGTGGGAGCCCAGATTCATTTTAATTGGAAAAATTATGTGATCATGTGCATTTATTGAATGGAAACATTAACACTGAAATGAAAGTAACAGCAGGGAAAGCTTGTTATAACAAGGCACTGGTCAGAATCGAGTTTGTAATAACGAGGCTCCATTCTGCAAAGGAAGAGGACAAGAGCAACTGTTGAAACTGAATTAAAGAGAGAGATACAATGCAAACTGGATGCTGTTAATTGGGACAGAATCATTATCTTGTTGGAGTTGATTGACAGGCGATTGCCACACTAATAAACAAAAAGCCATGTCAAGTCACTCAGAGGCAAAACTAATTAGTAGAGAAATAAAGCAGAGATGTGCCACTCACATTTTATCACCCTGAGGAAAGACAAGTGATAGAAGTAGCGTGTCTGACCACCTCTCATCCAGCTGTTTCCCTTGCTGTCACAGATGGTAACATTTCCCTTCATTAGGATTTGTCAATGTTTAAAGAGTTTGAATGAACCCCTTTCACCATAGGCTTTGTATGCCTGTTAATTCTGAAAGTCGATGAAATGCATCACTGAAGAAAAGCGGAAATAATTTACGTCCATTCTGGAAAGTAAGTAAAAAGAGAAGAATTATCATTGAGTCAATTATTAGCCAAGCATATACTGTAGCCCTCTCACTCTAACCTTTTTTGATTTATATATATGCCTTAATCTAATACCTGTTCTGTTGTGGTTGCTGTCATTAGGAGAAGTGTTATGTAGCCATCTGAAATAAGGGTACATTCAAAGCTGATGGTGTTGTTGTATGGTATTTTTCTGTTTCTCCTTCTATCCAAGCTGCACTCTTCAAATAAAAATTGTAGTTTCCCCTGTACATGTCTTCCCTTCCATTTTAAAGAATCTCTTAGAAAGCTCTTAGGTGTACCACATTATGAATCTTCAGCAGCCAGTGTTAGCGCGAAAGTTCAGAGATCCTTTCCAGTAAGTCATCCAAAGCACCAAAGAAGCTATTTGATGTGGCCCATGCTGTCAGCTCCAGTTCTCCCTACATTTTCCAAATTAAATTCAAACTCAGTTTTCTGATGTGCTTCATTTCTGAATGACATTTGGAAAATTCCATTTTCTACCTCTCTTCATTTTACCCTTTGGTTTCTGCAACTCATTTTCTTTCCTTGTCTACTTGTCTCTGTTTCCATTTACTTGATTTCTTTATATCTCATCTGTTCTGTTTCTCTTTTCACCATCACTTTTGCCTAGTGAACTCACTCATCTCTGTTCAACTCTAACATTCTTCTGTTGCTATCATTCACCTCTTCTCTTACCTCTATTCTCCAATTAACTTCCTTATCTCTGTGCCTTTTACCTGTTTTGTCTCCCTTACTCTTTTTATATCTCTGTTTCCATCTGATTTTTGCCTCTCCTCTCTGATTCCCACCCCGGCTCTTCTTTGAAATAGTGCCATGGGGTCTTTTACATCTGCCTGAGAGGGCCTCGGTTTAATGTCTCATCTGAACTACTGCAGCTCCGACAATAGAGCACTAATTCAATTCTGCGCTATAATGTCAGCCTAGATTACGTGTTCAAACCTCAGTGGGGGTTAAATCAGGGGAACAGTGGTGAGATTTACTATCATCTGGTTCATTTTGAGCTCCAAACGTTTGTTCTTCTTAAAAGTGAAGCCTGTTATATTTTTTCCTGCGGAGTCATTATTCATCGCTAACTTTTCATCTGTACAACAGAGAACATCAGGAGGGTGAAACTGATCTTCACAAACCAGCAGCCCATTTGGTTCGATAGCAGCCTTCAAAAGGGAATTTGTTAAATACTTGAAGGAGAAAAATATGCAGGGATATGGGGAAAAAGCGTGGGAGTGGGACTAACTGTTCTTTGAAAAAGCCAGTGTAGACTTGATAGGTCAAATGGCCTCCTTCAGTGCTGTACGATTCTAGAGATCTTCTTATTCACGATGGACCACCAATTCGCCATAATCTTGTTTCATGCTAATGGTGAAGACCAGTACTCCCCTCACCCCAGAAACTAAGTCAGAATCCCAACTCCCCACTCCAACCTCATCCTATCCCCATTCTGAACAGCAAAAGATGGAAACCTTAACAGTTATAAAGTGGTACACAGCCCTGATATCAGTGGAAAGAATACACCAAGTGCTGCAGTTTGGATTTAGGGACATTTAATGCTTGACAGTGCACTACAACATTGCTATAGAACATACAAGGAACATTACCTCCTCCTTGAGAATCCACTGTGCATTCTTGAGTAAATGATGGAAAATCCATGGTGGTAGCACCATAATATAGTAATCAAGCTAAATGCTAAAAGAGGTTATTGAATTGCATCTATTTTATTCACCAAGTGCGGTACATTTGTGCTATTTTGTTTGATACAATGCTAACAGAGCAAACAGAAAAATAAGTTAGGGAAGTGTACTGTGGCCTGAATGTGGGATTGCGCTGATAAAAAGATGAAAATGCTGGATTAGAATCTTTTCAAGTTCTGTCAGAGGGTTGAGATGTTTCACACTCTCCAGGTGACGCCCATCTCCTTCAATACCAGGGACACCAGGTGCAGCTGTAAAGTGCTTGTCCAAAGCTATCTTGGAATCTGAATTATTCGCTCAATTGCTCGAGTTGAAGGAGGATGTTAGTTGTTCACTTTACGAGAAAGCAACTCCATTTGAAGAACAAAAGGCGTTACTGTCTCGAAAGGGGTTGGTGTTGAACAGGTGAAGGTTCATCAATAAAAAGAAACAAGTGGCTAAAAAGGCACACATTTTGAAGGCTCTTTATTAAGCAGGATGTGATTTATTGGTTTTCCACTGCATGACTTCTCCCATGTTCTGTCTGCAATCTAGTCACTCAATCTTATTTAACTGATCCTTCCTCTGTTAAGGTACACATTGTACTAATGACACTGGTGTGGAACACTGATGTACAATAACTCTGGGGTGGGGGGTGGTCTGGTGGAGAGTGGGGAATATAATTCTCTGATGTTGTACCAGGACCTATAGACCTTTACAGAATGCTGATATCAGTTTGAGTTTATTTATCAGCATCTGTGCAAACAAACAACAACAAATTGCATTCACATAGCACCTTTAATATGGTAAAATGTCCCAATGCACTTCACAGAAGCGTAAGGAGATATTAGGACAGATGACCAAAAGCTTGGTCACAGAGGTAGGTTTTAAAGAGGGTCTTAAAGGAGGAAAGAGAGTTAGAGAAATGGAAAGGATTATGGAGAAAGTGATGGAAGCAGAGACAATCAATGATTTCAAAAGGAAATTGGTTGGGTACCTGAGGGAAATAAACTTGCAGAGCTACGGGGATAGAGCATGGAAATGGGACTGACTGGATTGCTCCACAGAGAGACAGCATCGACTTGATAGGCTGAATGGCCTCCTTCTGTACCATAATGACTCTATAATAGAATTCCAGAGCTTTGTGCCTCAGCAGCTGAAGGAATCACCAATACTGGAACGATTAAAATACAGGATGTGCAAGAGGGCAGAATTGGAGGAGCGCAGATATCTTGGAGGATTATCGGGCTGGAGGAGGTTACAGAGATAGGGAGGGTGAGTCCATGGAGAGTGTTTCGACCAGGTGAGAAGGGGTCTAGGGGTTCCCTCTCAGCCTTTGCCTGGTTTAACCGTAACGTGGTTTAATTTTAAAGCACTGTGTTTTTAGCTCCCGCTTGGTGAATCCTTGTTCACTGATCCAATTGTAAGGCAAAGAAATCAAACAGGTTTCCTTAGATTTAAACAAGAAAGGTAGAAGTTTAATAATCTTAAACTCTAATCCGATTAACGACTACGAATATGCACGCGACCACGCTAGCATGCATACGTGATAAACACACATGCAAATAGAGACAGAAAAAATAGAAAGACTAAAGGGGGAAAAGTCTGAGGCAATACCTGGTAGTTAGTCTTTTAAGTTCAATGTGGAGTCTTTAGTTGTTGGTAAGTCTTGCAATTCATTGGGGCCCAGTTCATGCTTCAACTTGTTCTAATGTAGGAGTCTTTTCTCTCTTGAGGTTTATGTGTCTTCCGTGGGCCCTGTGGCTTGGGAGAAAGTGAGAAAGAGAGACAGCCAGGCGAGACACTTGCTTGTTTCAGCTTCAGTTGCACACTGCCTTCTGAATTCAAACTGTCCTGCGGCTCGTTCAAAAAACCTGGACCAGCCAGTTAGTCATGTGACTAGCTGGTTTAACCAGTCCTGGCTCTGTGGATTGTATCATCATAACAGGACCTGGAATGTGCTTCCTTACACCTTCAATGTTTGGTGATCAAAATCCATTTGGGTTAATTGGAGCAGGGAATAACCCTTTGTCTCCACAAGCAGCGTCTCTTACTATGCAAATGTCCTTCCAGCCCAGTGTCTGGTGATCTTCAAACAAGTAATTTCTTCACTCCAGCAACAGTTTAAAAATAATGTTCATATGACAAAATTAATATGTCTCATTCTTGGCAGGTGGGGGTCTGCCTGACAAGGGACTTGAACACAAGAATGATCATTTTAAAACTGAGGCATTGCTAGACCAGGAGTCAATGTAGGTTAGCAAGCACATGGGTGATGGAAAAGATGTTTTAGCTTTATTCCTGTCAGCAGCAAGCGCCATGGCAACGGTTTCAGCTGCACAATCGTTGCCCTTCAATGTAATCGGTTTATCTTAGAGATGATGAATCTGAAAAGGCCAATATTTAGGGAAAGTACTTCAACAAATGTAAACAGGGCAAAAATCCCATGTAATGTATCAGACTCTCCAATCTCTCTGTATTCTAGTGATAGCATGAAATGACTTGAGAATAATCCAAGGTAAGGTTCTACAGTGGCATTATTCCTGTAGTATTCCTGGGAGGGAAGCAAGCTGGGAGAAAATTTAATCTGTTTGTTGTGGTAGATTTGATTTATTTATTTCACCTGAGCACAGAACAACGGCTTGGCAGAAAAGAAATATCAGACAGGGAGCATCACACATTGGAACATAACCACCTAACTTTCCTTCCATTTAAATGAATGGAAGGTAAATTGGGTAAGTTCTGTAACTAGCATGTGTCACTCCCTGTCAGATTTCAGGTCAGTGACCTTTCATCAGAACTGATGAAGTTCTAATGAAAGGTCACTGACCTGAAACGTTAACTCTGTTTCTCTCTCTGCAGATGCTGCCAGACCTGCTGAGTATTTCCAGCACTTTTTGTTTTTACTCCCTACTTATGTATTCAATTCCCCTCTCAATAAACATAACATTCTATTAACTTTCCTAATTACTTGCTGAACCTGCATACTAACCTTTTGCAATTCATGCACTAGGATACCCAGATCCCTCTGCATCTCAGAGCTCTGCAATCTCTCATCATTTCAATAATATGCTTCATTTTTATTCTTCCTGCCAAAATGGACAGTTTCACATTTTCCCACATTATATTCCATTTGCCAGATTTTTGCCCACTCACTTAACCTATCTATATCCCTTTGTAACCTCCTTATGTCCTCTTCACAACTTACTTTCCTACCTATCTTTGTGTCAGCAACAAATTTAGCAACCATACCTTCGGTCCCTTCATCCAAGTCATTTATATAAGTTGTAAATAGTTGAGGCACCAGCACTGATCCCTGTGGCACACCACTCATTACATCTTGCCAACCAGAAAATGACCCATTTATGCCTACTCTGTTTCCTGTTAGCTAACCAATCTTCTATCCATGTCAATATGTTACCCCCTGCACCATGACCTTTTATTTTCTGCATTAACCTTTGATGTGGCACCTTATCAAATACCTTCTAGAAATCTAAGTACAATACATCCACTGGTTCCCCTTTATCCACAGTACATGTTACTTCTTCAAAGAGCTTGAATAAATTGGTTAAACATGATTTTCCTTTCACAAAATCATGTTGACTCTGCCTGATTACCTTGATTTTTCTAAGTGCCCTGCTATTATGTCTTCAAGAATAGTTTCTAACATTTTCCCGATGACAGATGTTAAGCCAATGGGTATGTTGGATTTCTTCAGGGATGCCTTGAGAACATCCCTAAAGTATTTTCTCTGTCCTCCTGGGAGTCTTTTGGCATGACGAAGCTCAGAGTAGAGCAGTTGCTTCGGGAACCTGGTGTCAGGCATGTGAGTGACGTGGCCTTCCTGGCGAAGCTGGTTCAATGCTGTGAATGTTATCTTGGGAGAGGATGCTGACATTATCCTATCCTGCAACAAATGTGAAGGATTTTATGGAGCGAGCACTGGTGGTATTTCTCCAGTGCCCTGAGGTGCCTGCTGTAGATTGCCCAAGTCTCCGAGGCATATAGGAGTGCAGGGATCACTGCTGACTGGTAAACCATGACCTTAGTCCCGGGTTTGAGGTCCTAGTCCTTGAACACTCTCTTCCTCAGTCGGCTGAAGGCAGAGTTAACACATTGAATGAAGCCAGTGGTGGATTTCGTCATCTATGTCATCTATGGGAAATGGTCCACATTTTCCAGGGTCTTGCCATGGATCCTGATCAACGGAAGACGATGTTATGCTGCAGGAGTGGGTTGGAAGAGAACCTTAGTTTTCCGGATGTTTAAATTAAGGCTCATCCTCTCATATGCTTCAGTAAAGGAGTCAACAATGCCTTGGAGCTCAGTCTCTGAGTGAGCACATACATAAGCATCATCCACAGACTGAAGCTCAATGACTGAAGTTGGAGTGACCTTTGTTTTGGAGTGGAGGCGTTTTGGAGTGGTACCGTCTACAAGATGTACTGAAATAGCTCACAAAGGCTTCTTCCAAGGCACCTCCAAAATATGTGACCTCTACCACCTAGAAGGACAAGGGCAGCAGGCATATGGGAACCCCAGCATCTCCAAGATCCCACCACCACCCCTCACCCCCCGTTCCCTCCCCAAACGCAGTAACCTGACTTGGAAATGTATCGCCTTTCCTTCATTATCACTGGGTCAAGGTTCTGGAACTCCATCCCTAACAGCACTGTGGGAGTACCTTTACTACACAGACTGCAGCAGTTCAACAAGGCAGCACACCACCACCTTCTCAAGGGTAGTTAGGGATTGCAGTAAATGCTGGCCTGGCTAGTAAAACCCACATTCCATGAATCAATAAATAAAAAATAAAAAAACATAGCGTGGAGGCTATTAGATCTTTTGTACCAGCGTTACCCTCCCATTACACTCCAAGACCTTGGGGAATTCCGGGTCTTATTGTAAAATATGACCCTGTAGATGGTCTATCTTTGGTAGATGTGTCTTCAAAACACTTTGTGTTTCAAGATTTATTCTTAGGATGAGAGGGCTCTCCTAAGAGGAATAGAATGGGCCTATATTCTCTGGCATTTTTGAAGATGAGAGATGATCTCATTGAAATGTGTAAGATTCTGATAGGGCTTGCAAGGGTAGATGCTGAGAGGTTGTTTCCCCTGGCTGTAGAGTCTAGAACTTGGGGTCATGATCTCAGGATAACAGGGAAGGCCATTTAGGACTGAGATGAGGAGAAATATCTTCACTCAGAGAGTCGTGAATCTTTGGAGTTCTCAGCCCCAGAGTTCTGTGAATGCTCAGTCGTTGGGTATATTCACAACTGAAATCGATAGATTTTTAAATACTCAGTGAATCAAGGGATGTGGGAAAGTGGAGTTGAGGTAGAAGCTCAGCCATGGTTGAATGGCGAAGCAATCGCAAGGGGCAAATGACCTACTCCTATTTCTTATGTTTCTTATGTTCTTATTGAATCAGACTAGTGAAACGTTGGACTGTTACGCAGATAGTAATTTCCTGTAGCAGTTGGCTCATGCATTTTATGTTTACTTCTTACTAATAAACTGTGAGGCGTTTGAGCCCCATGAGTAACAACTTGCTTCAAGTTTCCATTAAAACCCATGCAAAAATGAAATAAATCTGAATCCTAGAAATATTAGATTTTTTGTTGCTGTTGAATTCAGGAATTCTTTTGGCAGTGAGGGCCAATATGATACTTTCATTCAATTTCGCACAACCTTACAGTACAGCAGGAGGCCATTCAGCCCACCATGCCTATGCTGGCTCTTTAAAAATCCAATTAGTCCCAGTCCCCTGCTTTTTCCCCATAGCCCTGTAATTCTTTTCATTTTCAAGTATTTATCCATTTCTTTTTGGGCTTTATTATTCAATTGGCCTCCACCATTCTTTCAGGCAGTGCATTCCAGATCATAATGACTCGTTGCATAAAGAAAATTATCTGCATCTCCCCTGGCTCTTTTGACAATTATCTCAAATCTGTATCCACTGTTCGCCAACCCTCCTGCCAGTGGAAACAGTTTCTTCCCATACTCTATCAAAAGCCATCATCATTTTGAACACCTTTATTAAATCTCCCCATAATCTCTCTGCTCTAAAGAGAACAATCCCAGCTTCTCTACTCTCTCCACTAGAGAGTATTAGAATTAGGAGTATTCAGCAGGTGGACCAGAAGGTTCTGGGTTCAATCTCTGGACTGCACCATGTGTCACCTTGGCTGAATTTATTAGCATCTTTACCTCTGTGTCAGAATGTTGACAACTCAAAGCCCAAGTCAGAACTTAAGCACGATCCAGGGTAACATTTCAATGCAGTCCTGATGGAGTGCTGCCTTGTCATTCTTTGGATGAACTGTGAAACTAAGACCTTGACTGCATGTTCCTGGAGTACGGCACAATTTGAAGGAGAACAGGGAGCTCTAATGCTGTTCTGGACAACATTCTTCTCTCAACCAACATCACTGTAACAGATCACTCATCCCAATGTTGTTTGTGCAGTCTTGCTGTGTGATTGTACTTCAAATTAATTCATTGTATGTGATCTACTTTGGGACATCCCTTAGGGTTGTGATAGGATGCAATTTAGGAACAGGGGTAGGCCATTTTAGCCCCTCCAGCCTGTGAGATCGTGGCTGATCTGTATCTTAACTCCATCCACCTGCCTTGGCTCTATAAATATAAGTTCTATCTTTCAGCCTCACTAAGCGAGAGACAGAGAGAAATAATCAGGTAGGTTTTTTGCCCCTCATCAGTATTGAGTGGAATGTGGATGGAATTGGACTGTCCATGATGTTCCCACTACTTAAATAATCCATCAACATTCACTGCAACGGGTTATATGGAAAGACTATCTACTTGGGTACTGGAGGGTCCCCAGCTCCTGTATAGCATGGCCCTCCATCAAGAGCCATCGCCTTTAGTAGGAAATTATAAAACAAAATGTAAATACTAAATCCGTTAGTAGCTGATCCACAAAAAGGCAATTCCTGTATCCTGATTGCCATGCATTTCAACCACTGCCAAGAATACAAAGAAAGACAAGATGAAATATAGCAATGAAAGTGTACAGAAATGGCAAATAAAGACATCCTTTACACAGTCAAGACCAAAGACATAAATTTTAGAATAAATTCTTGCAATTTTTTTTAACCTTCTTAGGGGTGGGTGAAATTTTACAATCCTACTTCAACGTAATCCAAAGGTGGTATTTGTTATTGAAAGGTAGCGGCATAAGGAGTTAAAAAAATAATTTGTGCCGACAGGGGAGGAAAGAAACACCAAAAAGAGGTCACACTTTTTAAGCAACAAGCATATCCTGGCAGCTGAGGACAGGGGGTGTTAGGGGTGATCTGGGAGGAGAAGGGAGCTCATCCAGACTCTTGACCACAAGCAGAGGTGAAGCTTGGGTGGACATGACAATAGAGAATAACGTAAAGCAAAAATAAATACATTTTTAGAGTTCCTCATTCAGAGAGAGAATTTGGCTATTGTGTTCATTAATAATTGGATTTTCATCCTCAATAAAAACCAGAGCGACCAATTACGGTCACAACTGTATGAAGGTTCTTAACATTTTGCTTAGAATGTCAGTGGGTTTCACTTTTGGATTACTGGAAATAATTCCTTAACAAATTGGGCAACAAAATGTGTAGAAGAACTGTATGGAATGTTGAACCTAAGGCTGAGTCATAGGTCATGCTATGTCTTACTGGCCGTAACATTTCCTGTCAACACCACTGCAGTGTCCAAAGACCACCCAGTAACATTCTGCTACATATTAAAAGTCAAATAGGGAGCTCCCAATGGTTGGTGAATTTATCCAGTGAATAGCTGAGCTGTACTGTCCAGGCAGGTCCCTGATCAAATGTCAGCATGTGGTGAGTTAGCTGATCTCACTGGGAGTGTTCACCTCTGCACCCTGTGTTAGGGAAGGAGTATTTCTCTGACTTCTTGTTCCTGATTGCTCTGCAGCAACCTCTGCTGAAAGTGTTCAATGTGGGCCCCTAAGATGGGGGTTCAGTCCTGTGATAGGGGTTCAGTCCTGTGTAGCACCACAAGATCAAATTGCATCTGGAAAGTCACTGGCAAAGCTACCACCTGAATAATAATCACTTGTACACAATACTGCCAACTCTGATTGAGCTTATTCTTGGAGGTTTCATCACATCATTTCCAACCGCCCCACTCAGGGAAACAGCCTTTTTTCCATCTTCAATATAGTTTTGATAATGGTGATCTGCCCTAGGACAGGTCCTCTGCTCATTTCTCCACACCTCACACTATTGCACTTTCCTCTTCAGTTGCCCCTAACAGCCTCTCATTTTTTAACTTCATGAGAAATTAGCAATATGTCTCGGGAAAAAGTACATGAGGTGGTTTCTGTTGCCTTCCTCATGTGCTTTAAAGAAAACACAAGTCCTCTTCCTGAAGAATCCTCCGCTTGTAGACAGCCGCTGTCGCTCGAGGTTCTCACTCTTCTGCCATCACCACTGAAAATTTGCTTATTTCGCCATTGGCCATGGCTCATAACCCTGAGCATGGGACACTTACCTGGGCCTCGCAAAAGGGCAGAGACGACCATCACCCAAATGACCCTGCAACCCTAACCTTCAATATACTAATAACTAATAAAAAAGTGTTCAAAGAAAATGAAAAAAGACCAATTTTTTTTAATGTTCCAATGAGCTTTCTCCCAGGTTAGTGGTTGATTGCAATAGTGTTCTGGTGATTAATGTTTAATTCCTGGATACTCAAGAACAATCCTGGAGGGTTGATAAACCTACTTGTGCAAGATGCCAGGCAAGAAGTGAACACCTATTGGAAAGAAAGAGAGGGGATGGAAGAAAAATCAATTAGAGCTTTGCAATTTTCGAAAGAGTTGATCTTGTGTGAAGACTATGAAACGTAGCTAGCTGAAGCTTGCACTGCAGTCCCAATACCCACCAGTGAAATATGGATTCAATTGTGCAGTGGTTATATTACCGGGATAGTAATCCAGATGATCTGAGTTGAAATCCCACCATGGCAGCTTGAGAGTTTAAATTCACCTTTAAAAGAAAATTCAGGTTTGGTATAAGTATATAAAAACCTACTTAGTTCACTCGTGTCCTTTAGGAAACCTGCTGTCCTTGCCTGTTCTGATCTATAGGTGACTCCAATCCCATGCCAGTGTGGTTAACTCTTAACTGTACAATTTCAACAACTACTCATTAATATCAAAACTGCTACAAAGGTGGTTCAAAAAGGTAGCCCGCTAACATCTTCTCAGAGTTTCTAGAGATGGGTAATAGATGCTGGTCTTGCTAATGATGGCCACATCCTGAAAATGAATTAATTAGTAGCCACCATTGTGCACATTCAATTGAAACAAGTAAGGATTCATGTATTGTTATTAATCCATCTACTCCTTTATCAGTCCTGCTAGTCTCTGCCTTTCTGAAAACGCAGTTATCATTGCACTGCAAACGCGACATGAAATCCTGTGACATTGATCACAAGTCGTGGGAGTCAGTTGCCAGCGTTCGCCAGAGCTGGCGGGCAGCCATAAAGACGGGGCTAAAATGTGGCGAGTCGAAGAGACTTAGTAGTCGGCAGGAAAAAAGACAGAGGCGCAAGGGGAGAGCCAACCGTGTAACAGCCCCGACAAACAAATTTCTCTGCAGCACCTGTGGAAGAGCCTGTCACTCTAGAATTGGCCTTTATAGACACTCCAGGCGCTGCTTCACAAACCACTGACCACCTCCAGGCGCGTATCCATTGTCTCTCGAGATAAGGAGGCCAAAGAAGAAGGTAAGTAGACTACAAAAAAAAAACTGAGCAGACATAGGTTGCAATTAAAGAGAGTAGCTCAATGTCTTTTTGCGGTTATAATACTATATACTGCATCTTATACTTGGCAAAACAATGGTCCTGCACATGGAATCCTCAAAACCCTCCACTATGAGGCAGTAGAATGTGAGTTTGCACTGGAAGCTTTCACACACATCACACCTTATCCCCACCAAATTTCTGTGAAAAGTTGTAAAGCAGAGTTTAATGACACAGGGAGGGAGGGGGGCTAGATCAGACGGAGGATCACCCTAACTGTTCTTGACAAACTCCCTGCAGCCAGTTGCAGATATTATTGGCATGGGAATGGTAACAGATTGCTCATCTGACTTCTTGGCTGGAGATAGTGTTTAGCACGAGGAGAATGGGAATGTGAAGGAAAAGAAATTATCTTAAAGAGGAAAAGACACTCTCAAAAGGAAAAGTGCTGCATTTTGCAGCAATATTGTGTGATATAGATTGGAAATCAATATTCTCTGGGATCATTACGTATTGTCGAACAACTAATAAGTTGTCAACTTATAGTAATTGAGTATTACCAGTTTAACTGACTTGACGCCATTCTGTGTAACAATAGTACTGAGCTTCTGTTCATATTTGAAAACTAGGATCCAGAATAAAGCAACAATGAAGCATGAAATAATCAATATAAATTGCACCATGGTTCTAGTCTTGGGCCTCATGGTATACAGGATTTTCCACTAAAAATATACACAATCAAATCTCGCAAATTCTAATATTAAAAAAAAGCAAAACTACCATCATTCGCAAGAGCAAACTCCTCATCACCAATTTCACTGCCAGCTTATGTGCAGGTCATGTCTGAGCTGTGCAGTTTGGGAGGAGAATACAAGGGAAAATATTATTTTTTAAAAATGTATAAATATCCCTTCAGAGATATTACTCTGCATGCATTTGTGTACAATTATAAATAAAAGGTGTTATTGGAAGAAATACTTGGAGATAATCATTGACTTCTTATTTTTATCGGACACTTGATGTTCGGAGAAGTGGAAATAATTTATGATCAAACTAGGTCAGTCCTCCCCGGCCTGTAATACTGAACAACAACCCATGCAAACTCAGTACAGTGGAACAATGGGCACACTCCTTAACAGAAGGGCATTCAAAATCTGTTTAGATTAAGCCTCTGCTCCTCATTAATATGTATAGTGTTAAACCAATTCTGGAGCCAGGGACATCAACACAATTACTGAACAGGTATAAATGATGCCAATACATATTTTAGTGGAAGGATACAGAAAAGCCAGAAATAAAATAATTCGAAAGGGACATTTCAATTTAAAGATGAATTTTACTCAAAATCTCAACCCTGTCAGTCAAGTCATTACTTCTATTAGGGATTGTTATATTTCACATCCTTTCTTCTATGCTCATCGAATTCTTATAACAATCAATTATTTTTCTTTATCACAATGTAACCATTAAGCCTATTTTTTTAATTGACTGCCCATAAATGAAACACTTTTTTTTCTTCAGAATCTTTTATGGGTTTCAGAAGTAAAACTCAGTGCACAGACAACTTAAACCAAATGCATCAAAAGCATTTTTTAATCAATGATTCTGCGATTCTTCTTCGCAGAATAGAAGCATATATTAACACCAGTAGGTCAGAGGCCATCTTGCAAGATCTGGGCCAAGATACAGCATAACATTGACAAGTTTATGGTGTCAGAATGCCCGCAGGCTTGAGCTGTCTGGGTCTCAATGGAAGTGATTTTTTTTAAAGCACATGGGCACAACTTGTATTTAAAAAGACAAATCTTTTTGGTAGATTTACAGACCATTGCATAAAAAGAATTTTTCTTAAACAAAAACAAATTTGGACGTCAAACATGATTCACCCTTCTGGGAAAAACAGCAACGTCACCAAAAAAAAATTAATCTCTTATTCCATAATTAAAGGGACAAAATAAAATCATTGCACGATCATCATCTGAGAGTAATCTTATCAAAGGTACTGGAAACTTGAGGCAAGACTGTGATTTGTGCCAAGAATAAGCTATGCAGATCAAATGATTAAATAGTGCCTTGGAGGCCCTTTTAACTTCTTTTACCTGAGCATGGTTGAGTATCAAAAGTAACCTAATTACAACCCAAAACTTGCAACAATAACAGTGTCACATAGAGACCTTAACTCTAGAGGGACTCAAGTGCTGAACTACATAAGGATATTGAATTCACATTAGTATCTCTCTACATATGTTTCCTTTCTGAATCTGAAGCCACAGTACATCAGTTTATAATAGTGTCAAGTGGAATCTCAATGGGCTGAAACTCTGAAATCAGCACTTTTTGATATATTGTATCAATTTTTTACCAATTTTTAGCATCATTATTCATCATGGTCAGCTCATAAAGTTAAGACCCAAAAGACCAGAAATCTGGCTGCATTTACACAATAATTGTAACATCAATACGAAGAGACAGTGCTTTGCAGCAGTGTTACAGTTACCTTTGGACCCTTCAGAGCCCATTTCTCACCCAAAAGCTCTGTTATCTATATCCTAACTCATACCAAGTCCTGTTCACCCATCGCTCCTGTGCTCACTGACCTACATTGGCTCCTTGTCTGGCAATGCTTCAATTTTAAAATTAACAGCCCTGTTTTCAAATCCCTCCGTAATTTGTAACCTCCTCCAGCCCTACAACCCTCTGAAATCTCAGTGCTCCTCAAATTCTGGCCCCATGCACTTTCCAGATGTTAATCACTGCACCATTGCTGGCCGTGCCTTCAGCTGCTTGGGTTCAAGGCTTTGGAATTCCATGCCTAAACCTTTCTGCCTCACTACTTCTCACTCTCTCTCTCTTTCTTTAAGACACTCCTTTAATATCAACCTCTTTGACCAAGTTTTATATCACCTGTCCTAATATCTCCTTATGTAGCTCGGTATCAAATTTTGTTTGATAATGTTTCCTGTGAACATGGGACATTTTACTAAATTAAAGTCACTATATAAATGCAAGTTGTTGTTGTGGTAGTAAACGAGGCGCTGAATTGTTGAATTTCTATGCCAATGTCACTCGATTCAAGTCAGCTGTTCTGCTTGAGTTCTGACAATGAATTTTTGTTGCTGTTAAATGAAGGAACGAGGAAGAATCCTATTTGCCACACAATAAGTTTCATTGTATGCAAAAGGCTCAGCTGATTGATCAGTTGGATGAAATGCAGGAAGCACTGGGTTCAAGTTCAGTTAAGGTAAACAATCAGGTCAATTTGAATTTCACAGAATGAAAAATGTTCCAAAACTCCCTAATCTGCATTCTTTGCCTTTTCAGGTTGACAGCGGAGCTGAGACCGATTGGGATCTTGATCCTTCGTCCGATCATTTCCCACAGCAAAACTGGAATGAACATTTTTTTTCAAAAGGAATTAAGATATTCCACCAGTACACAAACTGAGATTAGGCGATTCACAACAGCTGTTGACATTGGTTTCTCTTGATTTGTAAGCGGCATTCTGTTACTCTTTATAAACTAAACAGCAGCAAATTAGTGTTGGGATTGTCAATAGAAGTGAATATTTGTCACTGTTATGACCAGGTGAGGAAGGGGGTCTCAGGCACGCCTTTTGCCCCTTCTCTGATTTGACCGCAACAGGGTTTATCTTTTTAACACAGTGATTTAACTTACCACCTCAGTGAGCATTTGCTCCTGTTCCTCTAATATAATTGCAAATGAACCAATCAGACAGGTTTCCTTGAGTTTAAACAAGAAAGATGTAAGTTTATTAATCTTATCACTCTAAACCAGTTAAAAGTACTAAAATAAGCGACACATCCACCTTCACATTCACACGAGAGACACACACACACACAAATAGATTACGGAGGGAAAAGCAGAGTTGGGAGGTGAAGTAACGTCGATAATAAATGGAATTTAAATACTGAGTCTCAATGCCTTTAGTTGAAATTGTAGTCCTGAAGTCCTTGCTGGGCCATGTACACCGTTCGGGCTTGCTTGTCTGGTTCCAGAAGGCAGAAGATGGTTTTATCCTTGTCCCCTTTGTTGTTGACTGGAAGGATCTGTAGATTTGAGGCTTAGTAACTGCAGCTGAGGCTTCTCTGGCACCTTACTGGAGAAAGAGAGAGAGAGAAAAGAGATGCTTTCTTGCCAAGTCTCAGTTACTGACTGTCTTCTGAGTCATCACTCTCAAATCTACAGAGTGGCCCAAGCAGTAATGTAATGTGAGCACCTATTTGTGTTTGAAACAGAAGTGTCCGGAAAGTTCTTTGAAATTCAAGGCTCCCCTCAATCTGTTCAAACATAATTGATGAGAGGGAGGGGGGGTTTGGCTCTTTCAAAGTGAATGGGTGTCAATGGCTTTTGATGACCCCAATTGATAAGTGAATTAGAGAGCACTCCATTGTTCTGATTAGACTGAGTAATCACCTCTGTCTCCAGCTAGCATGCATACACGATACACACATGCAAATAGAGACGGAAAAGAGCAGAAGAAAAATAAAGTGGTAAAGTTTGATGCAATATCTGAAGAGTTTTTGTTATGGTTCTTCGAGCTCACTGTAGAGTCCTTGATTGTAGGTAGATCTTCCTTTTCATTGGAGCCCAGTATCCTTCTTAAACCTTGTTCGCTGTAGGAGACTTTTCTCTCTTGGGATTCATGTGTCTTCAGTGGAGTCAGAGGCTTGTGAGAAAAAGATGGGAGCAGACAGGAGAGATCTTCTCAGTCCAGGAGCAAACAGACATTCTCTGAGTTCAAACTGTTTGTACAATTCAGAAAAACCCAGGTTGCCAAGCAGGCTAGTCATGGGACTAACTGGTCAGATCACGTCTTGGATTGTATCACCTTAACAGTCTCTGGAATGCTCCTTTTACACACAATACAGGTCCATTATGGGTTGACTGTGTCAGGGAATGGTCCTTTGTCCTTCCAATCACCGTCTGTTAATATGCAAATATCTTTTCCAGCCACAGCTGATCTGTTTAACAAGTCCTTTCTTCAATCCAGTAACAGTTTAAAATCAATGTTCATGACAAAATTAATGTGCCTCATTCTTGGCAGGTAGGGGCCTAGCATCACAGCAAGTATTAAAGGAACCATAGCATTCTATAAAGCACCAACAAGAAAGGGGTGAATTACAGTCATGCATAATGACTCCTGCTAGTTTACAACCACTTATGTACATACTGATCTAATAGCAATTGGGACTGCGTACACATATTTTATTATTCACCCCTGTGGCTATCCATTACTCTGTCATCTTCATGTTCTGATATTTGAATATGAACGAGATAAAAGAAGCCTGTACACTTCGTCCTGCATTAATTATTTAGAGTCCATTACGTCTGCCGATCTGTGTAATCTGCTTATCATTACAACCAGTTCACACAGTGCACCTCGGGAAAGCCATCAAACGACGGAGCCTATAGTGGAAGGGGCTCACCAACCCAATCAACCCTGGAAGTGACAAGAGAAGTGGTTCACTGGCCCCCACAGTGAAAGTGGGAAATAGAGGAGAGAGAACTGTAACCTTCCGTCAAAATTGGAGCCTGTAGGGAAAATTGTTACTGACTGTCTTGAGTCATGTTTAGTGTGAGGCTCGTTCACCCTGCTCTAAGAATGCCACTTAATTTGATGTATCTCCCTTAAAAAATGAACACAGCTCGCTTGTGCTTAATTGGGTTCTCAGTCCATCACATGTTTCTAATCATGACTCAATTTTTAGCATTTCCCCAGTAGGGGGTTCACTTTGTGCTTAACTGAAACCTACGGGGGGGGGGGGCGGTGGCAGTGATGAGGGGTTGGAGGATAGTGGGAGATTCACTGAGCTCTCGGTTAAAGTGATCTTCACGTTACTAGGAGATTGGGATGATCTGCTGCTCATTCTTCACTAGGCCTCAATACCAACTTCTGTCAAATAAACAATACATCCCAAGCTATCCATCACAATTGGGTTATATATCACCAGTTAGAGAATTATTAGAAAGGAATTCAAATGGGATTATAGTATGAAATGAGGTGTCACCCTTGGCTCAGTGGTAGTAGCCTCACATCTTCAGCCAGAAGGTTATGGGTTCAAGCCCCACATCAGAGATTTAAGCACATCATACTTCACTGCAGTGCTGACAGGGAGTCTTTCACCTGAGACATTAAACTGAAGCCCCATCTGCTCTCTCAGGTGACTAGGACAATCTCATGGAACTATTTGAAGAAACGTTGGGAAGTTTTCCTGGTCAACATTCAGCCCTCAAACAACACCACTATAAGCAGATCACTTGATCATTCATTTCATTGCTATTTCTAGGATCTTGCTGTGCAAATTGGCTGTTGTGTTTCCAAACATTACAACAGTGACTACACTTCAGAAGCACTTGATTGCTGTGAACACGTCGGGGCATCACGAAAGGCACTATATAAATGCAAGTTTGGTCATTCTACCTTTACAATAGGGCCCAGACACCATGCGAAGAATGGCCTCTTGTCTGCTGAAAGTTCTCTGACACCAAGGGCAGGATTTTTAGGCCCCATTGAGGCCGAGTGCGGAGGCAGGTGGGCATGAAAATTTGTGTCACTAGCCGGCGTGCCAGTTTGCCAGCTCCATCCTGCACCTGGGATATTTTCCCAGAGGCGGGATCAGAGTTGGCAGGGTGACCACCTGCAAGCAGTGGGTCACCATTAACCATGGTTAAAGGCCTATTGTCAGAGGCCTTCAGGTCCCCGGAGGCGTTGTGCACTAGGCTAGCTGTCGGAAGGCGGCTTCCTGGTAACAGACCGGGGGCCATTACTCCAGGCAGGCTTTGGGGCTCTCCCTGCCTGCCTGAGCACAGCTGCAGCCATGGGCCACCCTGTAGAGGGGCTCCCCCTCCACAATGGTGGCCCGGCTACCGAAGGCAATTTTATATCTAGAAGTTTAAAAAGTTGGAGAGAGGGCGCCTCCAAATCGATACTGTCGCTTTTTCTGTGCTGGAGACCCTCCTATTGGCCCTCCAGCTTTGAGAGCCAACTTGCCATTTTTAACTGGTTGGCAACGCTGCCCTCTGGTCACTAACTGGCCAATTCAGAGAAAATCACTGCCAGGTGGCTGTTTCCCACACAGCACAGGGTTGTGAACCCCATTTGACCCCATAGTCAGTGTCCTGACCCAAAAGACAAAATCCTGCCCCAACATTCCAGTTTTGAGGCCAGGACTGAGAGCAGTCACAGCCCATGATGGGAATTGGAACTTGGGCCGCAAGGCGATACGTCCACCTTTTAATTTCCTTTGTTGGGGGGGAAAGCAAGTGTGCCATTTGTCCATCCTCCACACTCCCCTTCCCCACCCCCACCGCCACTCCCCAATTGTCAAGGAGGCATTTCTGGGGCGGTGGGGGGGTGGTCCCAGGGCACCCAAGGAATTGTACCCAGTACACCCTGATAATTCCCACTGAATGATAGTTGGCGTGTGCTCCATTGAGGCCCCTGGGAAGGCCCCAGAAAGTACTCAGAGATAGGTTATCGAATCCCTCCAGGATCAATTGTCTTTGAAAATTGAGAAACTTATTCCTTTTGGAGCAGACCAAAAAGTTAAGTCCTGATTACCTTCAGCCCAAGAAGGGCCTGTGTTCTGCTCCAGCATCCACCGGGAGATTGGGACAGGTGCCTCTGAAACTCCCTTAAATGTATAGGCAGCCCACCACAACCATATAAACAACACTGGCCTTGGGATTTAGGACATTATATGCAGCCTTCCCTCTTGGCAAATCAGAGTTTCGCTTGACGGCCAGCATGATTGCACGAAAAGATAAAAAGACAATAAACAAAATGTGAACAAAGTACATTTCCCCGCTCTCATAAGTGGCATTAACAGTGCCAAAATTCTACTGAATTAAACTGTTAAATAGAAGCAAATGCAGAGCAGCGAAAATAACCAGTGTAATGGATTGCAAGTTACCAGCCTTTTCCTCCGTAACTCCAATTATCAGCAGCAAGGAATCACTCAGCATGGCTCATGCAATAAGAAGTTTGTGTCTTGTTAACTTGCTAGAAATATTTGACAGATTTACTAGGTTAGTGTATGAGGATATCTACTAACTATTGTGTGCTTGGATTTTTGAGAAATCTTTTGATAATGTATCTCACAATAGGTTACTTTACAAAACAAAATCTTGTGGACTTAGTGGGGAGTTGTTCCAATGGATTAAGATTTGGCTGTTATCCCATAGGCCAGAAGTCACTGTTAACGATTATGGATTTGCTTGGATGCTGCTTGCTATTGAAGTCCTACAGAGACTGGTGTCAGGACCATTGTCTCTTACTATCTTCATAAATAGCCTAGGTATAGGTGATGGGGGAATAGTCCACAAGTTTGCGGACCATAACAATAATAACTTATATTTATATAGTGCCTTTAACACAATAAAATGACCCAAGGTGCTTCACAGGAGCACTACAAAACAAAACCAAGCCACAAAAGGAGACATCAGGTCAGATGACCAAAAGGAGTGTCTTAAAAGAGGAAAGCGAGGTAGAGAGGCAGGGAGGGTATTCCAGAGCTTGGGGCCTAGACAACTGAAGGCACAGCCATCAATGGTGGAGCGATTAAAACCAGGGATGCACAAAAGGCCAGAATAAGAGGAGAGCAGATATCTTGAAGGGTTGTGGGGCTGGAGGAGATTGCAGAGATAGGGAGGGGCGAGGCCATGGAGGGATTTGAAAACAAGGATGAGAATTTTTAAATCAAGATGTTGCTTGACCGGGGGCCAGTGTAGATCAGCGAGCACAGGGGTGATAGATGACGGGGTCCTGGCGCAAGTTAAGACATGGGCAGCAGAGTTTTGGATGACCTCAAGTTCACAGAGGGGAGAATGTGGGAGACCAGCCAGGACTGCATTGGAATAGTCAAGTCTAGAGTAACAAAGGGATGAATGAGGGTTTCAGCAGCAGATGAGTTGAGACAGGAGTGATACAAAGTTTTGTGCAAATATTAATGTGGAGGGGAATAAATTTCTACAAGCAAATCTAGATGCACAGGGTAAATGGGCTAAACTCTGGCAAATGATACCTAACTTTAGAGAAGTGCAGTGTTATGTATTTGGAAAGGCCCAACACCTAAAGGCCTGCTCGGGTCTGCAAAAAAAAAATTGACACGAGCCCGACAGAACCACATCTGACCCGAGCCCAACCCGGCCCGAGTCCTTCCACTTTTTGCCTCGCCCAACCCGACCCAACCATCAGTTAACTTACCTTCCGTTTTTCACTATTTTGCTGATCTGCACGAGCTTGAAATAACTGTAACAAAACCACCTTTCTGGTCCAAAAATTGCATTAACAGTGGAGCCACTTACCTGTGATAGAGCGTGTCCGACCCGGCCCCAACCGAGCCCGAATGCTGGACCCGGAAGTGCAACCCGACCCGACCCGACCCGACCCGAACCCGACACATGTCATTGAGTCCCGTCGGGTTTGGGTCGGGTAGTCGGCCTTTACCGACACCAACAGAACTAAATCAGCTATGGGAGAAAATGATCCTGCTGTTAATAGTTCATAATTCTTTTCAGAATTCTGACCATTGTCAAAAACCATAGCCAAAGCAAGTAGGGTATTAGGTTATTTTAACAGGACTGTTCGATATAAAACAAAAGCACACGATATATCCTGGAATAAGACCTTGGTTAAATCTCATTTAGAATACTGGGTCCAGTTTCGGTCTTGTTGGTGCTGAATTATGAAATTATTTTCTCTTAAATTCACTTACACACACACACACACTATCAAGGGACTCAAAACTGATTTCAGAATCATGTCATGGAGAAAATCAATAGAAAGAAAGAAGGACTTGCATTTATATAGCGTCTTTGAAAACCACTGGACGTCTCAAAGCACTTTACAGCCAATTAAGTACTTTAGGAAGTGCAGTTAAATCAAGTCAGTGAGCGACAGTATAAATTGGGTGTGTGAGGATTGCTTCACACTCAAGTGTTTTCGGCTGGCGTGAGGACATCTGCATATTATGTCATTGAGGAGAAAATAGATTCTTAACAACCTCAGTGGGTTCAGCAGTGGCTTAATGTCTCTGGAATACCTCGTTCTGTAAAGCTTAGGTGAATAAACACTGAGTTATGATAGGATCAAACTTGGCTATGAAGTTTCCAAAGCTGAATAGCCTGCAGGCATTGACTGCGTAGGCCTACACATGAAGAAATGTTACTTAGGTGAGATATCAGAGCGTTGCAGTTGTCCCTGGTATTGTACCCTAATGGTCATCCCACCTTCATGGGAGAACAGGACAAAGGAACATTTTCACCTCTTGAACATTTTTATGTTGTTTTATAGGCACAGTTATTGTCTGCTTTCAATTGAAATGCATCCTCATTTAGTATTACGAAAAGCATTCGCTGCAAAAGTGAATGTATCAGTGTTTGAGTGGACTCATGTCTTAAATCTGCCGCCATTAGCTTTAGTCCAGCAATCACGTTTGTATTAATTGACTGACACATAAACTTTTTAAAAAATTTTAACAGTAACATTAAAATGTACACTCAGTCAACCTGAATTCTGAGCACTGAGGTTACAGACACATTGCACAAACAGTGGGGAGGACAGCGATAAAATCAGTTTCGGGTGATAGCATATTGGCAGCCCGTTTTACACACTGCTCAACTGGAAAAGGAAATCAGGTGGGATATAAACCAGGCAACCAATTTGCTATTGCCCATTTTGGCACCTCTGCTGAAAGACCAATTTCATCCCCCAATGTCTCCTTAAGTGCAAATTCTATCTTACTGCACTGGCAGGTAATGAAAAGTGAGAAATTTTCTTGGTATCAGAGTATCACCCAGCTCTCTCTAACTCCCCTTCTGTTAAAGTTACATTTGGCATATTTTATTTATGACAGCAAATTGGATGGTGTCACTTTACAGATGATATATATCTATTGTACTGCACGGGCGTGAATCCAATTCAATTCAAATTAATTCAGATTAGGTTCCATGTAACCGTTCCATGAGGAATCAGATGTTATTTAATGCATCAGTGATTGCCTAATTTCCTCGACACAGTCAGTTTTTTGTGTAAGTGTCTAACCTGCTCAGCAGAGGTTCCGACATACACTTCAGCAGAGCAGACTCAGCCTTTCCTTCTTTCTTTCAAGACTGCAACATCTAGATTTCCAAACACAGCACAAAACTGTTTCATAAACAGTCTTACACGAATAGAGAATTCCAGCAAAATTATTAATTTGAGCATATTTCCTTGCATCTCTTGTGTTACCACAATGTGTTTTGTTGAATGATAATTTTCTTTGGTCCAATGATTTATCAATGATCTGATTTATATTTTTTTTGAAGAAATTTAAAAAGAACATTTAAAAAAGATAGACTGCTGGCAGCTTAAGATGATCCCTAGTTTGTAATACGGAAAAGGAGTGTGAGGAGGGAGACGAAATGTCTGTGCATTTCCCAGCAAGAACCAAGAGTCATAGAGTCATAGAGTTATACAGCACAGAAACAGGCCCTTCAGCCCATCATGTCTGTGCCGGCCATCAAGCACCTAACGATTCTAATCCCATTTTCCAGCATTTGGCCTGTAGCCTTGTATGCTATGGTGTTTCAAGTGCTCATCTAAATACTTCTTAAATGTTGTGAGGGTTCCTGCCTCTACCACCTCTTCAGACAGTGTGTTCCAGATTCCAACCACCTCTGGGTGAAAAATCTTTTCCTCAAATCTCTTCTAAACCTCCTGCCCCTTACCTTAAATCTATGCCCCCTGGTTATTGACCCCTCCACCAAGGGAAAAAGTTTCTTTCTGTCTAACCTATCAATGCCCCTCATAATTTTGTATACTTCAATCAGGTCCCCCCTCAGCCTTCTCTGTTCTAAGGAAAACAACCCTAGCCTTTTCAGTCCCTCTTCATAGCTGAAATGCCCCAGCCCAGACAACATCCTGGTGAAGCTCCTCTGCACCCTCTCCAGTGCAATCACATCCTTCCTATAGTGTGACCCAGGAAGTTTCAAGGAACTACCTGTTCTTTTCAGCAAGCAGAGAAATACTGCTAGCTGTTAGGTTTGAATGACTGAGTGACTGTCATGTGACAAGCCCGTACCCATCTATGGTTTTTAAGATGGTGTTTTCTCTGCAGCAGAAGAGAAGCTTTTGGACTCTGACCTGTGCAGACGTTAAGTGAGGGTCTCTCTCTCTCTCTCTCACCATTCCAGCTTGAAAGCTTTCAAATCCTACTTGTTGACTGACCACCTTTGCATACTCCAGCTACAACCAGAAAAACCATTGGAGGAAATCATGAGCATCGCTATCTCCAAGAAACAAACCAAACTAGTCATCTACCTCTTCAAACTAAAAGCTTCAGCACCAAATTCAACTAGAAGCAAGTCGAATCACCAAAACCCATAGACTGTATACCCTTTCTATTCTACAGACTCTAATTCAACCAATCTATCTTTCCCCACTCTGTAACCTATTTGTGTGCATGTAAACCTCTAGTGTGTGTAAGAATGAAAGTTGGTGCATTGTTTATTATTTTATTAGTTCGGTTTAGGTACAATAAAGTTAACCTCTTTCTTTGTTAACTCAAGAAAACCTGTCTGATTGGTTCTTGTTATGATCATAGCAAGTAAGTAATCAAACACATACTGAATTGGCCAGTACATCCACTTTAAGAAAGAATTAAACCTGTTGTGGTCAAACAAGGAGAGGGAAAACAGAGAAGCCCTTCGACCCCTCCTCACTTGACCGTAACACTTGAATAAGTAAAATTACATGCAAACAGAATAACATTTGGGTTATAATGTGCTTTTTGTTCTAGCCATAGTCCCAAAGGACCATCAGCTACCACAGCCAGTATGGGGATTAAACCCACTCTGTTGGCGTCTTTCTACATCACACTCTAGTCAACTGAGCTAACAGACCCCCCATAATGTGCTTTTGGGTGCTAAGAAAAGACTTGCATTTAAATAGCATCTTTCTCAATCTCAGGATGTCCTAAATTGCTTTTTAGCTAATTAAGTAGTTTCTTACTCAGTTAAACCTGGAAATGGCATTGTTTGCACAAATACTTAATGGCCCAAATTTTGCTGAGGTGGGACATCTCACAGTGTATCCCATTAGTTAGACTTATTAGTGCACATTGAGGTTTAAAAAATTTTTGCCTACAAAGTTGCTGGAAGTGCAAGCCGATAACAGCACAACGAAGGCAACAGGGCATCTGGGACTTTGATGAACAATGTGACAAACAGTGTAGCTCCTTAACCAATCAGATGTAAGGATTGAGAAATAAACAGAGGAAGGACAGAGAAGGAGTGGGTTAATTCAATGTCAAATCAGGTTCAAAAAGAGTAACAATGAGAAAGAAAGATTGGATTAAGAGAGAGAGATAAAAGAGACAGGAAAAGTGATAAAAAATTGAAAATTTTAAAATCTCCAACGACAATTCACAACTGGAAGGAATGACAGTCCATACTTATAATTGTTCACTTTCTGGGCAAGAGTGGTTGATTGGCAGACATTAACAATTATCACATTGTTAAAAGAGTACTTACCCTGATAATTACTAGGGACTATTATATGGTGAGTTAAATGGGCAATTAATATACAAATGCAGCAACTTCACGAAAGTACGGGGATGTCAACGTTGAGATGCCATATTTGCGAGGTTAACAGGGGAGTGATGGAAATCATCCAGCAACTCATGGGGTATCTTTTCCTCACCACAAGTTGTGAATTAAAACAATATGCATCACCTTTATTTAGTCAGCAAAATCTGGGCCAATATGTTTGTATGAAATTCCTTTGTCTACTATTTTAACAGAGATGTTGCCTGATTTAAAATAGAAAGTGGATAGATAAATTTGATATGAAGGGGTAGATTTTCATTCTCATTACCTGGGTAGGTTATCTACCCTTTATAGAAGCCCCCTGTTGTTCCATTGAAACCAATGAAATCCGTCACATTATATTCCAGGCAGTGAAGACGAGCATCTATCCCAAAGACTTTAAATGTTTAAGTTAGGGCTAATGGGATCAAGGGATACGGGGAGAAAGCGGGAACAGGTTACTGAGTTTGGATGATCAGCCATGATCATATTGAATGGCGGAGCAGGCTCGAAGGGCCGAATGGCCTATTCCTGCTCCTATTTTTCTATGTTTCTATGATAATCTCATAAAGCATAATTTCCAGGTTTTGGCACTTTGGTTATTACTGTAATTATGAGTGGATGTAATGCCATAAGTCTGACGTTCACCAACCTCCACTTGTGCCCATCACTGTTGATTGTTGTGACACAGGATGAAAATGGTACTTCTAATACAAACCTATTTATGTATTTGGAATCAGGGGATAACCAAACACCTGAACAAAGCAGTGTGATCAAGGAGAAAATTTCATCCACTTCAGAGTCACTTTGGGTCATAGCGTGAAACAAGTTTATTGCTGTTATGAAGCTAAAACTATTTGTGGTGTAAATGCACTCAGATTAAACTCTCTACTCCCCCTCAACAAAATACCCTAATCTCAATTTGAGAAGAGCACTTCCAGTGCACCAATGTGACATGTTAATTTGCCAAACCAACTATCCATGAGAGCTCTGAGATTAAAGTTGCCACACTTAATAGAAATGAATAGTGTATCACGGTCAATTTAGTGCTGTGGACTTTTTGCCTAGCAGAAGCTGCAACAAAACTTCTAAATTCAGTTCACTTAGAAGCCCTACAGCTACCCTAGCGAGGAGACTTTCATGTCATTGGTCTGTGCTGAATTTAAGCACAAGTCCCGGAACTGAATGGATTAACGTGCAACCCGCTATGCATTACCTGATTTCTCCATGATCATCTATAAAATGGCGGTATATTCTGTGCCTTTCCCTCTCCCTCTCCTGAAGGTGCTGACAGTGACTGTATTTCAGAAGCAATTCATTGGCTGTGGAACAACCCAAGACTGTATTTATACGGATATATTATTATAAACACAATTTCCTTATTTGTAATGCTATCGAAACCAACTGACTATTCTGTATATGTGAGTACAGATGGAGTGGAGGACATCACAGAGAAAACCCAGCCTATAGTTTAATTTTTCCGAGCTATAGGTGCATGACTTAGTTTGTATCCAGTGGAAAGAAAGAAAAACTTGCATTTATATAGCTCCTTTCATGACCTCAGGATGTCCCAAAGCATTTGCAGCCAATGAAATACTTTTGAAGTGTATTTACAGTTATAATGTAGGAAATACAGCAGCCAATTTACACACAGAAAGCTCCCGCAAACAAGCAATGGAATAATGATAAGATAATTTGTTTTGTGAGGTTGATTGAGGGATAAATATAAGCCAGGACACCCCTGCACTTCTTCAAAATAGTGTAAAGGGATCTTTTATGTCTACCTGAGAGGGCAGACAGGACCATGGTTTAACATCTGATCCAAAAGACAGCCCTCCATCGGTGCAGCACTCCCTAAGTACTGCAGTGGAGTGTTAGTTGATTTTTCTGTTCAGGTCTTGGAATAGGACTCAAACTCACAGCCTTGTGAAGCAGAGGTGGAAGTGGTAGCAACTGAGCCACAGCTGACACCTATATTTTAATAGATGTAATTTAATTATATTTAATATAGGGGTTAGTGCACTGTGTGCTCACCCCAGTCCAAGTTCTTTGGTTCTGGTAAAGAGTCTCACCTTTATTTTTCTCTTTCGTGTTTCCAGTTTCTCCTTTTATCCCAGTTCTTTAGCATATGGTAAGCACAAAGAATGATGTGGGCTTGTCACTCCATCAGGCCTTTAGTATCGGAAAAAGTAGAAAGAATGGTGTGCGTTTACCTCCATTTCACTCCATCAATTGGGGGCAGTACAAGATTAATGGTCTGGAAACTCCTGCACTCTTTGTAACAAATTCCTTTAAATGAGAAAAATAAATTTCTGCTCAATATACAGATGCCCTGATGTTGGGTTTGATGATGTTGGGTTTGATGATGGCGATGGTGGAAATATAGGAAAGGCCTGAATTGCATTTATTTGGCTGTCAAGTTTGAAAGAAAGGGGTAAATTACAATATTGGTTAGAAACCATTCATGAAGCAATTGATTTAGATAAAGAATAGCTAAAAGATTGGAAAAATGTTCTTTCCTCACATTCATTATATATATATATATATATATTTATATTATATATACACACACACACACACACACATATATCTAAAACAGAGCGCTGTCTGCTGGCTTCAACATTTGTCTCCACTTCCCATTCTATTCCATCCTCATTGTCTCACTGTTGCTTCCCTCTTTATTTAAATAACCTAACTCTGGTCTGCTGTTTATTTTAACCCAATAATTCTCCTCTAGATATGACAACCCATATTAAACCCATTTACTCCGAAGATGCTGTCCTTGGCCTTCATCTGTGAGACATGGTCACAGTGTAAGTGCTTGAGGCAAAGGAAAGTAAACAGGAAGCCCATTAAAAGGGTACTGTCTTCACAGAAAAACAATTTTTGTTGAATCTTTTCTTGGTTTGAATAATGTGTGACTCAATGAGATTTCTTTTTTTAAGTGAAGAAGTGAGGTGAAGGGCCATGGCTAATAATGCAGGACACA
The DNA here is from genome assembly GCF_036365525.1 of Heterodontus francisci. Classification (NCBI taxonomy): domain Eukaryota; kingdom Metazoa; phylum Chordata; class Chondrichthyes; order Heterodontiformes; family Heterodontidae; genus Heterodontus; species Heterodontus francisci. The sequence goes on along the minus strand of NC_090395.1, from coordinate 63,366,106 downwards.
ACCAAGGTTTAAGAAAGCAAGGGATAAAATAAAATAAATGCAGTGATTAGATAATGCCAAATCTGGGCTTTAAAAGCCTGTAGATTAAGCAACGACTGAGAAAGGTAAGCAATTCCACGTTTTTGAGTGCTGGAAAATAATGGTAGAATTGGAGATTTCGACAACACAGTGAGGATACAGCTAGGATGAAGAATGTGTAGGATGGCCTTTGGAGTTTTGAAGGGACAGAATAAGAAAGTTCAGATTACATTGAAACAAATGATTTGTTACTGGTGTGTGATGCTATTATGATTAAAAAAGAATCCAACTCTTTACCCTCTTCAAGCAAAGTACTTTTTTCATAGAAACTGTTCCCCTTTAAATGAAGCTGATGAATGGTTTGAATATTGCAGACATCACTGAAGATTTTGAGGACTAGATTTGTAGCCAGAGCCGCCATTTTTTTCACCCTCGTAAGGTCCAAATGAAACTGTTGTAAACAGCCTGGTTTGAATGTCACGTATCTCTTGCCAAAGGGTACGATGCACGCTATGAACTCCAGTCTGTTTCCCAATAGTTGTTTGGTGCATGAAGTGATTCAGGAACGCAATGCAAAGCAAACCACAGAGCAAGTCAAATTCACTCTGATTCAACGTGATCCAAATGGCATTCAATCACCAGTGTTTAATTGGGTTATTACTGTATCAATTGGTTCTGCGTCCAATTTCTCTTCCAAGCTCTTTACTTCCACATGACTTGCATTATAGTATCTAATCCCCACTAGGCCACAGGGAGATATAATTTCTTGGCTAACACTGACATTGCACAAAAATTGGCTTCACTCTTGATCATCTTGGCACTTCACAGGAATGCAGATTGAAATATTTATTAGTGTTCTCTGAGCTGATGCCGCATTGGAAAAATTTATAAAATAATATGAAATCATTATATTCTGGATATTGTAGCTTTCTGTATTCTGGTGTAAGACTAAGAACTGCTTTCAAGACTGTGCACTGAATTTTGGGGGCCCCCAAGGTCGGAAGCGGAGGGTGGAGGGGCCCGAAAATACCAGCGCTGGCTGGTGTGACGGTTTTGAGGCGCCATTCCCACAGCCAGCAATGTTCACCAGAGTAGGGGGAGGGTGGGACAACATTATCACCTACCTCCCAATTGAGGCCCATTATCGCAGTTAAGCAGCTCATTAAAAGCTTGTTAGAGGTGGAGGTTGAAATTTTGACGGGGATGTACGGGGACACCGTAAGTTGCTGACCAGCTGAAGGGAGGCCAGTACAGAGCTGGGCACCTGTCATGGCTGCATCAGGGAATTACCTGGCATCATGGCCAGTGGGACATAGGGGGACTCGACCTTTGGAAAGGAGATCCCCTTAGCACTGCGCAGGTGGCGGGGAGAGTGGGCAGCAGCGGGCAAGGCTGCCAATCACAATAGGACGGCCACCTGCCCAAAAGGAAGGCTCCAGCAGGCAATGGGGGCACAACTGTCAGAATTTGGGCCCAGTGGCAATGAGGGGCAACACCCTCCGCATGAACAGCAGAACCCCAAGCAGCAGGAAGGCACAGAAGAGGAAAGAGGGGCAGGAAGGCAACGGAGGCCATACCCTCAACACAGGATCTATCGCCGAAGATGGAGCTACCTGGAAATGACCAAGACCCAGTGCCACACGAGACTCGGACTCTCCAGGCAGATGGTCACAGACATCAGTGTACTCGTGACTGAAGACTCCATACCTCAAAGCACTGGTCGCCATGCCCTGCCAGTAGCCATCAAAGTCACTGTGGCCTTGAACTTCTTCACTTCTGGCTCCTTTCAAGAATCAGCTTCGGACCTTAGTGGCAACTCACAAGCAGCTGCACACCACTGCATCTCGCAGGTCACTGATGCCCTCTTTGTGAGAGCTGGACAGTACCTTCATTTCATAACAGACACAGTCTCACAGGCACAGAGGGCAGTGGGTTTCAGCACCATTGCTGGATTCCTCCAGGTGCAGGGCATTATTGATTGCACCCATGTGGCCATCAAGGCACCCAGTGACCGACCAGTGGGATTCATCACAGGAAGGGCTTCCACTCCCTCAACATTCAACTGGTCTGTGACCACAATAAGAGCTTCCACCATGTATGCTCTCGCTTTCCTGGCAGCTGCCATGATTCCTTCATCCTCCGAAAGTCCAGGGTGTCTCAGATCTTCACTCCAACCCCAAAGTTGTGGATGGATCCTTGGGGAAAAGGGATATCAGGACCGGTTGGGTGGTGCCCTGCAATATTTGGGTGGTAGCCTCATTCAAACTGCTTTCATATGTTGTGGCTTTGACTTCCAGCACACTGGTCTCACGCAGCTAGATGCAACCTGAAAGTTAACTTGCTGGAGTTTGCTAAGGCTGGTACAGGGAAGAGGCAAGTACTCTTGGGTTACAGCCAGCTGCATGAGACCAGTGCATCTGAAGCAGGTGCTACCAGCATGTCCCTCAGTGTTACATAAAAGCAGCTTCAAAGAGGCCAAAGGACTGGCTGGTAAAAGGAAATGGAAATTTCACACTGGTGAAGTGCTCAATCAGCTCAGTGTTATTACTGCAACAAATGGAGGGAGCTTTGCTCTGCGTCCAATCAGGAAGCTAAAACCGCCCTGAAAGTACCATAAATTAACAGGGAGTGCAAAATAGTGGAAAGGTGTTTATCTTTCCACAAAATTCAGCACCGGTTAAAAAAAACTCAGATACTTAATGCATTGTGTGGTTGAAAATGTCGACCTTGAAATTACACTGTGTGAATATTTGTTTATTCTTTTAATGAAGGCACTAACCGTTTGAGATAGTGGACAAGGGCATTATGTCAATATCTGTGCAAGTAAGATCCAGGTTACAGTGGTGTCTTCAAAGTCAGCCAATTGCACCAGCCAACAAACACTTCTGCCATCAGTAGCAATGAATAAATGTCAACTGGTGCTTGACCAATGAGGATTTTGAAAACCAGGACAACAATCTAGCATTTCAAAGCAGAAACGTAATATTGGAGTCCCATCTGTACCGAGCCAAAGAACTGGGGATACTGAGCCAATTGAGAGGCTCCGTGCGATCTCATCTTCTGACTGACCTATCCTCAATGTTCCGGTACAATGCAGGCGGACATCCGTTATGACATGAGAATCATGTGCTGGAGACATATGCCAAAAGCGGAAAAATCAAATCTGCAATAAATAGGTTAGTGAATGTCTCCTTTGTAAACTCTTCAATCTCCTGGCATTCTTTTATACTAATGTTGTTAAAGGCTACAATACTGCCTTTCACCCACATGTCGGGTCATTCAGTTAAACTGAAAATGTTATGAATTTTAAAGGAGGACCAGGTGGAAATAATTTGCGATGTGCCAGATTTTACTCTTAAAAATTAATTTGTATTGGTTTTATTTTAAATTACATTGAACGGTGACATTTATTTAATATGGAAATATCTGTGGTGGGAAATACCAACTGATAAAATAGCTAAAGAGATTCAGATACAATCGAAACCAAGTAACTGCACCTCTGAACAAGCTAGTTTTGAAGGATAAATAAACCTCAGGACTGGGGTCACTGTGCATTTCTAACAGGGGAATTAACTCTGCAACTGTTGACCCTGTACATCAGGTGATTGGTATAGTCTCTCTCCAAAGGGCTGAGTATTCTCTGGGTAGCAGGGGGCTGTCAGTCAACGGCCCATCTGTTTGTTTAAAGTGACCTCTGTGCTCTCAGTATATGAAGTGATATCTAACGCTGTCACTCACTTTGCTGATGCCCATGCCCAGCATCGCAAAGGAGCACAACTGGGAATCTTGCAAATCATTTCTCCTTAAATGATTATCGAATGATTCCTGAGATGAAATTTTCCACCCTTACAGTGAAACATTTGCTGCTCGATAGCTGCACAGAGCAACATGAGGACAGTTGGCTCCCAACCTGATCTGCGAGTCCTCAGAAACTAGGGCGAAGATTCTCACTCCCGCCCCATCGACACCACATTTAATATAGACCAAGGCAAATGTCCTAGCTAGAGGGGATTGTGAGCATTGGGAGTCTGTGCACAGTAGGAGTCTTGTCTTCTATGCTGTTAGAAAATAAGTTTAATTTTGGCTCTTCCCAAGATGTGTGGCACATTGTAAAATTTTTAGAGGAACTCCTCTCCTCTGAGTGAGTCTTGCTGAGGCAAAACTTTAAAGGTGCTGTCAGCTTCACGGCACTTCAAGCCAGTGGCCTTTTCCACATGTCAATCCAGATGGTGAATTTTGGCAGACTTCCCAACTGTGTGCGGGGTAGGGGATGTGGGTTCATCGTAACCTAGGCTGGCCCTATGCTCATCCAACATTCACGCACAATCCATTTGTTAACGGCTATGATCCACAACACAAAACTTCCCCAGATTGTTAGTCTCACTCATGAAGACTACAGGAGATTGGTGTAGGAACAAGAAAAAATATGGGGCTATGGTGAAAGAGCAGGGGAATGGGACTAATCTTTCAAAGTGCCAGCATGGACATGAAAGGTTGAATGGCCTCCTTCTGTGATGTAAGATTTTATGATTCTATGATTCTTCAGACAAAGGCTAGTGGAAATCTGGAACTCTCTACGCACATCCCACCACCGTCACACCCACTCTCCTCCCCCCAAGAAATTGATTTTTGTTAAGCAAGGGTATTAAAGTATCAGAACCAAAGCAGGTAGATGAAATTAAGATACAGATCGACCATGACCAAATTGAATGGTGGAATAGGCTGGAGCAGCTGAACAGGCCGATTCCCACTCTGACATGTGTAATGGAGTTCTGGGACTGTGGTTAAGGTTTTAGGGTAATGTTGGTACAAATAGCAGCAGGGGAATTTTTGCCCTACTGTTAGAAAAGATTAGAGAGAGCTTTATGCTGCACCTAACCTGAGCAGTAACTGACCTGAGGGGGATTTTATTTTCATTATTCTTTCATGGGTGGCGCAGGGATTAGCACCACAGCCTGACAGCTCCAGCGACCTGGGTTCAGTTCTGGGTACTGCCTGTGCAAAGTTTGCAAGTTCTCCCTGTGACCGTGTGGGTTTCCACCAGGTGCTCTGGTTTCCTCCCACAGCCAAAGACTTGCAGGTTGCATTGTAAATTGCCCCTATTGTAGGTAGGAGAATGGTGGGGATGTGATGAGGAATATGGGATTAACATAGGATTAGTATAAATAGGTGGTTGTTGGTCGGCACAGATTCGGTGGGCTGAAGGGCCTGTTTCAGTGCTGTATCACTCTATGGGATGTGGCTAGGCCAGCATTTGTTGCCCATCCCTAATTGCCCTTGAACTGAGTGGCTTGCTTGGCTATTTCAGAGGGCAGTTAAGAGTCAACCACATTGCTGTGGGTCTGGAGTCACATGTAGGCCAGATCAGGTAAGGATGGCAGATTTCCTTCCCTAAAGGACATTAGTGAACCAGATGGGTTTTTACAACAATCGACAATGGTTTCATAGTCATCATTAGACTGGCTTTTCATTCCAAATTTATTAATTGAATTCAAATTTCACCATCTGCTGTGGTGGGATTTGAACACGTGTCCCCAGGGCAATAGCCTGGGCCTTGGCTCACTAGTCCAGGGACATTACCAGTACACCACCGCTTCCCCCACTTGATGGTGACATTGGGTGCTCCAAAAGAGAAAGGGTTCCCTTTGCAGTGCATACATCTTAGATCTTGATTTGCACAAACATCCGTACAAAAAGTAGACAGATAGCCACAACAAGTAATATTCTGGTACTTTTGAAGTGTTTCTTTTATAGTTGAACATACTTATTTTATATAATAAAAACAAGAAATGCTGGAACCACTCAGCAGGTCTGGCAGCATCTGTGGAAAGAGAAGCAGAGTTAACGTTTCGGGTCAGTGACCCTTCTTCGGTCACTGACCCGAAACGTTAACTCTGCTTCTCTTTCCACGGATGCTGCCAGACCTGCTGAGTGGTTCCAGCATTTCTTGTTTTTATTTCAGATTTCCAGCATCCACAGTATTTTGCTTTTATACTTATTTTATATTTGGTCAGGCACTGATAATTTGCAAGTGGAAAATTAGAGTTAATGGTATTATAATCATAAAGGCATATTAGTTCAATCATAGCCACATAAAATAAGCAAAGTGTATTCCCCAGCTTCATAAACATTGGGATCTAACATTACGCTTTCCATAAGATGTTTGAATTATTATCCTCCAAACAAAAAGTGCAGGTGAAGGGACTTAATTAAAGCCAAGACTTCTGGTTTTATGACTGGAAATGATACACAGACCCTGGGGTGCAGATTTTTGGCAGAGTGCTGTGGGGGTGGGGGAAGTTCCTAACCACTGGTAATGTGGAAAATTTATTAAGGAACCCAGGCTGTTGATAGAGTGATGTTTTCTACCCTTCAGCTCTGGAGACTAGAGACCCTCTTTCTCAGTGCTAAAACGCATCACAGCACTGCATCTGCTTGTTCGTCTTGTGTGAACGTAGATAGGAAGAAGCGCAGTCCTTGCCCTATTAATGATTTAACACCGTATTGTATCTGTAGACTGTACTACCTTTGAGCAAATGTAATCTCTTTATCATCCTTTAGCAAAACATCCTCCAAAGAATCTTGTTTCAAATACTATTGGATTCAATAGCACCATTTTAGACCAGGATGAATGGTAAATCCTTTGGGATTTTAGCCGACTTAAAGGATTAAGCCTATATTTCTTTCTCTGTGCTAAAGTGGTGGAAAGCTGTGTCGCTGGGTACAGTGAGATATAATACCAATCAATGCTGCCCTGCTTGCACTGGGAGGTGGGGGCAGCTGTGTCAGCAGAAATTCACAGCTGTCCCACTTTACTGACATTTAGCACCTGTGTTACTAAAGCAAGCTCAATGGATGTCAGGATGAAGATTCCAGGGCGATGGAAGAAGAGTGCATGCCCGCTACTGTAGAGTCAAATCAACATGAGGGTCCCTCTTGTGTTCCAGATGCACTTGTACGCAGCTTTATTGCAGATTCATTAGCCGCCGTCTCATGACGGAATGTTGTAGCCTCCACTCCCGCTATCCAAAATCATTCACGCAAGTTGCAGCACAGGCTCGAGGGGTTGGATGGCCTACTCCTGCTTGTCTTTCTGGTACTTTTCTGCCGTGCTACATAGCACCTTCCAGAGAAGGCAGCTCCCATCCATGAGCCAGTGTTATTTTTGATCACCAGCATGCAATTACACAACTGGTAAATTAGAACCAAGGACAAGAATGAATGAGGGGAAAAAAGTGCAATCTCGGGATTGATTGCATACTCTGATGGTGCAATACAATAGCTTAATAGGACTCTAAAGGACCCCATTACAGGTAGATAATCTTTACCAGCCTATGGAGGTCCCAGGTGAGATGCTCGCTTGGTGCTGAGTTAGCTGATCTCGGACTGGGCACTAATAGAGGCGTTTCAATTAGCTTCAGTTAGTTAGGGAAGGGAAAAGCATCCAGGATTCGTATTTCTGATCAATATCTAATAGAAAATTGTGGACGTCAAGTGAACACAGGATCTGGCTTGATTACAACCTCACTCCTCACCCTCCGCCAGGGTCAAGCAGTTTGCTAACACTGACTGGGCAGGATCACACATAAAGAATGGCAACATGGGCAAGATACTTGAGGGAAGCCAGCATTAAGTGGTCACACTCACCCAATGTCCATTCAGATCTATGTTTCCAGAAGGGGCGGTGGGTACTGATCAGGAACAAGAATTCCAGCTGGTTTTGCCTTCCCAACTCAGGGATCATGAGGTCAATTATGGTTTGTTCAAATAAGCACTCGAGTTGGTGTGACAGTAACTAGCCACTTATATTTCCAGGCCCTCTGGAGCATCCTCCCCAAAGATTGGGAGATCCTGGCATGTAATTGCTACAGTTTGCTGACTTCCATCAGGACATTTAGTATTTTGTTAACAAAATGCAAGTACCGAACATATAAAATTGTAGCACGCCAGCTAATGCCCAAGCAAAGACCGGCTAATTTATCAACCATCAGGGATCAAACTTGAGAAAGACCTTGTTTGCACATTTTACATTGGGGTGTACAAGATGTGGTCTGCAGGCCAAATGCTGACCACAAGCTCCTCTGATCCAGCCCAGGAAGCCCTTCCACTTCCCTTGTGCATGAGCATACAAAGCCAATTTGGAATTAATTTCTTTAAACTTCCCATTCTTGAAGGACTGAGAAAGGCCCCCACCCACCCTCTCCTCCCCCTGCCCCCACCCCACTGAATCATCCGATACCGCTCCTCCAAGGCTGCACCATTGGTACGAAGGGGCTACCACTGAATTTTAAGCCTTGTTTTATACAGTTACCTGCACTAAATCCTCTATAGACCTCTCTGTAAAAAAAAAGGTCACTGTTCAAACATGGGCACAAATCGAAGTCCCTCCGACAGTATTTCATGCAAACTTAAAGGTAGATCTATGCCAGTGAAAGGCTTAATGTTTGTTTTTTCTTTCAGGCTAGCACTGAGAAACCAAATGATACCAGAATGTATTTATGGTACTGATTCCAGGTACTGATTCTAGGTGCTTCCCCTCCTCAAGGTTTATTAAATGTTAAACATGCAGAAAATAACTACCATCCCTCCCCCACTTCTCCAAAGCCGTGATGACTTAGAAGCTGCAATTGTTATCTGATGGAAGGGCAGAGAGTTATTTGCACTTTGTTAGGTTACTCCACCTACCATATGGGAATCAGCAGCTGCCAGCCAATCCCACTGTGCAGCCAGTCAGTGACGCCATTTTTATATTGGGAGAGCCATTTCTACTTGAAGTGCTTTCACAAACTCTTTTGGCTCCTTTTCCTCCGAATTTGTCCCATTTGCCTCATGGGGTGATGTTCCAAGCCCCAGCAGCTACACAGAAACAACTTGTGTGGAAAAGTCCTGTGGGTGAGCTCCCCCCTCAATCGGCAAAGATGGCAGATTGTATCATTTGGTTACATTTGCAGTTTGCCACCAATGGAAGTTTCCCTCTGGCAGCTTGAGGGATGTCCCACTTTATGAAGTGCCACTGGAGGCACTGGCAATGTTGGCATAGCAAATCCAGGTGCTGTGGCTCCAATGTCACACTTTCAACTCTAAGTCAGAAGATTGTGCGTTCAAGTCCCACCCACAGACTTGAGCATGAAATTCATTCTGATGCTCCAGTGCAGTGCTGAGGGAATACTGCACTGTTAGATGTGCTGTCTTTCAGATGAGATGTTAAAACAAGTCCCTTTCAGGTGGATGTAAAAGATCCTATGGCACTATTTTGAAGAACATCAGGGAAGTTCCCGCAGTGTCCTGGCTAATATTTCACACTCAGCCAACATCACTATAAGAACAGAGGATCTGATCATTATCACGATGCTGTTTGTGGGAGCTTGCTGTGCGCGAGTTGGCTGGTGCATCTCCTACTTTACAACAGTGACTGCACTTTAAAAAGTACTTCATTGGATGTAAAGCACATTGGGAATGCTGAGGTTGTGAAAGGCACGATATAAATATAAGAATTTTCTCCTTCCTTTCTATAAATTGCAACATAAGAGGTGGGTGGGTAGAGTCTGGGTGATTCTTGCTTTCAGCAGCCTCCAACTGCTTGCCTGCCCAGAATGAAAGCATCCTGCATTAGGAATTACTGGTAACAACCCACGTCCCACCAGGCTATGGTGTTTGATTCCTTTTGAACCCGTTTTGCAAATTAAACCCCTGCAGATCTCGATCATCCTATATTTAAAATGCAGATTTTATTTTTATGCCATTCTAAAATTGGACCAGCACACTACTCTTCCTGGGCCTAATTACTGCAGTTTGCCCAGTCCAAATAACCTGTTAAATACAAAATAATAGTGTGGCCTTCAAGGAGTTAATAGCCCTCCAGGAACAGCCTCCTGTCTTTTAATATGTGCTTGTTCCACCCAGTTGACATGCTCTACTGGTATTGGCCAACTCCCCTGAAAAGGCAGTGGAGGTTGGACATATATCACTCCTTCCTGTGCAGACAGCCTGCAATCAGTTGGTTTTAACCCCAGCCCCTGACCCAGTACTATGCTACTAACCCTTTAGTACGAGCCTCTGAAGAAAGATGCAGCCTGGTTAAAATAAAAAAAGCTGCTCACTGCACAGAAAGAAAGAAAAGAAAGGAAACCCCCAAAAGCTGGACAAGTTGACATACAAAAAAAACAAAAGCTTCGTGGAGAAATTAAATTTAAACAAAGAGACAACAGAAAGAAAATTACTGAAGCTTTTAGCCTGTCAAAGAACTTGAAGCAATTCTGCACAGTATTTCAGGGTAAGTCTGTCACTATTAATTTTTTTAGGAATTATTGTTCAAAATTTTGTTCCACTTTCATTATAACGACTTTACAGCTTAGTTTTAAAATAACTTTAATGTGGCTTATAATTTCCCTTCCAGCTCTGATGAGTTAATTTGAAAAAGGTTTTTTAAATGCTAACAGGGTGCCTGGGTTTGTCCGATTGGATCCAATTCTGTCATTTATGATCACCACAATTTCACTCCTTTGATCTGGTGCTTTAGTTAAATGGTTCCAGTTGCGGATATTTCTATAACTGTTCCGTGGTAACAATTACCAGAAACAGATTGTGGTCTTGGATCTGCTGTCAGCTTTTGGTTAAGTGGAAGTGTGTTACATTCAGTAAAGAACTGACAAAAGAAAAAGTTGCTTCTAAACAGATTGCGTACCACAGGATATTGCTACCGATGCCATACAATGGTTTGGTAAAGGTGCCACTGCTCGCTACTCTCCACATAGGAAGGTCTTGATCTAAGTCTTACCACCCATGACAGCCAGGTAGTTGAGACAAGGCGTTTTCCCACAGCGATAAAGGGGGCAATTAGATTTTGTGTTACCCTTGACTTCATCCTCATGTGGACCTCCGTTCCCCAGTACAGAATAGGGTTGACAAACATTTGTGAGCAAATTGTTTGCATGGCCCTTTCAGCCAATATGTGGCCCAACTCAAGGAGGGTTAAGGATGAAACTGGGGAGGAAATTGAAACTTTCTAGGAAAAATGGGGGTAAGTGTGCATAGGAGAAGCAAAATACTGGGAGTTAATAACGTTCAATATATCAAGACATATCCAGGATATTGATCCTGTGTGGTTTACTGATGGTGGGTTAACTGCAAAATAGTTACATAATTCTGTACTTAACTGTTAGCCCAGAGGTTTTGATAAGAGTATGTCAGAGGTTGAGTTATTTAATAATGTAAGCCGCTTTTCACTCTTCATGCTAACTAGTGGATATTTAAACTGGAGCATAGCCACAAAAGGCTAGAAATATTCCAAGGTGTACTAGAACAATTGAAATATATTGTCACTTTTGAAAATGTCAATATAATTATGCAGCATAACACATGTCAGAGCTGAAATTGTCTCCTTTTAATTCTGGGATGGGGCCGAAAGGAATTTCTTTGACATGGGTTTCAAGGAGTTTAAATCCATCAGCACAACCATCTATCCATATTCCTAAACATTTCAGGGTGGAATGTTGTTCAGTGAGTCTCCAGTATTATAATGAGCCTTTATCATCATTAATACCATGCCACAGTAAGTTATATTCTAATACATTTTGTTACAGACTGTAATAAATACTTTTACAAGCTGAAAATGGGGCAGAGTGGATGGGACTTTTGCATCTATATCTGTGATAGCTCTGAGGTGGGAAGAGTTTTGATGGGGTAGTGAAGAGGAAACTTTACTGTTCAACTGAACAAGTGTGATACTTAATAATATAGAAATTAAAAACAGAAAATTCCGGAAATGCTCAGCAGGTTTGTCAGCATCTCTGGAGAGAGAAGCAGAGTTAATAAAAACAGCAAGTGCTGGAAATACTCAGCAGGTCAGGCAGCATCTGTGGAGAGAGAAACCGAGTTAATGGGCTGAATTTTATAAGCTTGCTGTGACTTGTGCGCCGCTGAGCCCCTGTGATACATCGCGCAGCAGCTCATTTAAATGGAGGGGGGCGGAACAGCCACTCTCGATGACATCATCGGGGGGGGGGGGGGCGGCTGCTCTGTTCCCCAGCAACGGCGCCCGGCGCCACCGCGCAGGCGCCGGCTCCATTTTTAAAGTGCTTCAAGCCCTTCGGGTAAATTAAAATTTTTAAAGGGACGAAAATTAGAAATAAACTTTTATTTAAACTTTGAATCCCCTCTCCCACCCCCCACTGAATTCTCAATAAATAAAATGACCTATTTCTTCCCCCTCCCCCCCCCCCCCCACAGAAAACCACTTTTTAATATGACAAATGTTCAGCCCCAACTTCAGCACCTCTGACCCTCAACTCTTTCCCACCACCCCACAACAAATTGGAGCGCTTCTCCCAGCTCCCCTTTCCCCCACCCTGAAAATTTCGCTCCTCCTCCCTCCCCACCAGTGTCGTGCCTCAGCTCTCCGAACGGAGATCCAAAGGCACGGGAGTTAGATTAGATTAGAGATGCAGCACTGAAACAGGCCCTTCGGCCCACCGAGTCGGTGCCGAACATCAACCACCCATTTATACTAATCCTACACTAATCCCATATTCCTACCAAACATCCCCACCTGTCCTTATATTTTCCTACCTATACTAGTGACAATTTATAATGGCCAATTTACCTATCAACCTGCAAGTCTTTTGGCTTGTGGGAGGAAACCGGAGCACCCGGAGAAAACCCACGCAGACACAGGGAGAACTTGCAAACTCCACACAGGCAGTACCCGGAATCGAACCCGGGTCACTGGAGCTGTGAGGCTGCGGTGCTAACCACTGCGCCACTGTGCTGCCCGAGTTCTGGCTAGTGGCCTGAATATCGGTGTGTGATGGCTGTCACTACCAGGTAAGTGTTTATTCATTAATTGTAATTATGATCTGCATATTTAGATGAAGGCTCCGCCACTGAGCAGCGGGGGGACGGGGGGTAGGGCCACATTGAGGACTCGCCACTGCCGGTAAAAGGCAGCAGGGCCTTCCCAGCTTCAGGGGTTGTGGGGGGCCCCTCCCGGAAGAATTTTCCAGGTCCACTTGCCACGATCCCCGATGTCGGAGGGCTGGTAAAATTCAGCCCAATGTTTCAGGTGTGTGACCTTTCATCAGAACTCCTATCCCATACTTCACCTAGAAACATTTAATTGGGCAGGATAATGAGAGCCTCAGTCTGCATTTAATATGCATTAAAACTGATCTGGGAGTGTTTGATGCTCTCACTGGGTTGTAAATTGTGGACAAAGATTCCTCGCCACTGACAATGCTCAGCATAATGAATGCAAAATTCAAATTTTGAACCATCTTTGGAAAACAAAAACACACTGGTACACTGAGATTCAATTTAATTCTCAGTGTTTTCAATCCTTCGGTCTGTACATTTCATTTAACACAGCTAGTGATTGCAGGCTGCTGTATCATGATATAAGCAGGTGCACATTTCTCAAACACCCGGCTGGTAGAAGGTATCACATTTATTTCTTGCAGTGGGCTGTTCATTGTCTTGGTATTGTAATACGTTCTGATGTACCGCAAACGTGACTCGCTCTTTACAGTGCTTTGGCTAACAAAGAAATTCCTGGAAACACCCTTTGCTGTTTGCGCTTTCTGTGATTGTCTCAGCATAATAGAAATTTCCAATTGGATTGACTTTAGTGTTTATTTTTTCCTTTTTCTTTTTGTTCGTTTTCTCTCCTCCCCCCCTGGAGGTGTTGGCTCCTGCTGGGGAGCAGCCTCACAGGCACCAGTCTCCCTCCTGTACTTCACCTCAAACTGCAGTTCATCCTATCTTAAGTGTTGACGACAACAAGACTGTTCCTGACAACTGCACTTGACACACTGTTGGTGGGGAGAGGTGGTTCACTGGACAACAATTGGAAACTGGAATCCCAGCACATTTTCCCTTCCATTACTCCAAGATGTGCTGAGGTCAATTCTAGCATCCCTGAGATCAGGCAACACAGTGCCGACGAAGAGTTGAACCCAGAACCTTCTGCTCTGCCTGACTCATTGCCTTAACCAGCTGAGCCATCGGGGGGAATCTTCTGTAATAAATTAATTTTCTTCCTAAGTCGAGTGCAACTGTATTAACATTCTATTGTGCACTGTCTATCATCCTGCTACAGGTACAATGAATGTTCCATTTTGTTATGAGGAATAAAACTTGTTAAAGACAATTGACAATGGAGTGACTTAATTAGCTCAAGAATCTATATTCCCACCTAAAACATCATGGACCACTGTACAATGTTCCCTCTAAGCTATGCGTGTGCATGTGCGCACAGCAATCTCAAATGTACTGTGCAATGCAATAAACAGGCTGCACACAACAAAGAAAAATTAGAGGGAGCATTTCCACTGTGTATTAGTACAGAGACAGTGGAGGTGAAATTGGCCTTGGAAGGAGCACAAGCCAGTGAGCACAACTTATTTTACACACTGCCCAGTGGTTGCTTCCATCAGATGTCAGGCTGCCCATTCACTAACGTCTGCTTTGTGTGACCGCTGGAGAGAGAAGCTTCCCAGACAGTTCATGGGGCAAATGAACACAATATTCAAGGATGAGAAAAGGCCATTTTTGGCTCCTCAATGTCTGTCCCTCCAGCACTCTAATTCTCTCAGTCCAGCATCCGACTGTGATTTGAACACCCCTAATTTCTTTACCTTCGCTACATTAGGAATCTGAAGCAAACTGGTCAGGAAAGCCCCAGGTTCAGTCCCTGGTCTTTTTTTAAATTCATTCTTAGGATGTGAGCATTGCTGACAAGGTCAGGTGGTGGTGAGCTGCATTCTTGAACCGCTGCAATCCTGGTGGTGTAGGTACATCCACAGTGCGGTTAGTGAGGGAGTTCCAGGATTTTGACCCAGCCACAGTGAAGGAACAGCGATTATAGTTCCAAGTCAGGATGGTGTGTGGCTTGGAGGGGAACTTGCAGGTGGTGGTGTTCCATGTGTCTGCTGCCCTTGTCGTTCTAGATTGTAGAGGTTGCAGGTTTGGAAGGTGCTGTCTAAGGAGCCTTGGTGCATTGCTGCAGTGCATCTTCTAGATGGTACACATTGCTGCCACTGTGCGCTGGTAGTGGAGGTAGTGAATGTTTAAAGTGGTGGATGGGGTGCCGATCAAGTGGGCTGCTTTGTCCCAGATGGTGTCGATCTTCTTGAGTGTTGTTGGAGCTGCATCCATCCAGGCAAGTGGAGAGAATTCACTCACCACAGAATTCCCAGCCTCTGACCTGTTCTTGTAACCACAGTATTTATATGGCTGGTCCAGTTAAGTTTCTGATCAATGGTAATCCACAGGATGTTGATTGTGGGGGATTCAGCGATTGTAATGCCATTGAATGTCAAGGGGAGATGGTTAGATTCTGTCTTGTTGGAGATGGTCATTGCCTGGCACTTGCATAGCACAAGTGTTACTTGCCACTTATCAGTCCGAGCCCGTGATGTGCAAGCCAATCTCAGCAGGAGGAGGCACTACAATTGCCCTCAATCTTAATGGCTAGGGAAAAGGAAACCACAGCTGGAACATGAGCATGTGTGGACATTGGGTAAGGACATGTCCAGGTTCAGCTTCTTCCCCACTGTCTGCAAGCACTCAGTTGCCAAGGTTCATACACAAAGTACAGCACTTGGGCATGGTAAAGAAGAGGGTGAAAAGAAAGAGCTTGCATTTGGGACATCCCAAAGCACCTTATAACCAAGAAAGTGTAGCCACTGTTTTGCTGAAGGAAACACAGTAAATTTGCACACAGCAAGCTTCCACAAATAGCAATGCAATAATTTGCTTTAGTGATATGTCATTGAGGACACCTCCTCTCCTGAAATAACACTATAGATCTTTCACCTGAGAGCAAACAAGGCCTAAGTTTAACATATCACATGGAAGACAGCATGGTACTCTCTCAGTACTGCACTGGAGTGGGGAGCCTTGAGATTTTGTGCTTGAATCTTAGGATTGGGGCTTGAACACACAACCTTCTAAATTAAAGCTAAAACTGCTACCCACTGAGCCACAGCTGACACCAGGATCAAGCTATAGTAATGTGGCATTTAAGTTTATTCTTGGATCAGGGTTTGATCAGTGCTATTGCCCCGAACCCTCACTATCTCAGTAATAGATTTATTTAGTATATAATGGATTCCCCCTTGCCGACATTAAACTAAAAATATTTTGCTTCATGTGAGGGGCCAGAGAGCGGAAATGTCTCTCTGTGTAGCAGGATCCTGTTTTATATCACCTGCATGTGTCAGTTTGGCCAGCGTGGGATCAACATACAAGAATGGAAATTTATTCCACTGCAGGTCTGTCCATCGCCTGACACACATGAACTATCGCTTTTGTGAATGTTTCACAGTTTGTAATTGTTGGCTAGGAGTTCCGAAGGAGATTTAGAAAGTAATGGATAAAATTAGTCACACATTTCCAAAATGAAAGCCAAAGGTAATATTATGCTTCCTGTCACCTCTCTGGCCGCTTTCATGTGGTCTGTATTTTTATTACTTTGAGTCAGGCTGAATCTGAGCCAAGACCCATGTGGTTTTTTTTATTGCAGGAATATACTTTAAGTAACAATATGGGGCATCAAAAATCAAATGAACTTTACTGCAATCTTCTCCTCTTTGCTTCATTTCAAAACCAACGTGAAAAAGGATTTTGTACATATGGATCCACAACTCTGCAAGGGGATTATTAATATCTCAAAAATTGGGTTGAATTTGCATTGTAACAGCTCTGATTCTACTAATCCAAACCTCAGACCTTATTGGAAAATCTTAGGCCATCTTAACCCTTACCATAATAACCCTGTCTCCCCACTCTCCCCTTGGGCAGTATAGGCCCTTTAATGAGACGCCTTTTAGATCTATTTAAGGCTGTATTCCCAGACCATTAGAAAATGAATCTACACATATATTAAAGGGCATTATGAATATCACTGTTGGCAATAGTGCCTGTATACAAGCTCCAGCCTTGAAGTGTAAAGAAAACTTTATTTATCTAGCTGAATGACAGTGCTCCTGTCCTAAACTACAGATGCACTATGTTCTTGCTGTTTGGAAGTCAAAACTTGACACACTGTCTGTTGTATTCTATTCTAATTTTTCCCCAAGATCTCAAATCTGTGGAACTCTTTACTTCCCTCAGCCTTCCCCTTCTACAATCTACCAGCTTTTAAAATCCAACCTTGATGCCACTTAATTGCTAATCCCCTGGCTGGGAGTAAAATTTGACCTGGAGAGATTGCGCCTGTGTTGGCTATCAGTCTAAGACAGGTCCAGCTCATAGTAACTAGTCTACAATGATGTTGCAGGACTATCGCCTGCCCATCTACCTAACACTGTAGCACAGCCCTGGCACTAGGTTGGGCTCACTTTGGCCATGAATGGGTTCAGTCTGTGGGCTTTCACCATGGCTCCTCACAACGTGCTGCAACTAGCCTTCCGGTTGAGTTACTCCTCAACAGCAAATAATAGACTACATGGACAAAAGAGACAGCTATATTTTATGAGAATCTAACATTAAAAGTGAGAACAATGTGCTAGACTGGATCCAGGAATGATACAAGACCACCATAATCAAAAAACATGAAGTACAACAGACTGTACCATCAAGTAATACATAGTTTTTACATAACAGAAACAGGCCAATCGACCCCTCAGCTCCATGCTAGTGTTTAAGCTCTACATGAGCCTCTCCCTTCTTACTTCATCTCACCCTATCAACATATCCTTCTAAGGACACTGTCCGCTGGTGCTGCTGGGTCATAGAGTAGAAGAATACATTCTGGTTCCCAATACTCCAACCATTTAATTCCTAACGTCAGCCTGGCTTTGGAGGAGGGGAAAATTAGACCATTACTTAATTAATAATAATATTGGCATTTTCCGTTTCAAAATGACTCAAAGCATTACACATAAAATGAAAATCAGGGTAGATATGTAACAAGAGGCTGAACCAATGATGCACATTGTGCATTATTACCCAAAATCAAAATTACCATTAATAAATTACCTTTGGAGTACAGTGACTGTACTTATGTAGGAAAATGCAGCAGCAACTCTGTGCCAGGAACATTCCATGAGATGAATAAGCACCTGTCTGTTTTTAGTGAGAGTAACTGCAGCCAACGCACCAAGGCTCCTTAGACAGCACCTTCCAAACCAACAAGCTCTGCCAACTAGAAGGACAAGGGCAGCAAATGCATGGGAACACCACTACCTACAAGTTCCCCTCCAAGTCACACACCATCCTGACTTGGAACTAAATCGCCGTTCCTTCACTGTCGCTGAGTCAAAATCCTGGAACTCCCTTCCTAACAGCACTGCGGGTGTACCTACCTCATATGGACTGCAGTGGTTCAAGAAGGCAGCTCACCACCACCTTTGCAAGGGCAATTAGGGATGGGCAATAAATGCTGGCCTAACCAGCAACGCCCACATCCCATGAATGAATAAAAAAAAAATTCAGCGAGAAATGTTAGCATAGACACTGAGAGAGCTCCTTGCTGTTCTTCAAATGGTGATATGGGATCTTTAAGGTCCACTTGAATTCAGTTTAGCATCTTATCCAAGGTAGCACCTCAGACAACATGGTGTGCTCTCAGTACTGGAATGTCAGCCAAGAGTTGCTGCTCAAAATCTATGGGTTATGAACACTCAAACTGTTGTCCAAGAAGAAGAGGAGTGCCCATCAAAGGCACCTGACACACTTCGGGTTCCAAAGAAGGGTCAGTGACCCGAAACGTTAACTCTGCTTCTCTTTCCACAGATGCTGCCAGACCTGCTGAGTATTTCCAGCATTTCTTGTTTTTATTACACCTGACACACTGTTATTCAGATGAACCTCCTGTACTATAGCCAAGTACACAGTAGCACAGGAAGAGGCCTGGGTATTCTTCGCACAAAAAACCCTTGGGAATGAGAAAATAATTTACAAAATGGCGGACAACTAAAAGTACAAAAACTCAGAGCAACCCCTGGCACTATACTCCCCAGATGTAAACCCACAAACTATCGAGGTGTTTGCTGCATAATTACTACAAATTTAAATAGTCCAATTATGCTATTACATGTAGAAACCTATTACAGGTTCAAGTCAGGTGTATTAAAGCAGTGCTTCTCAAACTTGGGTCCACAAAATAATGTAAACAGTAAAGCCCTGCTTGGTGCAAGCCAGGAGGCAGGAACGGAGTGCAACTGCCACATGTGCAGGGCAGAGTAGGCTGGCTGGCTTACCTAGGAAGGAGCACATGTGGAGGAATGCTAAGAATTACACGGTGATCACCTGGGAGACCCACAGTTGCCAAAGCTGGTGACCGTTAAGTTCAGCCTCCTCAAGAAAAGGGAGTGTTTTCCGTATTTAAATATAGGCATTGAGTACAAAAGCAGGGAAGTTATGCTGAGCCTTAATAAAGCTCTGGTTAGGCCCCAACTAGAATATTGCATCTAGTTCTGGCCACCACACTTCAGGAAGGATGTGAGGGTCCTTGAGAGGGTGCAGAGGAGATTTACCAGAATGGTTCCAGGGATGAGGGATTTTAGTTACAAGGTTTGATCGGAAAAGCTGGGTTTGTTCTCCTTAGAACAAAGGAGATTGAGGGGAAATTTTCTCGAAGTGTACAAGATTATGACAGGTTTAGATAAATTAGACAAGGAAAAGCTAGTCCCATTAACAAATGGTACAAGGACTACGTGAGAAGGTCAAGTGAGGAGGGAGTCACAGTCACCCCTCTTGTTCTTCCTCTTATTTGACTGCAGCAGGGTTTATTCCTTTTTAAACAGTGGTTGTGCTTACCATCTCAGTGAGTGTTTTACCTTTTACCTTTACTGTGATCGTGAAAGAACCAATTGGACAGGTTTTCTTGAGTTTAAACAAGAAAGAGGCAAGTTTATTATACTTAACAATCTAACCCTGATTTAAAAATAATAAGAAAATAAGCTGCACATTCACACGAGAATCACACACACACATGCTGGGTCACAAAGAAAAACACTGGTCTTGGCTAAACAATTCTGCTTGTTTTTCAGTATGAGATTACAGTTGGTCAATATTAATTAGAACACCCATTCTGAAACCCATGCAGTCAACTGAAATAGGAGACATTTTAACAACTTAACTCAATAATTATCTTTCCTTGTGCTGAACTGTAAAATAATCGAAAAATAAATTTTCTTCATCTTGGTTTTACTTTGGATCACAAGCATTATACCCTTCCTGAAATGACCGTGTTCTACTTGGCCTGTCAATTTCAGTTCAGTTTCACTACGTAAAAATCAATCAACATGCCAACCATCCAATCAACCAGCATTCAATGCCTTTCCACATTGGCATCTTTAACACTTTGGCAGCCAGACTTAAAGTTATTGTTTAATTGAGAAGCCAGTGTGAAGGGTCAAGGGCCAAAGTGTAAAACACCACCAAGATTGAAAAGAGCAGAAGACAGGTACAACAAGCAGTAATGATAAGGTGACAAGTGTTCACAATGGTAATTATAATCAAATGAGGCACAGGGAGAGAGGGAGACGGCAAAATAAAAATAAGCCGGGCAACCATCCAAGGACATTGGAGCAGTTTTGTGGCCCTTAGCAGTGTCTACTGGTGCTTTTGCATTGCAGGAGAACAAAGTCAAACTGACCTCTGTCTGCTGCTCCCCAGATTCTATATGCACAGATGACCACAGCTTTATTTTTCTCAATCAGCTTCCAACAAATCTGCAGGAATATGGAGGCAAAAAAAACCCCCACAGGATTATTTTTGCATTCTTGCAATTGCACCCAAGATTTAAATGCACGGGAAAGGGGTGGGGGGAACTGGATGCAGTGAGCCGGGAAATTGAAACTGACATTCATCAGCACGTTGGTCTCATGATGTTATTTTGAATCACAACGCAAGCACACTTCAAAATGAATTGGCTCAGTACATTAATCAATAGGATGTCCGGGTCACTGTCCCTTGGCAAGTAAGTCTCTATTGCTGGAGTGTGAAATGCCATTGACTGGGGGAGAACAGCACATCAGCAGTCTCAGAAGGTAAAAGCATCTTAGTGGTAATTGAAGAAGAACTATTGTTTGTTTTTTGTCTTTCCCCATTAATTCTGCAAATGATGTAATCTTAGATCTGTCCCTTTTGGAAGCTCTATGATTTTGGTTAGTGTTGAGAGTCAGGAAAAATCAAGTCTGTTGTGTTTTGTGAAGTTTTATTCTATATTGTAGTATTGTGTATGTATAGTATATTGAGCTGGGTCAAAAGACTGGAACTCCTTCCTCAACAGCACATTGGGTGTACCTACACCACATGGACTGCAACGGTTCAAGAAGGCGGCTCACCACCACCTACTCAAGGGCAATCGGGGATGGGCAATAAATGCTGGCCTGGCCACAGATGCTCATATTCCAAGAACGAATAAAAAAAAACAAAGTGACTCCTGACAAAGCAGAGCATGCGCGGAGTAATCACGGACATCATCAATGCGTGCGAACATTTGCCAGCCTGCCAGTATGAATGCGCGTGCATGACATCACCACGCAATTATGTCCTCACCCCTCAATAGCCATCTCCATTCACCCGAACAGTACCCCGCTCCCTCCCGCCATCCCTGCTTCAATCGACACTTCACCCCGCTCAATCCTCGACACGCTGATGCCTTCCCTCAGCCACTCGCTCCGCCCACCGGCTTCCCCACCCATCGTCTCAGCTGCTCGCTCCCGTCCCACTGGCCACTCTGCCCCTCGGCTACTCGCTCCAGGCCTCCCAGCTTCCCCCCTCTCAGCCATTCGCTCCCGCCTTTGACACTTTCTCCCCCCACCTCCCCTCCAGCCGTTTCCCCCCCCCTCAGATGCTCGCTCCAGACCTCGCCACTGCTTCCCCCCACACCCCTGGGCTGATCATACCCCGCTCCTCATTTTTCCCCCCCCCCACCCCGCTCTCCAGCCACTCGCTTCCCGCTTCCCCCAGCCCCCACCCCCAGCCATTAGCTCCAGGCCGCGCTGCTTCCCTCCTCTCGGCCACTTGCTCCTAAGTCACCCCCTCACCCCTCACGGCCCACTTTGCTTCTTCGGGTGGCAGAGAACGATCAAACATGGGAGTGAGTGGCCGAGAGGAGGGAAGCAGCGCGGCCTGGAGCTAGCGGTTGGGGTGGGGAGAAGCGGGGAGTGAGCATCAGGAGGTGGGGGGGAGCAGCGAAGCTGGAGCGAGTGGCTAAGAGAAGACAGCGGGGAGCCAGCGGCGAGAATACAGGCACAGGAGGGAGTGGCAAAGAAAAGCACCATGGCAGGAGGGACTGTTGGGGGGTGGAATGGAGGCAATGATGGCAGCCATTGAGGGGATTTTGTGAGTTGAATTTGTTTTTTGTGATAAATTGAACAGCGCCATCTTTAATAAAAGCAAAATACTGCGGATGCTGGAAATCTGAAACAAAAACAAGAAATGCTGGAGTCACTCAGCAGGTCTGGCAGCATCTGTGGAAAGAAGCAGAGTTAACGTTTTGGGTCAGTGACCATCTTTAATCCTGGCAGCTGCCTGAAACGTTGCAGACAGTGACATTTCAGTGGAAGAGGCTGCATTTGCACATGTGCTAATACTGCGCCACCTAGTGGTTGCATTGTCAGCAAACGCAGCCTAAAACAAATCAACACAGACATTGCAGTCAAGCAACACACCAGATGGTGGTGGCAAATTGATCTAGTCAGCAAGTACAAAACAATAGGACAGCTATATATTTATCTGTTTTTTAACTGTGTCCTAATCTTGGGAATTTGAATCTCCTTGGATTTTATCGGATATCCCACTTTCCCTTCTGGAAGTCATTCCATGAATGGTGACCATTGTAAACTGCTCCATTGGACATCCATTTTTTTCAAGACTCAAATCCAATCCAGTTTCCAAAGGATCCCCAATGGAGCAGTTTACAGTGAACATTAAGAATGGTCTGCAAATGGTATCCATTGCCTTTGGCAACTTTACTGTCAGAATGAATCCAAATCAGCGGCGACTGTGTGAAAGTGGTCCTAGATTGACTCTCCATTCATTATCTCTTTTTGCTCAGCACCTTCCAGAGGAAACCCAGCTAAAACCAAGACATTATTCTGTGAAAATCATGGAGGTAAATTTGCCTTCAACTGCACCATCAGACAGCAGCTTGGTGCATTATTGCAGTACAAGGCAACCCTGGCACTGTTGAATTTTGTGTTTAACTGTTTTCCTTTTGGTGCAAGATTACTACTGTGTTCCTCAGCGTGTTAGCTAAAGTTACTTGGTAGCTTCTCCAATGGTTTGGTTAATAACTGCATGGTTCAATGTAGAACTAAGTCATCGGGAGCAGTAAGGTCCAAGATACAATATCTGGTCTTGCTGATCTCAGCTAGGGGGGCAAGTGAAGGGAGGAACATTGCAATTGGTCTTAGCACTCCTGGGCTAGTAAGGAGAAAACCAGCTAGGGTTTGTCCTCCAGTGTACTGGAGAACAGGCTTATATTGAGACATTGGGTGGGGATGTGACCAGCCTTGGCTGT
The DNA here is from genome assembly GCF_036365525.1 of Heterodontus francisci. Classification (NCBI taxonomy): domain Eukaryota; kingdom Metazoa; phylum Chordata; class Chondrichthyes; order Heterodontiformes; family Heterodontidae; genus Heterodontus; species Heterodontus francisci. The sequence continues at coordinate 63,342,615 of NC_090395.1, read as the reverse complement.
GATGCCCTATAGTTAATTTGCCTGCTAACATTCGCTGACTAAGCATACACATTAAGAATGAAAAGGTATCTAAGGGTGGTCAGTGGCCAATTTGTACAGTAATAGAGACAGCATCTTCAGGAAATAAAAAAGGAGACAAAAATTAACTATTTTCTGGAAAATGACCTCATCTGAGATGCTTCTCCTGAACCTTGTCTTACTGAAAATGATCAGAGTCTGCCAGTGATTTAATTAGCTGTAAATGATTACAACTGTAGATTATTAAATTATTAAGGACCATTAATCATGATATTAATCTTTCTTGACTAAAAACTCTCTTCCCAATATGATTTTCACTAGTGAACACAGGGGAAATCTTCCTGGTACAATCAGGAAGCAGGTGGCTGCCAAATCCCAACTCGAGACACCCAATAAAATCAGTGGAATGTAGGAAAACAAAAACCACATAGAGATATGTGCACCCTATCCTTTGGTAAACACACAGAGTAACAGCAAAGCTGACACTCGAGCCCATTAAAGTTGATACTTGAAGTTGCCACTTGTTTGAGGGCGACCTTCCGCAGAGTAGGAGCCTTTAAGGAATTTGGGGCTTTAATTCTGGTAGGAGGCCAATGGAACTCCTGGGCAAATAGCAGAGGCAGAGAGATGTATTTGGTTTTGCTCCAGCAGCTGTTAAAAGACCACTGCAGCTTACAGGCCCAGAAGATCAAAAGATTGTGTGAGAAAGAGAGAGAGGAAATGAGAATGCAAGAAGAGGATGAAAATGGCAGAAGGAGGAGTAGCACCAGGGATGGCTAGTGATTGAAGTTTTGGTAGAGGTAATATTGACAGAGATAAGGGCAGGATCTTTACGTCCAAGACAGGAGATCCCAGATGAGGTTAATGCAGGTATTAGAGGAAGCTGGCTCAGAAAGTTAGTGCTACCTCAATTAATCCCTGAACAGCAAGCAAGGTGCTAGAGACATTCTTATTATCTTATAAGGCTGGCCAAGGTAAATAAAGGCACAAGTATCCATGTAGATCCTCGTATAATGCTGGAAACATTGACTCGCCACTGCACCATCCATACCTGCACAGTGTAAAGAAGAGATAAATGAGTCGGTTAAAATGAACAAGAGCCCACACCTAGCATCCCAACCCCACATCACTCTCCCACCTTTCTATAATCCCATATCCCACTTCCTGGGTGTTTGAACAAAATGTGAAGAGATTACTGTGCAGACTGCACCTGAAAGCAAGACCACAATGGAATATCTGCAAACCCACAGGTCAAATTATATTTTGAATTCATCACTAGCCTTTCTGTATCTTTATTTCCTCTGCAAAGGAAAAGGTCGCCTGCAATCAGCGGCATCAAATTGCCATGGGTGCAGGACTGACAACCTGAGGTAGGCATGAAGACAATGCCTTTGGAGGGACATGCACACACTGGGGAGGCAGTGTGAGACGGAGAACCTAGAGGAGAACTATCAGCTTCAGGTTGGTAATGGGATGGATCATCACAGCACAATAATTGGATGCAGTCCCTCTGAATATTGAAAAAGTCTTTTGTCATTGCTTAGTCACTTCTTCAGAATCACAATTTAAGTGGCCACTTTCCTAAAATGAATACCCTTTGTATCCCTCACAGGTGTTGGACATGCAGACAAAGAGGGAGCCATCGAGCAGCTTGACATCTCCACACCACTCATTCCCTCACCAGATCCACCAATGACATTACAGCACTTTACCTATTCAAGCTCCAGCCCAGATACACCAACAAGGAAGCGTGAAATACAGAGCACCAGAAAGAGTAGATGATCAGTGGCCAAACATCTCTTCCCAGGTTTAGGTGAAATTCATGCCCTAGGCTGACAAGCCCAGGGATCCAGAATGCACAGGCGCAGTTTTTGAAAAGATTATGATTCAGGAGCAAACATCACATGTGCAGGCAGTAGAGATAGTCTCCTCTCACGTTTTTTATATTATGGTGTCATGGATCAGTTGGAGGAGCTCACAACTAGCATCTGCAACACCATTTGGGAGGGATGTCAGAACATTTTGGTCAAAACAGCTGTGCAGCAGATTTCTACAGCAACAAGACATCAAAAGGACATTCTGTGGGTTATCGTTGCTTCTATAGTCTATATCAGCTACAACTCAAGCACTCCAGCTCAGGGCTTATTCCATTTGTTCTCACACAGACCATTAGCCTAACTGAGCCCATGCCTAGCACACGTTGAGTTGCAAGGTGTGGTTGTAGATGTCACTACATCAATGCAGCCCATCCAATGCCAGCACAGGAGGGACCTTCTGGTCACGACCTGATAGGCATTGACATGTCTCCAGCCTATGAAATGCCTCTGCTCCACTCCATTCCATGAATCCGTTGCATTTTTCTGCTCCACTCCATTCTATTGCCTGCCTGTGTTCTACCTGCTCACGCACCCTCATTTATGTTCTGCTGCCTGTGCCCTGCACACGACTGGTCTATGCTCAGCCTGATTATACCCCGTTTGCTTCTCTGCTCCCCAATGCTGTGCACCTTACAAATCTCCCCATCCCGATGGACGCTGGCCCTCACTTACTGCTTGCTCCCTTCCCTGTCTTTACTTACCCCGTCCAGATTTCCCTTCTTCAGTCAACAAGCAATGCCACAGGAGAAAAGGGAAAGAACTTACATTATTATATAGTGACCTCCACAACCTCAAGATGTCCCAAAGTGCTTTACAGCCAATGAAATACTTTTTAGATGTAGTCACCACAGGAATGTAACTCTGTTGGTAATAAAGACAAACAGGTATCCTGCACTAGCTGTTTCTGTACAATAAGTGAACAAATGCCAGGTTTTGTTGTATCTAGTCAGGCAACTGAGAAAAAGAACTAGTGACATCCCTCGACGATCTGACTCATTGAGATAAAAAGAAAACTTCAAATATTAGAAATCTGAAGTAAAAACTGGAAACACACAACAGATTAGGGTTTGATGGGGAAAAATAAGTTACATTAATCTCTTATCAGAACTGACCCAGTCCCAGTTTGCAGGAGTTCCATAGTCCTCTGTACAGTTCAGATTAATTTTAAATTATCCCACTGAAACAGGTTTTCTGAATTCAGTTTCTTCCTTGTCTCTAAAGCTTCCAAATGAAACTGGCCGAGCATGACATAAATGTATCAATATGGTTTCATGGAGGATAGCTTCCTTTGGATTGTCAGCAACATCTCGATTTTAAAATTCTCATCCTGGTTTTCAAATCCCTCCATGCTTCACCCCTCCCTATCTCTATAATTTCCTCCAGCCCTACAACCCTCTGAGACATCTGTGCTCCTCTAATTCTGGCCTCTTACACATCCCCTAATTTAATCGCTCCACCATTGACACCTGTACCTTCAGCTGCTTGGTCTCAATTCTCTGCAGTTCCCTCCCTCTCCTCCTTTAAGATACTCCTCTTTGACCAAGCTTTTGATCATCTACCTTAATATTTTCTTACGTGACTTGGTGCCAAGTTTTGTTTGCTACCACTCATGTGAAGCACCTTGGGACATTTTACTATGTTAAAGGTGCTAAATAAATGCATGCTGTAGTTGCAGTTGTTGTTGTCCTGTAGTAAACATCCCGTTCAGAGAAACATTCCTTTCGCGGATCAGCTGTTTCTGTCTAATTCCAATTTAGATTAATCCAATGTCATTCCATTGAACTGAATTCAGATCTAAAAGAGTAAAAGAAGAAATTTAGATGATTTTCTTCTGTTGTATGGCAGTAGCAAAAAACAAATCAAATATCAATGTCTAATTCAGATCTCCAGGCCAAAGCTTCCAGTGTAATCGCATGGCTATCTTGTAGGCTGCCTGCGAATTTCCTTTGAGGGCAGGGTTCAATGATGTTGCCCCAGGGTCTGATTAGGACCTCCACAGTCACATGACGAGGATGCTTTAATCTTTCATCTATGATTCTGAGGTGGTTGATGACTGTCCACTGACCCTTCAGATTGTACTGTGGGGTCCTCTAGAAGGGATCCATTTGATATGGTAATAACCAATGCTATTGGCAGTTCTATTCTTTTGGTTGTTAAGATAAATGCACATGTATTACTGTTGAAGATCAGCTTCAATTCCAGGTCTGCAGGTTTTTCAAAGCCTTAATCCATTCACACATGCGCGTGCACACACATGCAAAAATATTCATTCCATTTAGCCCATCTTCGCATATCCGTATAAAATTTTTAAAAACCTACATTTTCCTGTATCATGTAACAGTATCTGGAATGAGTCTAGGGTTTTTGTCTCCACTACCCTAGCAGGAAGACCATTGTAAGCCTTGATCTTTCTTTGCGTGAGGAAACTCTTCTTGACACCTCCCTTAAACTTTCCTCTCACCAGTCCCTTTTTTGAGTAGTCTCTAAAACTTTGAAGTATTGCTCTGGTTTAGGTTTAGCCTTAGCTATGCCTTTTAATACATTATCTACCTTTATAAGATCCCATCTTTCTCAAGGTTAAAACCAGTTTCTCTGGGCTTTTCTCATAACACAATCCTTTGATACTAGGGAGAAACCTCATGAGTCTTCTTTGCATCATCTTCAAGGCTCAACTGTTCCTTTTCTGTCTCGAGTAACCAAAACTGAACCCAAGCTCTGGTGTAACCAAATCATTAAGGAAAATGAACTGGCCAGGAACGGAACAAAGTGTAAGATGTTCAGTTTTATCACTTTCCCCTGCAATATAATTAAGCACTTATTTGCTTTGTGTATTATTGCTCCACAATGATTTGACTTGTTAAGTGATAAATCTATTATCCTTTTCGACTTCATCTTTAGTTATTATACACTATACATGTAACATTAATTCTTCCTGCCAAGGTGTAGAGTGAGTGAAGAGGGAGGAACGTAGTTTGGCAGTTAGGAAGAAAAGTGATGTGTTTATGACAGCAGCAACTGGCCTTACTTGGTCTCCTCATTGTGGAAAACTTCACTCAAGAATAAGAGAGGTGCACATCTGCAAAAGTGCTGAGAAAGGCGCCATACCATGGGAGGAAGTCTCTCAAATGGGCTTAATGTGATCCTTAACCTGAAGTTGTATCGCCGCTTAGAATTAGGGAAACGCTAAAGGATTTCAACATTCAAAACTCAGGAGATTCGGCATATTGATCCAATTTGTTCTTCTAATGTCTTTTGGCCAAGTAGCCTGCCCCTTCCTTATGAGATAAATAGAATGAGAGATTTGCCAGACAGCATCACTTCTGCTCAATAGATTCCCAACTGAGATCTGTAAATTTAGACAGCATTTACAGCTATTTGTCCTCCTGTGTGCTCATGTTCTACATCACAGCTTCTTCACTCTGGAATTAGAACAATGTGGAACAGTCTGTTTACGGAAACCCGACACTAGTGATATAAATGCAGACAGAGATAGTCGAGACTTCCTTCAGACTGGAGTTCAAAATACATTTGTGTCACTTTATATGTTTATCTCCCTGTTTACAAAGTAGCAAATCTCATGGAACTCAGTCCCCATTCAATTTGTTTTTCATTTTTCAGCTTTTTTTTTTACTTGACACCTTTAACTAGTTGAAGCTGATGAAATAGATTGCTCACTTACTCCCATTCAGCCAGGTGTATTTTATGGAACAGCGTACAAATTTCCATTGTGCCCCCAGACTATTTTGACAGCTAGAAGATGGTAACTTCAAATAAGAGAGATGCAGGGCATTACAAAACCACTCAGTCTCAAATTTGCCACACTAATATTCAGCCAATTCACCGACAATGGGCAAAATTTGCATTTGTGCATGGACAGTTACTGAAAAGTTGATATTGCAACTTTCTGATTCTGGCTATTGACTAACTGTTAGCCCATTCCTACAGGTCATTGATTTGCCAATAATTTCCTGTACAGGGAGCTTCTTCTGACATTGGGAAAGCATTTTTTAAAATTAATTCTAGGCCTATTCACATCACTAGCAAGGCCAGCATTTATTCACCATTCCTGGTTGCCCTTGAAAAGCTGATAGTAGGCCTTCTTCTTGAACCACTACAGTCCATGTGATAATGATAGGGGAGAAATTGGAGGGCAAGAAAATTAGCAGGCCTTTTGGCTGCTGTTGCGTCACAGCTAAGCCCAATGCCATGTTCACACGAGCAGCAGATGTGTCAGGTAGGTGATCAGGACCGGAAACTTTGGCTGATTGTTTCTGTCCATAATCTAGGGGTGGGGGAGGGGGTGGGGAGCGCAGTGGGTGACACCAACTGTAGCATCCTTATGCTGCCCAGCCTGTTGGCAGCTAACTCACCACAGACCGGAGATTGAACCTGGCACCTACCCATCTGTATGTCTCGCCTACTAATCGGATAAGAATGCTAAACCATCGTGGGAGTCTTTTTGTGCTCCTTTCAATACAAACTCAAAAAAGAGCATTTTCACCATTGAGGATTCTATTTACGATTCAGTTGATCAGCCACTTCTCCCTTGCCTCGGGCCCTGTTTTATTTTTGCAGACTATTTTTTACCCTGGGAAACCCGTGCTGGGTGTGAGATCATGCTTTGCTAATCTGCTGTATTCTGTAATTATAAGTCTCAGATCTTGCAAAATAGAAACTCCCTGAGGCCAATCTTTGGGAGTGTCCAATATGGAGGTAATCAGGGATTTTGCCATAGTAGTTGTAACAGGAATATTTTTCAATATGAGATGGGACATGAGCGGCAACAGTGCAGCAATCTGCCCTGTCGACTGAAGACCTCGCAAGGTCGTAGCACGTAAAGAAATTCACAACTTTCTAACCAGTTAAACTCTCTTCTTTGGCCTCCTTATCTCGAGAGACAATGGATAAGCGCCTGGAGGTGGTCAGTGGTTTGTGAAGCAGCGCCTGGAGTGGCTATAAAGGCCAATTCTAGAGTGACAGGCTCTTCCACATGTGCTGCAGAGAAATTTGTTTGTCGGGGCTGTTACACAGTTGGCTCTCCCCTTGCGCCTCTGTCTTTTTTCCTGCCAACTACTAAGTCTCTTCGACTCGCCACACTTTAGCCCCGTCTTTATGGCTGCCCGCCAGCTCTGGCGAACGCTGGCAACTGACTCCCATGACTTGTGATCAATGTCACAGGATTTCATGTCGCGTTTGCAGACGTCTTTAAAGCGGATACATGGACGGCCGGTGGGTCTGATACCAGTGGCGAGCTCGCTGGACAATGTGTCTTTGGGGATCCTGCCATCTTCCATGCGGCTCACATGGCAATGGTCAATGAAGTCACAGACAGGCCACACCCAAATTTCTGACATGTGTCTGTAGTGAGAGAAGCCTGCAGTGTAAAGTTGGAAAATCAGCTCTTTGTGGAAATGATTAAAAGCTCTTACTTGATTTTCTTTTAAATGTCCATTATATTGAAAGAGAAAAGCTCGCATTATATAGCGGCACATCTCCAAAGAGCTTTACAGCCAATTGGGTACTTTCCAAATTGTAGTTACTATTGGTAATGTAGGAAGTGTGGCAGTCAATTTGCGCACAGCAAGCTCCCACAAACAGCAATGTGGTGATGACCAGATAATCTGTTTTTACTGGTGTTGATTGAGGGATAAATGTTGGCCAGGACACCCCTGCTGTTGTCTGAAATAGTGCTATGGGGTCTTTGATGTCCCCTGAGAGCGCAAATCTTGCCAACAACCATTATTATATCAGTCCTGATGGAGTCACTGATGCTGCTGTACTCTTGGGTTAAGGAGGGGAAATCGGCCTGCATCTGATAACCATACAGCAAATACTACTGGAAGTGTACGTGTGTGGACACTGGATGGCACAGAATTAGGCTCTGTTCTTGTGTCCTCGGACAATCACTGACTCAGACATGAATAAAGAAGGGGTTGGGTAAGGTACTGGAAGACTTGAGTTGCCAACTGAGCTCTTACCCAGTGAGAAAGTCAACACCTTCAGGAAAGGGAGAAAATTGGAGTAAAATAAATACAAGAGACACGAATTTGACAAGGCTAACCCAATTCACCAACTGAAGTCAATCTGCGTAAGCAATTTTTGCACAGGGGTGAGTGGAGCTGTGCAGCCCATATCATAAACACAGTGGGACTTCCTCTGATCGCTGTTTCTATTGAAATTAGTCACATGACCCTTTAGAAACCGCAAACAGGAAAGGGTACATTTAGTGAGACTCCTCTTCCAATATGGAGTCTTGCTTGACTGGTATGGTTCGAGGCACAGGAGACTCCTAACAAAAACTAGAAAACAGATAGCATGTGTTAGGTTTAATGCTGAGACAGACTGACTGTATGTTGTTAGCAATCCCACAAATACCAACCATCTTTTTCAATAAAGAAACAATATACCCACCTCTGCTTTCATTGTATGAACAACCTGCATGGGAAAAGATAAACAGCATCAACAGTCACTTAGACAAATCGTAGTGAACAGAACTACGTATCAGCATTGCAGTGGAGGCAGCTTTTGTTCAGTTCCTGGCCAGTTCATTTTCCTTAATGATATATCTCAATAACATAATTCATATTAGATGTCTTCATGTCTTCTGGGCATATTTTGTAATGTGATTTTTCAAACATGTTGAGGTTTCCTTGAGAGTAATATCTGGACAACCAACCAAGCTCCAATCTCTTAGTTAACTGGCTTTACTGGTGCGTACAAATGGGTATATATGTGTACAAGTGAGGTCAGAGTGCAGAAGAGGCTAAAACAAATTATCTATGACAGAGACTTATTGTTAATACAGTGTATATTCTCTCCCTACAGGGAAACACTACACTTAACTAAACCCAAATGTAGACCCAGGCTATCAAAAGACAAGGTTTAGGGACCACAATCATGTAAAGGTGTACTGCTGGAATTTACCCAGTGAGGCATCATACATTTCCTTCCTTTTCCTTTCCTTTCCTTTCCTTCCTTCCCTGCCCTCGAGGTGGCTATGGTGGGGAAGAGACAGTTGCCCACCTCCTTCTGGAATGTGTCTTTGCAAAGCAGGTGTGGAAAGAGATGCAGTCGTTCTTGTCGAGGTTCATCCCAAGCAGCTCTGTAACACAGGAGTCTGTGCTCTATGGGCTGTTCCCAGGGACGCACACTGAGATAAACATCAACTGCTGCTGGAGGACTATCAATTTGGTGAAAGACGCTCTTTGGTCTGCCCAAAACTTGCTGGTCTTCCAGCACAAAGAGTTGTCCATGACCGAGTGTTGCAGACTGGCACATTCCAAGGTCCAGGACTATGTGCTGAGGGACGCACTAAAGCCTGGGGCAGCCGCAGCAAAGGCTTAATGGGGAAAGACCACTGTGTAAAGTCCCCCCACCAAAGTGAACTGAGGGGCTGGAACCTGTGTAAAACCCCTTGGGCTGTATACACCAAATAAGGGTTTGCTGTAAAATGTACATGGCATATAAATTGGAATGGAAGGGTTTTGAGGCAACTCACTCCTGTATTGAAGGAAACTGATTTCTTTTGCACTTTTTGGAATGTCAACCTGGTGCTATTTTGAACTGTGTTGTATTGTATTTTTTACAGATTTTTATGAATAAAGTATATTTTGGGGGAAAAAAACTAAGACCACCCGAACCTCTGTAAGGCCTTCCTGCCATAGTGAACTGAGGGTCTGGAACTTGTGTAAAACCCCTGGGGCTGTATGCACCAAAAATGTTTTTGCTATGTAATGCAAATGTACATTGCCTATAAAATGGAAAGGCCCGAGTTCTGAGCCACTTCATGTTCAGTATCAAAGGAATCATATTGCTATTGAACTTACCGAAATGCAAATTTTTATGAATAAAGTATATTTTTGGAAAATAAAGCTAAGACCACCCGAACCACTAAGGCATTTGGCATTGTAGTGAACTGCAGGGTGAGAATGAGCGATGTTCTTCAAGGCAAAAATGCGTCAACCTTGCTACGGCATTGTGCCATTTGTCAGTGCGGGTAGCTGCTTACTTGTCACGTTGCTCTGAGGGGCCATTCTCACTGTCTGGCATGAGCACAGTATAGAGCAGAGACACAGCAACCCCATTTACATCTCATTTATACTCTCCTCCCTGTGCTCCATGCAGAGCATTTATTTTATTTATTTAGAGATACAGCACTGAAACAGGCCCTTTGGCCCATCGTGTCTGTGCCGACCAACAACCACCCATTTATACTAACCCTGCAGTAATCCCATATTCCCGAACCACCTACCTATACTAAGGGCAATTTACAATGGCCAATTTACCTATCAACCTGCAAGTCTTTGTGGGAGGAAACCAGAGCACCCGGCAAAAACCCACGCGGTCACAGGGAGAACTTGCAAACTCCGCACAGGCAGTACCCAGAATTGAACCCAGCTGTGAGGCCGTGGTGCTAACCACTGCGCCACTGTGCCGCCCTTATTGGCAGAAGTAAATTTCCTATCTCCTTCCCGGCACCCAAACATGTAAGAAAAATTCGAGTCAAGCCTCAATCTCTAAATATAATTATAAATCAAAAGAACAGTGTAGAAATTGAATAAGCAAATAGAAATCAATTTAAAGAGTCACTTTAAATGAACATTTCTCTTCTGTTGCTTGTTGTACCTCCAACTAAAGCGTCTGCAATTGTAGACACTGAGGTTGAATTATGGGGTCCTATGGTATGAATTCTGTCAGCAGTGATGGCCTAGTCAGGAAATGGCTTTCATACAGCTGTTGTAGTGCTTCAATAATGATATGGGCCAGCGTACCACCATAAATCATACAGTGCTTTAAGGCATGTCTAGAAATCAGCATTTACACCGACAAGCTTCCTGAATTTACTCGAAGTGCCCATATAAAGTTGATTGATGGTCGATAAACTGCAGTGGTGAACTGTCTCTAACTCAATAACCAAACAAAAAGAAGTAATTGAGGTAACATTCCTTTTGTTAACTTCAACTTTGCCTTACTTTCTCCTCCGTATTCTTGATTTTAATTCAGATCTTCTCCTCTAAATGAAGGTAAATGTTACTAATTCCAAAGAGAGAGTAACAAATCAATTTTTCTTAAGTTATGGAAGAGTTAAAATAAGCTACTCCATTCTATCATTCAGTGAGGAATTCACTCTTTGCTTTCATTTACTGATCAATGCAAATAGTACACTCGTATGTTTACTGACACTAGGCCCATATTGTCCAGTTTCGGGTACCAGACATTCGATGCGTTGTTATTGGTTTTTGTGTTGTTTAGCAATTGAGTACTAAGTGCATTGTATCTCAGTGCTGGATATTGAACCTGTGGTGTTTCACTGTTGGGCACTAAGCCTGTGCTAGGTTTCTACTGAGATTGCACTGCAACTAGGAACCTATATGGTTGGGTTATCTGAGCACAGATCTCTCCTGTGCTGCTATCAAGATTCTGGCCTGTACTGCTTCAGTGTCAGGGAGGAGTTGTATTGGATATTCGGTATTAAGCAACCTGTGTTTTAAAGTCTTTCTCGTACACCTCTCCTCTCTTGAGGGCATTGCCTCCTTGCTCCGGTACAACTTCAGAGACACCTTTTGCGACTTCATTCAAATGGCACATTCACGTCTGAACTTTGACAATGAGTGTTGATAATTGCAGAGGGAATTTTGGTCAAGCGAATTCTTGCTCTCTCCCAACATCCACACATAGCCAGTTCCAGAAGGGGGCCACTGGACAGTGCTTGGCATGGGTTACCTTAGTCAGTATTTTCCTCTTGAGGACAATTGTAACATGCCTACCACTGGCCTAGCTGGGTTCAGCTAATTCAGCACAGACTAAGGATCGAACCTGAGCTCTTTCTAGTCTTTACATCAAAGCTGGTCATTTGATTCCATCTGAGTGGGGAAAAGAGCTAATCCTCTTATGTCTAAACTAAATGTTCTTCATGGACAATAACCTTGGAAACCATGGTTCTGAAGCAAGTGTGCACGTTCCCCTCAAGTGGGAGAGGAAAGCTGAGCAATGTTATTGAGTCCTTCATCAGTAAACTGGTACCATGCCAATACTGTATGCCAAATCGATTGATAAGTGTGGTATAACAACAAAAACTGTTGGGAGTAGATAGCAGCTCATTAAAACCCTTCATCTGTTTTGACGAAGGGTTGCATGCCTAAAACGACAGAACCTGTCCAATCACTATAAAGATGCCGAACGACCTGCTATGCATTTCTAATCTTTTCTGTTTTTAGTTCAGATGTCCAGCATTTGCAGTTTATTCCCTCCTACAATTTGTATGATTAGAATGACAATCTGGCTTAAAAAGCAGGCCGGTTGATCATTTATTTATACCATATTTTTCGAATAAAAATCCAGAAAGAATGCCCCCCAGAGAAGTAACAAGACACAAAGAGAAATCAATATAAATCATTCGGAGTGGAGCTGTGTTTATTATGGAATATGCTGCAGACATTGGGTTAAGTCTAACCCTTTGTTGGTTTTGGATCCCATGCAGAAGGCACTACTACTGCATATTTTGGATGATTAAAGATACAATATCCCCTTTTGTCTGCCTCCTTCAAGGAGTTGTCAGAAAGTGCTGACTGCAAGACTTTCACATATTGCGGCACTGGTGAGATCAGGACTTCACAAACACCTCACTTGAAAGCTGTTGCTCAGAGATCAGCCCAACCTCAAAGGAAAGACCAAGCTTGTTACATCCAAAAAGAACATAATTTTATTAAAGGGGCCGCATGCGTCATCTGTCAGCAAATAAAAGCAAGATCGAATTGAAGGGATTTGCAACATTGAAATGCAGGAAGGTAGGAACGGGACTAGGCAACTCAGCCCCTTGAGTTTGTACTGCCATTCAGTGAGATCATGGCTGATCTGTATCTTAACTCCATTTACCCGCCTTTGTTCTGTAACCCGTAATACCATTATCTTAAAAAAACACAGCTTCCTTCAAGCTATATTTTCAAAATATCAAATTGCAATATAAACTGCACTTCACTGCTGTATGCACATATTTACAACATTTTTTGACAGCTGCAGTTGCATGGGAACCCCATTGCCCCATCACATCATCGGTCACAGAAGTTCTGAAATACGTTTTCAGAAAATATGGTCAAATGGATGTTTACCCTAGTAAAAAAAAAAGAAAGACTTGCATTTATATAGCACCTTTCATGACTTCAGGATGTTCCAAAGTGCTTTACAGACAATGAGGTACTTTTGAAGTGTAGTCACTGTTGTTATGTAGGAAATGAGGCAGCCAATTTGTCCACAGCAAACTCCCACAAACAGCAAAGCAATACAAACCAGAACATCTGTTTTTAATGATGTTAGTTGAGTAATAATTATTGGCCAGTACAGGGGGAGAACTCCCTGGCTCCTCTTCCAAAAGTGCCATGGGATCTCTTTTTTTAAAAAAACGATGGTTTTTATTCATCTGCACTGGGTTATATGTTCAAGTCTCTGGAGGGAAACATGAACTCAGGACCTTCCTGACTCAGAGACGAGAGTGCTACCACTGAGCCACGGGTAAGTACTGCATTAACTTTTCAGTGCTGCCAGTGGTGAAAGAAGTGGCACCGGCTACCTGGGGTACCATTTCAGGAGAATTTCCCTGAACTGCCAGAGGCACCGTCCCACCGGTGGCAAACCAAAATGGTTGCCATTTTGTTTCTGGCTGTGAATGGATTGAGCGCTCAACCTGGTTTGTCACATTGCTGTTTTGTACAGATCTTCCCAGCCACATGGAAAGAGCCGCCTCTGTCTCAAACAGTTCTCTGCATAACATAAGCATAAAGAAAAACAAAGCATTGCTAAAGTGTACTGTGATCTGCCACAGCATAAATTCTTCACAGCAAATACCTTGGCCAATTCATACTGAATTGGTTAAAAGTGGGGTTCTCCAGGCCCAGGCTGTTTGGTATGTTTGGCCTGACCTAAAAGCTCCTCATTATAGCTACAACACCTTCAGAATTATGCAGGGTTATCACAGGCACATAAAAATAATAATAATGGTAATGGAACCAAATCCCCAACAAATTCAACGTTCAGGGTCAAAAATACTTTGATGTTTGAAACAAAGCTGCCGTTATGTAAAAGAACATTTGAGACATATTTGATTTTGAGTATTTAAGATGAAAGCAATTATCATAGAGTTGCTCAGTGCTTCTTTAATGAAAACAATTCACTTTGAAGCCCTTGTGCGTTTGGAATGGAAGTTTTTGAAGGTTTCATTTTTAATCTGTTTATTGCATAACATTATCCACAATCAGCAAAGTAAAAAACTTTGAGCGTTTCTCTTTCACTTATTATTGCTCGATTTGGATTCTTTAGTTTTCTTTTCATCTTACAATCAAAGATCCAAGAACTCTTCTTTCTAAACATTGAAAGAGTGCCTGGAGGGTTCTAAAAGGTCAGAGGATTGGTGTGGGAGAGGACACCAAACAGCTGCTAATAAATACAGTGGTTAACATCAAGCCTTAAAGACAATCAGATGGTTCACTGAAGCCCATTGGCTATATCCCAGCAAGTACAAGCCCACTGGAAGTGGTCCAATTCTTTACACACCAGCAGATCAAAGAGCCCCCTGGTAGAGTTATGAGATCAAATGTAATATTACAGAGAAATCAAGAGTGCAATGGATGTGATTTTATGCTGCCTTTTGTTGTATGATAAATGCAAAAGAAAGAGTTCAGTATGAAAACTAGGCTGGTTACAAGAATTGCCAACCCTCCTGGAGTCTCCCAAGATCTGAAAATATTAATCTCCAAGACACTGCAATGAGCAACCCTGGAGAAAATTCACAGGAGTATAAAAAAGGCGCTTTGTAAATTTTCTTTGCACACTTCTGTTTATGCGTTATAAAAATATTAAGAGATGAGAAAATAGACTGCTGGACTGACAGTCAAGAATCATCCAATCGAGTGATAAAGTATCTGTTTGTTTTCCAATTGGCCATGCATCGAAAGAATGAATCTGTTGGGCAATGAATGGTGGGTGTGGGGCTGTTGGAGGCAGGAAGCCATGTGATGAAACCTCCAGGAGTACGTCCAATCAGAGTTGGCAACTCTATTGGTTGTGTGTTTCATTACAACTGTTGGTGAGGAGAGGTCAGTCACAAAAGAGAGTTTGTCACATGTGCAAATAACATACAGACAGGGTGCTGGCACTCTACTGCGCTGTACAAGAGTGGAAAGCCATTGATTCAGACATGTGATAATCCACTTTGTGGAGTATAATCACCATGCTATTGCAATGGGGAGGTGGCACTCAGGACTATCAACGACTAATTGGGGAGTCAAAGAAAATTGGAAAGCAAGTCACTTTGGTCCATCCAAATACTCAATCTAATTGCCAATGAAAGACAGGCAGAGACATGGCAACAAATCACCTGCCTACCCAGTCGGCAGAGGAACAGTGTATGTTACAGGGTGTGTGTTACCTCAATGGGAGACACTGGCCAGAATTTTACGATGGGCGGGAGGCCCTGCCCACCAACCGAAAAGTCAGAGTCAAGCCCACTTCCGCCAGGCCTGGGGAACCCCACTGGGATCTTTTGCTTCCCCGCGCCCTTAATTGGCCTTGGGCAGGACTTCCACCTCCTTGAGGCAGGAAGTCCCAGCTAATGGAGCTGCCAGCCAATCACCGGGCTGGCAGCTCTTAGTCCCAGCAGCGCCACCAGGAGCGGTGGCCACTGCTGTGACTGCACCCAGCCACCACAAGCAAGATGAAAGACTGCAGCACAATGAAGGTAAGTGCCCCTGGCGAGGTCCCAGAAATTCAGCTGGACCCTGGCAGGCAAGGGGGTTTGGTTGGTTGTTGGGGGAGAGGGGGGTAAGTATTCTGTGGTGGGCGCAGTTGGGGCCTTGGGGGCAGGCCTCCGTGGGGCACAGGGTGCCCGAACAGGACGGCCCCCCCAACACCCCCAGCCCGCAAGAAGACCGCCAGCTTTTACCTGGAGGTGTTCTTGGGGGCTTTGCCGTCCGCCCGCTTTGGGTAAAATACCAGAGGCAGCAGTAGTAGGCCCTTAAGTGGCAGTTAATTGGAAACTTAAGGGCCTTGATTGACCTGGGGAGGCGGGACATTTCTCGCCACTGCCGCCCCGCGTAAAATTGTAGCGGGGTGGGAAGACATCAGGAATGCCGGCCACCCGCCCCCCGCCTCCCTCTCAATTTCATGCCCCCCCCCCCCCACCCCTGCCACCAGCCCGCACGTCGGGGGGCCTTAAACTTCGGCTACGAAGACAGAGTTTGAAAAACGGGACCAAAAGGAAAAATTCAGATATGTATCTAATGAGCTTTAACAATTCTATAGACCTCTGCCTGTTTATCTCTAATTACCTGGTGTGCACTTCTTTTCATAGAATCATACAACACAGAATGAGGCCATTCAGCCCTTCATGCCCTTGTCAGCTCTTTGAAAGAGTTATTCAATTAATCAATAAACAACTCAATGAGGAATAGCGGAGAAACATAAACTAGTTTACACAAATCAGAAAATGCAGTAGTGCTCGTTAATTCATCAGTCCGTTTGCTCCCCCCTCACAAATGTGACCATGCATTCATTCAAAAAAAGGGAGGACCGATATCTTTCCTATAGAACTTATTAGTGTTCAAATGAGAGTCAGGGCTCAACTATTCCAATGCTCTCCTGGCTGGTTTCATATCTTCCATCCTCCATAAATTCGAACTCAACTAAATCTCTGCTGCGCCAAGTACCACTCACCCATCAGCCGACCTACATTGGCTTCTGGTCTAGCAATGCTTCATTTTTAAAATTCACATTCTTACATTAAAATCCCTCCATGCCCTCACCCCTCCCTATCTCGCTAACCTCCTCCAATCCTACAATTCTTCAAGGACTCTTATTCCTTCAATTCAGGCCTCTTGTGCATCCACCACTCCCTTCGCTCCACCAATGGCGTCCGTGCCCTTAGTGATCTGGACCCTCTTGAAACCTCTCGCCCTCTCACTCGTCCTTTACGACCCTGCTTAAAACTTACCTCTTTGGCCA
Organism: Heterodontus francisci; assembly: GCF_036365525.1. Lineage (NCBI taxonomy): Eukaryota > Metazoa > Chordata > Chondrichthyes > Heterodontiformes > Heterodontidae > Heterodontus > Heterodontus francisci. The sequence continues at coordinate 63,325,729 of NC_090395.1, read as the reverse complement.
ACCTTTCAGTCAGCTAACCCAGTCCCTCCTTCTCTGGCTTGGTTATGTTTGCTTATACTTCCGTGAAACACCTTGAAATGTTTTCCTACTCTAAAGGCACTATGTAAATGCAAGTTGTTATTGTTGAAGGCTGGGGTTTTAACCCGGATCGCCAAACAAGAGCTGAACAGGTCTCTGCCAGAGAAAGTCAGTTTGTAATGATGTGCCTCTTCATTCCACCTGCTGCAGGAGTGATCATTTACTATATTTACCTTTACACTGCACTGCATGAAGACAGTTGCCTCCATGTTGTCATATGCACTGTGATAGTCGGTAATTGAGTAAGAGAAGTTATGAACTGAATTCATTAATGTGAACTGTGAAAACAATAAACTAGGCCCGAGTGTATGGTTGGTTGTATTGCTATACTACTCACAGGTGACCCAATATTTACACACATTCCAAGATTGCAAAAGTCAATAGATTTTACAGATTAACGAGTTGCCCGATAACATAATGTAAATACCTGCCATAATAATCTGTGAACAAATCAAGAGCTGTACATGCTGTCCCTCCTCTACAAGGTGTCAGACCTACAGTAGCAATGAAATCTGGACTAAGATTAAAGGGTGTCTGTTCTATGGGAACTTTTAACCCATAATTCATAGAGCCTGAAAGGTTCAAACATCAGGCTTAAGTTATGTTGACTAAATTAGAAAGTAGGACGTTCTGAATTTTTGCATCTGATGAGCTGTGAGTGGGTGTGGGATATCTGAAACAGTCTGGAACTGCATGGTGTCAAATTTTGAATAACTTGCCTATAAATGAATGATGCTTAACACTCACTAATTATGGTCGTTTCTGACTTTTATGATGGGTTTTCTCCAATCTCCTCCTCTCAAAGACTTTTTTTGTTGCTGGGGCTTTTTTTACTGCATGGTTGTCAGACTGCTCATGTTTCTATTATTCACCTGTGAACCTTGACATGGGGCATCATACAGGTTATTTGACCATAGGTGCATGGCAGCTGAGACTGGCCCTGTTTTCCACCAACAATTACACAACAGGGGTCACAGGATAGTGTTCGAGTGAGAAACCTGGTTGCTTTTTCTTCTCCCTCACATGAAGACACTGAGCCCAATTATAGCACTACTAGCAGCTCCCCAGCTGAGATCAACAAACAGCACAGACTATGTATTGAACCTGGGACCTTCTTGGTCTGTATGGCAGACCTATTCATTGGATAAACTGGTTTCTTCTAATATGTGTACAGGAGAACTTGCAGCTGATACTCTATTGTGACACTGAACCAACGTATCACACAGTAGAGCTACCTACAGGATCAGGGTAAATTCTGCCAAATGTGACTGCACACATGTAGTAACTTTGGACCTCTTTTCATTATATTTAGCTGGAGTGTCTCCAATATAGTTTGGTCCAGGTTCTACTGAAGGACAGGTCTGAGGTCTTCATCATTCACTTCGCAGTAAACCACGGTCTGTAAAAGTCCCAGCATGCAGGTACACTCAAACAATGGCAATTGTTGCACCTCGAGCGGCAGGCACACCCAATGGGACTGACAGCAAGTCTTCCAGGAAGATAGAAACATAGAAACAGGAGTTGGCCATTCAACCCCTCGGACTTGTTCCACCATTCAGTTAGATCATGGCCAATCTGTATCTAAACTCCATCTACCCACCTTGGTTCCGTAAACCTAACAGGGCGGCACAGTGGCGCAGTGGTTAGCACCGCAGCCTCACAGCTCCAGGGACCTGGGTTCGATTCTGGGTACTGCCTGTGCGGAGTTTGCAAGTTCTCCCTGTGACTGCGTAAGTTTTCGCTGGGTGCTCCAAAGGCTTGCAGGTTGATAGGTAAATTGGCCATTGTAAATTGCCCCTGGTGTAGGTAGGTGGTAGGGAATAGGGGATTACTGTAGGGTTAGTAAAAATGGGTGGTTGTTGATTTTCACAGACTCGGTGGGCTGAAGGGCCTGTTTCAGTGCTGTATCTATAAATAAATCAAAAAAATTATCAATCTCAGTTTTGACATTTTCAACTGATGTCTATCCTCAACAGCTTTTTGGCCCAGAGTGTTCCAGATTTCCAATATTCTTTGTGTGAAGAAGCACTTCCTGATATCGCACCTGAACAGTCTGGTTCTAACTTTAAGGTTATGTCTCCTTGTTCTGCACTCCACCAACAAGATGAAATAGTTTCTCTTGATCTATCCTATCAAATCCTTTGATCACCTCCTGTTCTATGCCTCTATCTGTGTACTCTGTGGTTGACAGTTACACTGCGCTAATGCTGTAATCCAAACATTAGTTTGCAGGAGCTGACAACCTATTTCAAAGGTCATTGACATCTAGGGAAAAGAGAAACCTCCTGACATTTAACCTTGTTCTATGCTTACATAACTTGTATACATGTCCTCTTGCTCTCCCTACTTTATCTAATTGAAATAAGTTGTCCACCGGTAAACAATCTAATCTCTTCATCATTTTAAATATTTCAACCAAATGTCCCCAAAATCTATGTTCTTCTATGGTCAGAAGATTTTATTTGTTCCTGGGATGTGGGTGTCACTGGCCAGGCCAGCATTTATTGCCCATCCCGAATTGCCCTTGAGAAGGTGGTGGTGAGCTGCCTTCTTGAACCACTGCAATCCATGTGGGGTAGGTACATCCACAGTGCTGTTAGGAAGCGAGTTCCAGAATTTTGACCCAGCGACAGTGAAGAAACGACGATATAGTTCCAAGGATGGTGTGTGGCTTGGAGGGGAACTTGCAAGTGTTGGTTTTCCCAGGCATCTGCTGCCCTTGTCCTTCTAGGTGGTAGAGGTCGCGGGTTTAGAAGGTGCTGCCTAAGGAGCCTTGGTGCGCTGCTGCAGTGCATCTTGTAGATGGTACACACTGCTACCACTGTGCGTCGGTGGTGGAGGGAGTGAATGTTTGTGGATGTGGTGCCAATCAAGCAGGCTGCTTTGTCCTGGATGGTGTTGAGCTTCATGAGTGTTGTTCGAGCTGCACCCATCCAGGCAAGTGAAGAGTATTCCATCACACTCCTGACTTGTGCCTTGTAGATGGTGGACAGGCTTTGGGGAGTCAGGAGGTGAGTTACTCACTGCAGGATTCCTAGCCTTTGATCTGCTCTTGTAGGCACAGTATTTATGTGGCTACTCCAGTTCAGTTTCTGTTCAATGGTAACACCCAGAATGTTGATAGTGGGGGATTCAGTGATCGTAATGCCATTGAATGTCAAAGGGAGATGGTTAGATTCTCTCTTGTTGGAGATGGTCATTGCCCGGCACTTGTGTGGCATGAATGTTACTTGCCACTTATCAGCCCAAGCCCTGATATTATCCAGGTCTTGCTGCCTTTCTATATGGATGGCTTCGATATCTGAGGAGTTGCGAATGGTGCTGAACATTGCGCAATCATCAGCGAACATCCCCAGTTCTGACCTTATGATGGAAGGAAGGCCATTGATGAAGCAGCTAAAGATGGTTGGGTCTAGGACACTACCCTGAGGAACTCCTGTAGTGTTGTCCTGGAGCTGAGATGATTGACCTCCAACAACCACAACCATCTTCCTTTGCGCTAAGTATGACTCCAACCAGTGGAGAGCTTTCCCCCTGATTCCTATTGACTTCAATTTTGCTAGGGCTCCTTGATGCCATACTCGGTCAAATGCTGCCTTGATGTTAAGGGCAGTCACTCTCACCTCACCTCTTGAGTTTATTTCTTCTGTCCATGTTTGAACCAAGGCTGTAATGAGATAAGGAGCTGAGTGGCCCTGGCAGCTCCCTGAGCCTATTGTGATAGCTAAGGGTTTTTAAATTAAGTATTAATCTTGTAGTTTTCTCCTGAAGCTTTTCCTCGGTTTTTATATCTCCTCCCTTATGGGTGGGGTGGGGTAACTAAAACTGGACACAATATTCTGGATGCAGCCTAACCAAGTCTTATACAAGGACACTATGGCCTCGATTTTCCTGGCCGAAGGTGTGGGGGGGGTTGGTGGTGAGTGGTGGTGGGCAGGGAAGCAGAGGGGGGAGCCAGGAAAATAGAGGGGAGACCCATCCGGATGGCTTCCCAACATAGTCCCAGCACCGAGGAAGTTTCCCAGGGTCTGGACCAGATGTGGAGTGGCTGCCCGCAAAACGAAAGGCGGGCAGCCAATTTAAATAGTTAACGACCCACTTCGGACCGATTCCTCGGGCCCTCTAGCATTTTGCCAGCGGCAGAACGGCCTCCCTGTGACAGCCCAGGGGCCATTGGAGCTGATGGCTCCATGGCCCAAAGAGGGAAGGCTGCCCCCACGGCCCCAGCGGGCCATCCAGGGGGGCCTGCCTGCTTGGCCCCTCTGGTTTTTAATTTTTAACTTACCTCTCGTTGGGAGGCCACCCCTGGGGAAAATAGCTGAACTGGCCCCACTGCCAACAAGTGGTGGCTCGGGACCCCCATACCCCCATTTCTTCCCAGCATCAGGGTCCCAAAGCCAGTGGTAAAATCCTGCCTTATGATGCTCTTTGTTTTATATGGGATCATTCTTGTTAAACGTCCCAATATTCCATTTGCTTTTGTTGAAACCTCTCGGCACTGTTCATAGATCTTGACAGACTCGTGCACTATAACATCCATGTCTCTTTTCCTCTCAACGCACTTTGACTCAGAGCCTAGAATGGTACCCATATGCCTCACATTAACCCAACCCATGCATGACACTCCATCTATCAACATTAAGTGCCATCTGCCTGATGTTTGCCCATTTCCTCATTGCATCTAGACCAGACTGCGGTTTACCAATCAGTTCATTGCATTATTACAGCTCTTTGTGGGGCTCTTTGTGAAGGCTGCACCTGTCCATGGACTGTGTGTACTAATACAAGATGTGCAGTGCAAGAATGAAAACTCCGCCACCCAATTCTGGTGCAACGCTGAAACCTAGAGCAGTCAGTAAGCTTAAATCTGCATATTTGATGGGCTAACGAGGCATTAGCACTCTATAAAAGGAACACCACAAACCCTCCTGACCATACAAATCTGATATTTCTCATTTTCTCCTTTCAATTATTGATCATTCAGCTCTCCTCGTTAGCTTGGTCCATTCCAAGTACCAATCCCCAACAAAAGTAAGTCACCGAATCCCAGGTCTCTCTGTTACTGCGACTCAGTAACTGGTCAAGGAAAATGTATAAGGAGGAACAATGTGGGTTCACTCAAATAGTCCCCATGGGAAATCATGCCTCACTCCCATTCGCTGCCAGTCTAGGTCAGAAAAATCAATCTGTGGAGAATCTGAGGGCTGAACCATTGCTGTCTACCATTTCTTGACAAGAAAAGACATCAAAAAGCATTGACAGATTAGGGAGGAGAAAGTGGGCAACAAGCAAAAAGGAAAGATGGTAGGAGTTGGGAGGTGGAACCAAAACTATAGTCTAGAAAAATGACATTTGGAAAACTTTTAAAAACTTGCGGAAAGGTGTTCAGGTCAAGGGATTTAGGGAGGAAATTCTGGAGAGCATGTATTGATATCTGGATGGAAACTGAGCAGTCAATAGAAAAGATGTGTTTCTGCTGACTGAAAGTTATTCCAATAAGCTAAAGAGAAGTTATTCCCAATACTGGTTTAATCCAGGTGCACGACTTTCCATGAAAAAAATGAATGAAATCGCAATCTATTTTCTTTTTCCATCAAAAATTCTCTAGTGTGAAAAAGTCTCTTATTGAATCATAAATCTTTCAAAGGAAAATCTTGGGAGATTACATCCACTGACCTGCCTGTTATTACTTTCATTAGCTGATTGTTTCTTAAAGGTTGGATACATCACTCACCTCAATTTAATTAAATATGTTCCTATTAACATCACATGGATGTCATGCTGTTTGCGTACATGAAGGTCAGTGCTGTATTTTCCAATCAATTGCATAATTAGTTCAGACCCTTTATCAAAAGTGACTGGGCCATTGGTAGAAAATGAATGATGCAGTATCCCTCCAACCTCACAAACTGTCAAAATATTTATTTATTTGTATGTCCATTCAGTTATTCTCAGAATTAATTACATGCAAAATTGATTTGTGTAAAAGTGGATTCGATTTTGACTTTGTCCAAAAGTGTAAAATGGACAGTAGCGAATCGCAGCCTGTTTCACATCTCACCCATTTTCATTTCCATTGACTTTAATATAAATAAAATTCAGGGTGGATGTAATGCAGGTTGAAATTCACCATCACCCATTTTACCATAACACCATGTTAAGACCTAACACATTGAGTGATCAACACATACAGTGTGTACGTAAGTAAGATATCTTTGGCCTCCTTATCTCGAGAAACAATGGGTAAGTGCCTGGAAGTGGTCAGTGGTAGTGAAGGTAAAACCCCTAGAACCATTTAAGAAACAGTTGCATATTCTGTTGGATGGAGAACTGTTAGGTTTTTCTCCAAATGGATACGCTGGGATGAGTCGAAAAACCTTCTTCATCCTTAACATTGTGAATGGTCCCAGAAGCTACACAACAATTTACATTTATTTAGCGCTTTTAATGTAATAAACCCAAGGCACTTCACAGAGGCATTATAAAACAAAACATGACACCGAGCTACATAAGGAGATATTAGGTCTGATGACCAAAAGCTTGGTCAAAGATGTAGGTTTTAAGGAGTGGCTTAAAGGAGGAAAGCGAGGTGGAGAGTCGGCGAGGTGTAGGGAAGGAATTCCAGAGCTTAGGACCCAGGCAACTGAAGGGGTGGCCACCAATGGTGGAACGATTATAATCTGGCTCAAGAGACCAGAATTAGAAGAGTGCCGATATCTCGGAGTGTCGTGGGGCTGGAGGAGATTACAGAGATAGGGAGGGCGAGGCCATGGAGAGATTTGAAAACAAGGATGAGAATTTTAAAATCAAGATGTTGCTTGACTAGGAGCAAATGTTGGTCAGCGAGCACAGAAACAAGGAATAAGAGAAAAGTTCAACCAGTTTCTGAAAGCTCTGCGAACCCTGAGATTAGATCAGTCTTGAAACCATTCCCTTTAGACTATTAGAATTCAGAAATAAAGTGGGTATTTTGAAATGAACCTCACCTGCTCCCACTCTTACCAATCAGGCCATAGCCAGAAGATTTCCTGCAAAGGTTTCTCTTCCCACTCTCACACTGTTATCCTTGCCCTCTCCTACTTCTCATCTACAAGGACATCATCTGAAGATACATCAGATTCCACCTGTACACTGACAATACCCAGTTCTACCTTGCCACGACCGGTCTCGACCCCTCCACTGACTCTGTTGTCAGACTGCTTTCCTGACATCCAGTACTGTTGCACTAATATACTAATATTTCCTCCAATTAAACATTGGGAAGATTGAAGGCATGGGCTGGAATTTTACACCCCCCCCCGCCCCCAAACGAGCAGGCTGGTGGTGAGGGGGTGTAAAATTCGGTGGAAGGCGGGTGGGGGTGCCGTTCCTGACCCCCTCGCGTCCCCCCTGCAATTTTATGCAGGGCAGCGGCGGCAAGAGACAGCCCGCCTGCCGCAGGCCAATCAAGGCCCTTAAGTGGCCAATTAACTGGCACTTAAGGTTTTGTGCCATCCGCTGCGGGTATTTTACCCTCAGCGGCCGGATGACAAAAGCCTCAAGAACCCTGCCTGGTAAAAATGGCAGTCTTCTTGCGGGCTGAGGGGGGGGGGGGTTGCCTTCCTGATCGGGCACCCTGTGCCCCACTGAGGGCCGACCCCATAGCACCAACTGCCCCCAATGCATAACACTCCTCTCACTTTCCCCCCCCACCCCCAACCAATCCTCCTTGCCTCGCCGGGGCCCGGACAGTTGTCACCAGCGAGGCCCTAAAACTTACCTGTCTTCTGGGGCCATCCTTAACCTTGCTTGCGATGGCTGGGTGTAGTCCCGGTGGTGCTGCTGGGAACTAAGAGTTGCTGGCCCGCTGATTGGCCGGCTGCTCCATTAGGTGGGACTTCCTACCTCAAAGAGGTGTAAGTCCTGCGCAAGACCAATTAAAGGCCTGGAGAGCAAAAAATCCCGGCCTGGTGGAGGTGGGCTTGCCATCAGCTTTTCAGCCAGTGGGCGGGGATCCCGCCCAGTGTAAAATTCCGGCCATGGTCTTCTGTTCCCCCTGCCACAAACTCCATTGCCTAGACACTGATTCCACCCTGCTACCTGGCCACTGTCTGATGCTGAGGCTGACCCAGACACTTTGCAACCTTGGCGTCCTTTTCAACCCTGAGCTTCTTATCCTCTCCATCACAAAGACTGCCATCCTAAAATCACCAGGTCTCCCTCTTCCTCAGCCAATCTGCTGCTGAAACCATCATCTATAATTTTGTTGTCTCCAGGCTCAACTATTCCAAGGCTTTGCTGGCCAGTTTCCTATCTTGCACCCTCCAAAACCTAGGCCGGAATTTTACGTTGCAGCGGAGGCCCCGCCCACCAGCTGAAATGTCAGGGGCAAGCCTGGATGCCACACAGAAATTTTGCATTGCCCAGGCCCTTAATTGGCCTTGATCAGGACCTCCAGCGCTCAGAGGCAGGGAGTCTCACTTCCAGCAGCTGCCAGCCAATCAGAGAGCCAACAGCTCCTCAGTCCCAGCAGCACCACTGGGAGCGGTGGCCAGTCCTGGGACTGCACCGAGCCAGAAGAGCTGTCACCGAAATATGAGTGGGGTTTCAGGCCTTGATGGGGAAAATCAGCTGGGCCCTGGCAATGTGGGTGTAAGGTCAATTAGGAGAGTAGGGGAAGGTGGTCCAGCAGGGGCGGCTTGTGCTGCGGGTGGGGGGGGGGGTCCTCTGTGGGGCAAAGGGTGCCCGATCAGGAGGGAACCCCCCCCCCCCCCCCCCATACCCCCCCCTGCCCCAAGCCTGCAAGGAGGCCACCAGGTTTTACTGGGCAGCGTCCTCAGCTGGCGAATTGCCACTTAAGGGCCTCAATTGGCCTGGGGCAGGCAAGTCGTTTTCTAACTTCCCCACTGGTGGCAAAATGGTAGCAGGGGCAAGTAGGTGATGGGAACGGCACCCACAGCCTCCCACTCCAGTCTGCTCCCGGGGGGAGTGGGGGGGCATAAAATTCTGGCCCTAATCTCTGGATTTCCATACCTAAATTTCTCCACCTTTTTCTCCTCCTTTAAAACTGTGCTTAAAACGTATCTCTTTGAATAAGCTCTGAGTCTCCTTCTCTGCCTTAGTTACAATTTTTACTGCCATGAAGCTCTTTGGGACATTTTACAATGCTAAATATGCTATATAAATGCAAGTTATAGTCAATTTTTTTTTTTATTTCCAAAATATACTTTATTCATAAAAATCTGTAAAAATTACATTGCCAAACAGTTTCCAAACAGCACCAAAAAATACAAACATTGCAAGGGAGATCAGTTTCCTTCAATACTGTCATGAGTTTCTTCCCAACCCTTCCGTTTCACAATTGTCATGTCAATTACAGTTTTACATTTACAGCAATTGAGAATATTAACGATACAGTTCGAGGGGCTTCCCATGGATCCAGCCCCTCAGTCCAGCTTGGTGGGGGAACCTTACACTGTGGTCTTTCCCCATTGAGCCTTTGCTGCGGCTGCCCCAAGCTTTAGTGCGTCCCTCAGCACGTAGTCCTGGACCTTGGAATGTGCCAGTCTGCAACATTCGGTGGTGGACAACTCTTTGCGCTGGAAGACCAGCAAGTTTCGGGCAGACCAAAGGGCGTCTTTCACCGAATTGATAGTCCTCCAGCAGCAGTTGATGTTTGTCTCGGTGTGCGTCCCTGGGAACAGCCCGTAGAGCACAGACTCCTGTGTTACAGAGCTGCTTGGGATGAACCTTGACAAAAACCACTGCATCTCTTTCCACACCTGCTTTGCAAAGGCACATTCCAGGAGGAGGTGGGTGACCGTCTCTTCCCCACCACAGCCAACGCGGGGGCACTGTGCGGAGGGGGCGAGACTTCGGGTGTGCATGAAGGATCTGAGGGGGAGGGCCCTTCTCAGCACCAGCCAAGCTACGTCTTGGTGCTTGTTTGAAAGTTCTGGTGATGAGGCATTCCGCCAAATGACTTTGACGGTCTGCTCGGGGAACCATCTGACAGGATCCACCGTTTCCTTTTCCCGTAGGGCCTTGAGGACATTCCGTGCAGACCACTGCCTGATGGACCGGTGGTCAAAGGTGTTTTTCCGCAGAAACTGCTCCACGAAGGATAGGTGGTACGGCGCCGCCCAACTGCATGGTGCGTTCCGCGGCAATGTGACCAGGCCCATCCTTCGCAACACCGGGGACAGATAGAACCTCAGCACGTAGTGACACTTGGAGTTTGCGTACTGGGGATCTACACATAGCTTGATGCAGCCGCACACGAAGGTGGTCATCAGGATGAGGGCCACGTTGGGTACATTTTTCCCGCCCATGTCCAGAGATTTGAACATCGTGTCCCTCCGGACCCGGTCCATTTTAGATCCCCAGACGAAGCGGAAAATGGCTCGGGTGACTGCCACGGCGCAGGAGTGGGGTATGGGCCAGACCTGCGCCACGTAGAGCAACAACGTGAGCGCCTCGCACCAGGTTCTTACCCACAATGGAGAGAGATCGCTGCCCCCACATGCCCAACTTTTGTCGTACCTTGGCTACTCGCTCCTCCCATGTTTTGGTGTACGCCCCGGCACTTCCGAACCATATCCCCAGCACCTTCAGGTAATCTGACCTGACGGTGAAGGGGACAAAGGATCGGTCAGCCCAGTTCCCAAAGAACATGGCCTCGCTCTTGCCGTGGTTAACTTTGGCTCCCGAGGCCAGTTCGAACTGGTCGCAGATGCTCATCAGTCTGCGCACGGACAGCGGATCCGAGCAGAAGACGGCGACGTCATCCATGTACAGGGAGGTTTTGACCTGAGTGCCTCTGCTGCCTGGGATTGTCACCCCTCTTATGCTCGCATCCTTCCTAATAGACTCAGCAAAGGGTTCAATACAGCAAACAAACAAGACCGGGGACAGAGGACAGCCCTGTCTGACTCCAGATTTGATCGGGAAACTTTCAGATTCCCACCTGTTGATTGACACTGCGCTACTGATGTTTGTGTAGAGCAGTTGGATCCAATTGCAGATTCCCTCCCCAAACCCCATTTTGGAAAGCACGTCCATCATGTAGGTGTGCGATATCCTGTCAAAAGCCTTCTCCTGGTCCAGGCTGATGAGGCAGGTGTCCACCCTCCTGTCCCGTACGTAGGCGATCGTATCCCTGAGTAGCGCGAGACTATCAGAGATCTTCCTGCCGGGTACAGTACAGGTCTGATCGGGGTGAATCACCAACTCCAGAGCAGACTTGACTCGACTGGCTATGACTTTGGACAGAATCTTGTAATCAACATTAAGCATTGAGATGGGCCGCCAATTTCTGATTTCTACCCTCTCCCCCTTCTGCTTGTAAATGAGGGTGATGATGCCTTTTCTCATGGTCTCTGACATGCTGCCGGCCAGGAGCATACTCTCGTATACTTCCAGCAGGTCCGGGCCGACCCAGTCCCACAGGGCCGAGTACAACTCGACCGGTAAGCCGTCGCTCCCGGGGGTTTTACTCGTCTCGAAAGACTCGACGGCCTTTGTCAGCTCGTCCAGAATTAGCGGCTTGTCCAGTCTCTCCCTCCTGCTGTCATCTAGGACCTCTGTGATAGATGACAGGAAGGACTGGGAGGCTCTACTGTCTGTGGGCTTCGCGTCATACAGCCCAGCATAAAAGGATTTGCTGATCCTTAGTATGTCGGACTGCGAAGACGTTACCGAGCCATCTTCTTCCTTAAGGCTGCTGATATCAGAGCTCTCTCTGTGTACCTTTTGGAAGAAGTAACGCGAGCACGTCTCATCCTGCTCGATGGAGCGGACTCTGGACCGGAAGATGATCTTGGAGGCCTCCTTGGCAAAGAGCGAGGCCTGCTGGCTCTTCACCTCTTGGAGGTCCTCCTTGACCTCGACCCCCATTGACTGCAACCGGAGTAGATTTTGCATAATTTTCTGGAGTCGGGACAGTTCCCTCTGTCTCTCTCTCGCCTTTGTGGATGAAGAACCTCTTGATGTTCTCCTTTATCGCTTCCCACCAGTGAACTGGAGACTCAAAGAGGGGGTTTCACGGTCCTCCAACCTTTGTAATCCCTTTTGAGTTCCTCAACGTCCTCTGGGGTCAGCAGTGTCGCATTGAGCTTCCACGTCCCTCTGCCAACCCGCTGGTCGTCCTGTAAGTGACAGTCGGCCAGTAAGAGGCAGTGGTCGGAGAAGAACACCGGCTTGACGTCGGTGGATCCGACCGTGACAGCACGGGACACAAACAGGAAGTCAATCCTGGAACGGGCAGACCCATCCAATCTTGACCATGTGTATCTGCGCTGCGCTCCGTCTGCAGGTTTGCTGAAGACGTCGTGCAGTTTGGCATCCTTAACTGTTTCTACTAGGAATCTGGACGTAGCGTCCAGTTTGCTGTCGTCACTGCCGGATCGTCCAGCCGCATCGATGATGCAGTTGAAGTCACCGCCTAGGATGACCGGCCTGGACGTCGCCAGCAGCAGTGGGAGCTGCTGGAAGACGGTCAGCCGCTCGCTGCGTTGTACCGGGGCGTACACGTTGATCAACCGGAGCGGAGCGTTGTTGTACATCACGTCTGCTACGAGGAGGCGGCCGCCCACCACCTCCTTAACTTCGGAGATGGTGAAGTTACCTCCCCGCAGCAGAATACCCAGGCCGGAGGAACGGCAGTCATTACCCCCCGACCAGATCGATGGCCCGTGGGACCACCATCGCGACCACTGCCTGTAGGTGCTGAGGTGTGGTATTCCACACTCCTGCAGAAACAGTAGGTCAGCTTTGACCTTGGCAAGGTAATCCAAGGTTGAAACACATCGCGTAGTAGATTTAATGCTACGCACATTAATGGAAGCAATTCTTACACCCATTTTTTACTAAAAATTAGTTGATGCTTCCCATACCATTTGTCCTCGCTAGTCCCAGTCCTTCCCCTTCGGGATGTTCCTGCATACCCATCGTATGCGCAAGCAGTTTCACGTTGGTTGGGCTCAGAAACCCCTCCTGATTTTTCATGCAGGGTTTGTGCCGCTCGGGTGACATCGGGGGGGTCTTGTAGGCAGAGAGGATTGGGTTGTCCTCAGCTGCTTCCATCTGTTCCTCCTCGAAAACATCACAGCCCCCGGTCTCCCGGAGCTCAGGTGCGCCAGACGTGTCTTTGCTCCCGGTGTCGCAGAGCTGAGATGCGTTGGCCACTTCGTTACGTGTGGGGCATTGGGGTTGGGGCACGCTGGGCCCATCACAGCTCGGGGGCTGGGATGCTTTATCATCCATCTCGGAGTTCTGCCGCCTCTTTTGAAGGGGCTGTCGTTCCAGCATTTCCCCGTCCAGTGAAGAGGAGTTGTTGCAGTCTGATTCAGAAGAGAGCCTCCTCTTGCCACTGGTTTGGGTGGTGGCTTTGGAATGTTTTTTCTTTGTGGTTTTCCTCTGGACCACTTGCCACTGACCTGTTTGTCCATCTGCTGCCTCCTCCTCCATTGATTCTGTCTGTGGAGGAGGGGTTTCCGGGCGCTGGGTAGGTGCTGGGTCGTTGGTTTCAGCCGCCTCCCCTTCCTTCTCAGGTTGAAGTTCCTCACTGCGGAGAAGGTTGCTGGTCTCCTTTCGAACAGCGGACGCCTTCGTCGAACCTTCTCCCGGCCTTTCCTTGGACCTTGCCGCCTGAGCATAGCTGAGGCAACGTTTGGGACAAGTCTTGTAGAGATGGCCTGCCGCACCGCACAAGTTGCAACACTTAGTCTGCTTACAGTCCTTGGTCTGATGGCCTTCCTCCTTGCAGTTCTTGCAAACAACCGTGCTGCAGTTGGCTGCCATGTGACCAGATTTGCCACAGGTGCGGCAAACTCTGGGCTGCCCAGCGTAGACCAAGAAGCCTCGACTTCCCCCAATAGCGAAGCTGGAGGGAGGGTGGATGATGGCTCCACTGGGATCTACCTTCAAGGTCACCTTGACCTGCCGCTTGCTGGTCCAGATCCCAAAGGGGTCCTTGACATCAGTGCTGCTGCCGGCCACCTCGACGTACCTGGCGAGAAAGGTGAGTACATCCATCACCGGAACATGGGGGTTGTAGAGGTGAATGGTCACCACCCGGTCCCGTTGTGACGGAAGCGTGAAGAGCGGCTCCGCTGTGAGGATCGACAGTGGCGCCCGGTCCCCTTTCTCCTTGAACGCCTTCAGGAACTTGATGCATCCCGCCACGTTCCGGAACGTCACGTCGAAGTATCCACAGCTGGGGAAATCCTGCAGGCAGAAGACGTCCGTCGCTTGAAATCCGCAATGTTATTGTTCAGATGTGATTGTGTTTGGTCGTCTTACCTCTTAGCCATCATCTTGCCAGTGGTATGGAAATGATACACATTACACATCGTCAAGCCAAGGTTTTTTGGTTGTACTTCAGTTCAAATGACAGTGCAAAATAACTCCGTACACTTCAGAATCAGAGCAATAATTTTGACGTATTTTCTTTCATCTTTACTAGCTTTCTTTGGTACATATCATTGAGTAGTCACAGAGTATCAAAGCATTTTCACTATCATCAAGACATGTTTAGAGACATCTACAATACAGTAAAAGGAAACGTGAGGTCTAAAGGATTGCCTTTTGCTCACAGTACTACCCATTGTCTTTCATTCCTTTAAATTGTACTTCCACCATCCAATTTTACATAAGAAAGGCAGTGATGTGAAACCAGCCATACAGCTCTCTATAGGAGTGTCCAAACCTTTAATTTATTTGGTTATTATGGTGCATGTGGTGGAGCCTCGTGGGCCACAAATAAAGTTTAAATCCATGTTCCTGTAGATTTGCATATATCTCAGACTGTAGGTGTGACAGATCTTGGTGTTCTGATCCTGAATTTATTCATGAGTGAGGCAAAGTGCTAAGAAGAAAGAAAGGAACCTTTTATATAAAAATAGAAAATTGTCCATAATTGAAAATTGAATGTAACCACTATGCTACTGTATGTAACAGGCTTTAAGCAAGTACTTTGTTTTTCCTCAAAAATATTCTTTATTCATAAAAATCTGTTTTAAAAAAAAATACATTACAAAACAGTTCAAAACAGCACCAAGTTGACATTCCAAGAAGTGGAAAGTGTATCACACAAAGAAAATCAGTTTTCTTCAATACAGGGGTGAGTTGCCTCAGAACCCTTCCATTCCATTTTACCTACAATGTACATTTTACAGCAAAACCATATTTGTTGTATACAGCCCAAGGGGTTTTACACAGGTTCCAGCCCCTCAGTTCACTATGGAGGGAGGACCTTAAACAGTGGTCTTTCCCCATTGAGCCTTTGCCGCGGCTGCCCCAAGCTTTAGTGCGTCCCTCGGCATGTAGTCCTGGACCTTGGAATGTGCCAGTCTGCAACATTTGGTTGTGGACAACATTTTGCACTGGAAGACCAGTAAGTTTCGGGCAGCCCAAAGAGCGTCTTTCACCGAATTGCTAGTCCTTCAGCAGCAGTTGATGTTTATCTCAGTGTGTGTCCCTGGGAACAGCCCGTAGAGCACAGACTCCTGTGTTACAGAGCTGCTTGGGATGAACCACGACAAAAACCACTGCATCTCTTTCCACACCTGCTTTGCAAAGGCACATTCCAGAAGGAGGTGGGCAACTGTCTCTTCTCCACCACAGCCACCTCGAGGGCAGTGTGTAGAGGGGGCGAGTCTCCGGGCATGCAGGAAGGATCTGACGGAGAATGCTCTTCTCACCACCAGCCAGGCTATGTCTTGATGCTTGTTTGAAAGTTCTGGTGATGAGGCATTCTGCCAAATGGCTGGCAGTCTGCTCAGGGAACCATCTGACAGGATCCACCATCTCCTTTTCCCATAGGGCCTTGAGGACATTCCGTGCAAAGCACTACTTGGTGGATTGGTGGTCAAAGGAGTTTTTCTGCAAAAGCTTTTGTACGAAGGATAGGTGGTACGGCACAGTCCAACTGGATGGAGCGTTCCGTGGCAATGTGACCAGACCCATCCTTCGCAGCACCAGGGACAGATAGAACCTCAGCATGTAGTGACACTTGGTGCTTGCTTAGTGAGGCTCTACGCACAGCTTGATACAGCTGCACACGAAGATGGTCATCAGGATGAGGGCAACATTGGGTACGTTTTTTCCCCTTTATCCAGAGGTTTGAACATCGTGTCCCTCCGGACCTCCATTTTGCATCTCCAGATAAAGCGGAGAATGGCTCGGGTGAACGCCATGGCGCAGGAGTGGGATATGGGCCAGACCTGCGCCACATACAGCAACAACATGATCGCCTCAGACCTGATGACCAGGTTCTTACACACAATGGAGAGAGATCGCTGCTCCCATACGCTCAGTTTATGGTGTACCATGGCTACTCACTGCTTCCAGGTTTTGGCGCATACCCCGGCCCTTCCGAAACATATCCCCAACACCTTCAGGTAGTCTGACCTGACGGTGAAGGGGACAAGGGATCGGTCAGCCCAGTTCCCAAAGAATATGGCCTCACTCTTGCTGCGATTTACTTTGGCTTCCGAGGCCAGTTCGAACTGGTCGCAGATGCTCATCAGTCTGCGAACGGATGGCGAATCTGAGCAGAAGACAGTGACGTTGTCCACGTACAGGGAGGCTTTGACCTGACTGTCTCTGCTGCCTGGGATTGTCACCACTCTTATGCTCGCATCCTTCCTAATGGACTCAGAAAATGGTTTGATACAGCAAACAAACAAGACAGGGGAAAGGACAGCCCTGTCTGACTCCAGATTGGATCGGGAAACTTTCTGATTCCCACCCATTGATTGAGACTGCACTACTGATGTTCGTGTAGAGCAGTTTGATCCAATTGAAAATTCCCTCCCCAAACCCCATTTTGGAGAGCACGTCCATCATGTATGTGTGCAATACCCTGTCAAAAGCCTTCTCCTGGTCCATGCTGATGAGGCAGGTGTCCACCTTCTTGTCCTGTACATAGGCGATCGTATCCCTGAGTAGTGCGAGACTATGGGAGATCTTCCTGCCGGGTACAGTACAGGTCTGGTCAGGGTGAATCACCAACTCCAGAGCAGATATGACCCGACTGGCGATGACTTTGGACAGAATATTGTAGTCAACATTAAGCAGTGAGATGGGCCGCCAATTTCTGATTTCCGCCCTCTCCCCCTTCCGCTTGTAGATGAGGGTGATGATGCCTTTCCTCATGGATTCTGACATGCAGCCGGCCAGAAGCATACTCTTGTATACTTCCAGCAGGTCTGGGCCGACCCAGTACCACAGGGTCGAATACAACTCAACCAGTAAGCCGATTGAAGAAGGGTCACTGACCTGAAATGTTAACTCTGCTTCTCTCTCCACAGATGCTGCCAGACCTGCTGAGTATTTCGAGCATTTCTTGTTTTTATTTCAGATTTCCAGCATCCGCAGTATTTTGCTTTTATTATCAATCTGTAAGCCATCGCTTCTGGGAGTTTTACTTGTCTCGAAGGACTTGATGGCCTTTGTCAGCTTGTCCAGAGTTAGCAGTTTGTCTAGACTCTCCCGCATGCTGTCATCTAAGACCTTTGTGATAGATGAGAGGAAGGACTGGGAGGCGTTGCTGTCTGTGGGCTTCACGTCGTGCAGCCCAGCATAAAAGGATTTGCTGATCCTTAGTATGTCGGACTGTGAAGTCGTTACTGAGCCATCCTCTTCCTTCAGGCTGCTGATCACAGAGCTTTCTCTGTGTACCTTTTGGAAGAAGTAACGCGAGCACGTCTCATCCTGCTCAATGGAGCAGACTCTGGACCGGAAGATAATCTTGGAGGCCTCCGTGGCAAAGAGTGAGGCCTGCTGGCTCTTCACCTCTTGAGATCCTCCTTGACCTCGACCCCCATTGACTACAGCCGGAGCAGATTTTGCATTCTTTTCTGGAGTCGGGACATTTCCCTATGTCTCACTCTTGCCCTTTGAGCACCTTTGAGGATAAAGAACCTTTTGATGTTCACCTTGATCGCTTCCCACAGTGCACTGAAGACTCAAAGAGGGGTTTCACGGTTCTCCAACCTTTGTAATCCCTTTTGAGTTCCTCAATGTTCTCTGGGATTAGCAGTGTAACATTCAGCTTCCATGTCCCCCTGCCAACTCGCTGGTCGTCCTGTAAGTGATAGTTGGTCAGTAAGAGGCAGTTGAAGTCACCGCCTAGGATCACTGACCTGGACGTCGCCAGCAGCAGTGGGAGCTGCTGGAGGACGGTCAGTCACTCGCTGCATTGACCCGGGGCGTACATGTTGATTAACCGGAGTGGAACATTGTGTACATTACATCTGCTATGAGGCGGCGACCACCCACCACCTCCTTAACTTCGGAGATGGTGAAGTTGCCTCCCTGCAGCAGAATACCCAGGCCGGAGGAACGGGATCATTTCCCCTGGACCAGATCGATGACCCATGGGAACACCATCGCCTATAAGTGCTGAGGTGTGGGATTCCACGCTCCTGCAGAAACAGCAGGTCGGCTTTGACCTTGACGAGGTGGTCTAAGGTCAAAACACATCGCGTACTCGATTTAACACTGTGCACATTAATGGAAGCAGTCTTTATACCCATTTTAAAGTTGGGTGTTCTTGTAGGCAGCAAGGCTTGGGCTGTCCTCTGCTGGTGGTGTCTTTCCCCTCTGTCCCTCCTCGAAGGCATCACTGTTCCCGGCTTCCCAGAGCTGGAGTGCGCCAGGCGCTTCGCTGCTCTCGGTCTCCCAGAGCTGGGGTGCGCTGGGCATCTCGCTGGGTTCCACGCTTTGGGGTTGAGGTGCACTGGGCCCATCACAGCTTCAAGTGCCCCAGAGCTGGGGGCTTGCTCTTCCAGCTCCTTTGAGTTCTGCCGCTTCTTTTGCAGGTGCCGTCTTTCTGGCCTTTCCTCATCCAATGAGGAGGCGCTGCTGTAGTCTGTCTCAGACGGTAGCGTCCTCTTGCCATTGGTTTGGGTGGTGACCTGTTCCTTTTTTGAGGCTTCTACTTTGTGGTTTTCCTTTGTACCACTTGCCACTGACCAGTTTGTCCATCTGCTGCCTCATCCTCCATTGATTCTGTCCGTAGATGAGGAGTTTCCAGGCACGGAGTAGGTGTTCGGTCGCTGGTTTCAGCTGCCTTCCCTTTCTTCTCCTTCTCAGGTAGACTTTCCTCGCTGTGGGGAGGATTGCTTGTCTCCCTCCCAGCACCAGATGCGTTCACCATTCCTTCTCCTGTCGTTTCCTTGGACCTTGCCACCTGAGCATAACTGAGGCAGCGTTTGGGGCAGGTTTTGTAGCGGTGTAGAGATGGCCTGCCTCACCGCACAGGTTGCAGCACTTACTCTGCTTACAGTCCACAGATGACTGTGCTGCAGTGGGTCACCATATGACTAGATTTGCCACAGGTACGACAAACTCTGGGCTGCCCCGAAAAAAACCAAGAAGCCTCGACTTCCCCCGATAGCGAAGCTGGAGGGAGGATGGATGATGGCTCTGTTGGCATCGACCTTCAAGGTCACTTTGACCTGCCGCTTGCTGGTCAAAATCCCAAATGGGTCCTTGACATCAGTACTGCTGCCAGCCCCCTCGACATACCTGGCAAGGAAGGTGGAAGGTATCCACTACAGGAACATGGGGGTTGTAGAGGTGGATTGTCACCACCCAGTCTTGTTGCAATGGCAGTGTAAAGAGTGGATCCACTGTGAGGATTGACAGCAGTGCCTAGTTTCCCTTCTCCTTGAACACCTTCAAGAACTTGATGCATCCCGCCACATTTTTGAACGTCACATCAAAATATCCACTGCTGGGGAAGTCCTGCAGACAGAGGATGTCCGCAGCTTGGAATCCACAGCAATCAATAAGGATTTTCTTAATGAAGAAGGTACGGTCAACAGGTGCACCTCCTCCATTATCCTTCACCACCACCCGAACGGTGTTACTCCCTGGCCTGAAGCTCTAGAATTGGTTACAGCCATTTTACTCAAAACTTACCTGGAACAGGATCAAAGGCCACTGATCATGGTCTCTCCCCTGCCAGCAAGTACAGGGAAAGGGTGGGAGGGGAGGAAAGAACAAAGGTTTGTGATAGAGTAGAATTGGCAGAGATTAAATGACAAAAAGGATGATGATGCAAGGAAGAAAGGATGGTATTAGGACAAGAAAAGAAACAATAGATGGGTCTAAAGGAGGTGGAAATGACAATGGAAGAATTATTACCAACAGCTGCTATCTGGGGAAAAAATGGGAGCAGTGGTTATGATGTGAAATTGTTGAACTCAATGTCGAGTCTGGAAGGCTGTAAAACATTTATATAGCACCTTTCACAACCTCAGTATGCCCAAAAGCACATTAGGGCCAATGAAGCGGCAGCCTTTTATAAACCTCCATGCCCATGTAATTCAAACAGGACAAAACAGCAAAAAGGAAATATGAGTACAAGTAGAAATGTGTCACCCAGAGTCTTGGACCTATTACAAAAACCCATGGGGCCTCTGTTTAGATTCACCTCCTCTAGAACATTATCTCTGTGTTCATAGTATTTTGGATGACTTGTTGTTGCCTTTACTTTATAGAGCCTTGAAAACATTTATCATTCTTTGGAAAAATGACAATATTTTGCTATAGCTACTATGCACTCTGTATCCAAACTAATTACAGGATTGGGAGCTTTCTTTGTTCCAAAGCATTAATCACATCCTCTATAGTCCCTGGTGATATATAAATACTGCTGGTCAGTAGCATCACTGGTGCAGACTGTAAAATAATCCGTAGCAAAGTGTTGATGATGATTGACTTCATCATGTCTCTGCACCGAATGTCTTAAAAAAATTACCAGTGTGCATCTCCAACAGCTCAACAAGTTTATTCAGTAAATAGATAAACAGGCTAAATTATGAGAATCGGTTGCATAGACTATTGGTCTATACTCATAGTCCCTTGAGTATAGAAGATTCTGGGGTGATTTAATTGAGGTTTCTAAGATGATAAAGGATTTGATAGGATAGGTAGTTGTTGTTAATGGTAGATTAATGATAAAGATACACAGGTGAAGGGCATTGTTTAATTAAGGACTTAGAGCAAATATTAAGAGAGCCTGCTCGGCACAAGTTGTTGAAGATAGGAGGTAGAGGTATATGTAGTGCTGTATTCTGTGGATAAACTGACTATCAAGATAAAGGCTCTGTGTCCAGCTTCATTCTTCACCATCTGGCTTGGATTCAATTAACAGTTGGTGTAGGATAGATAGGGAGAAAGTATTTCTTCTGATGAGGGAGTCCAGAACAAGGGGGCATAACCTGAAAATTAGATCTAGGCTGTTCCTGGGTGATGTCAGGAAATACATCTTCAGACAAAGAACAGTGAAAATCTGGAAGTCTCTTTCCCCTAAAAAGCTGTTGAGGCTGGGGGTCAATTGGAAATTTGAAAACTGAGATTGATGGATTTTTGTTGGGCGAAGGTTGCAGAGCCAAGGCAAATAAGTGGAATGAAGATACAAATCAGCTGTACTCCAATTCAATGGCAGAACAGGCTTGAGGGGCTGAATGGGCTTGTCCCTATGTTCTATCCGTGGTCTGTGTTGGAGTTGGCTAATGTCAATCTGGAAGATGTGTAGATGATACGATTGGTCTCCATGACCCTGCTGAGGGCAACTGAACGGAATTCCTATTGATGATCCTTGCTGCAATTGCACAAGTGTAGATGATGGATAAGGCCTGATACTGAGGCAAACCTGTTGCAGGTTTAACCCCTGCTCTGTGCTGAGTTAGCTGATCTCAGCTGGGGCACAGTAGAATTGTTGACTCTGATTGGACACATTCCTTGATGTCTTGTCACATGAACACCCACCTCCAAATGTAGTGTCCAATCAAACAGTCTTTTATTCTCCTCTGGTATTTTCATAACTAATAAAAACAGTGTTCAAAGAAATGGAAAAACATAGTTTTCTTTAAAAGTCCCAATGGGTTGTTTTCCCCCTGGGATGCTTGTAATCTGGTCCAGATGAATAATCTTTCATTCCTGGATTGAGTTGGCAACCCTGGGCATCAGTGAAGGGAGGGAGGGAGGGTTACAATTGGCCTTAATAACACTGGATGAGGGAACAAGGTCAGGAGAGGAAAATATCAGTCACTTTTTTTTTGCTCTTGATCCTTAGCTGTGAAGTATGTGTAGCCAGTGAGGACAAGCTTGGCTGTGATAGCCCCAATGGAAATAGCTTGCTAACACTCATTGTCTAGGCACACAATTCAAAATGGCCAGTCTGGCCATGGGCTCCTGCTGCCTGTTGAACAGTATGTAAGAGATGAGAGGAAAAAAATTGGAGGAAAAGGCATGATGACTGTGCTGCTAATGAGCACATTCTGCTGTTTCCAATTTCCTGTTCCCAGCAGTGTAGCAACATCAAAACACATTTCCCAAACCAATTCCAGCCTTGGCTGTCCTTCAAATCTAACACGGATTCTTGTCAGTTCCTGACTGCGGAATTCATCGAAGCACGTGATACAGGAATGTTCCACACTAAGGAAGAGGAAGCGGGCAGCATCACCCTACTGTACTTCAATCATCCCCTTCCCCTGCATTCCCACCACTGGATCACTGAGCCACATTCACACAGTGATCAGAATGAAGACTGAATCCTGCACCTTGCTGCCCTACTCACATGTACGGAGAAAACAGCAAAGTGGACAAAAATCTAGTAAGGTGACAATAACTGATTTTTTTTTTTAATCCTGTGAACTCAGCTGGAAATCCTCGCATTTTGAAATGAGTTCAATATGATTCTATTTTTCATCTCCTGCAGAATCTTTGGTCATGGCGAAATAAATAACTTAAGATGTATATCATAGAAAAGAAATAAGAGCCACTTCCTTTTGTGATCATACCCCGGGGCAGAAACACAACCCTGTATAAAGAGCTGAGAATCATAGCACATGGAGAGGGCATATCAGGGGCAAATCCAAGATTTAGAATGTTCAAACAGGGGAACTAGGCTAGTACAGAAAAATTTGGAGGCAGAGAGGGCAGTGGGTGAGGGTGGAGGGACATTACTGGCGTGCCAATGCCTCAGGGTTTTATTTTTACAGCAGAGCTCCATAATACTAGTGCCCCTCTTATTTGTGACGCAGGAGATAGTTTAATACAGTCGAATGAAACACACTTGGACTTAAATATATTTGTGCTGCACTTTCACCTGTGAGTAGGGTTACCCACTTCTGCACAGTTCAAAACCAAATAAAGGACAAAATAGAAACCGAACAGGGCAGTGGGATCATTGCTTGAGTATTGATCCTTTGTTTTTACGAATTGATGAAAATTCATTGAAAACCTCAATAATGAATTGCTCACATAACCTGCATACTTTTCAGCAGGCACCAGGAGCCTGTGGCCATTCTGACTCTTCTGAGCCGAGACAATGAGGCTGTTTCTATGGGGGGGAGGGGTCTTCTGTTTTTAGAAACTGTGCTAATGTGAGCTCTGCTCCCAGTGTGAAGCCTCACAGGACAGTGCAGGTCAGAGATAGAGGCTGGAATCTTCCAGACTTATAAAATTCATGGGCATCAGAACCAATTCCAGCTCCCGATCCAGCCCATGTCAGCGGTCCACCCACCTGCACGATCTTACAGGAGGTGGCTAATTTACAAGCTGCTTCCTCATTTGCCATCCAATTAGGGACGGCAAGTAGCACACTGATGCGGGAGAGCCAATTCGAGTGCCTAAAGGGATGACCTGTCAGCAGCCCCACTGGGAAAAGTGAGCACTGTTCAGGCAGAGGGAGGTCTCAAAATGAAGGCGCTTATGAAAGGATCCAAACAGCATGAGAAAAACAATGGCCCAGAATGGGTCAGGACATCAGTCTGGACGGGGAACACCTCCACATGAATGCACTTGGCCGTGGTTGTACTACATACAGCCTTTCTGATCCTTTATACCAGCTTGTGCAATAGGCTATGTTGGGCTCTGACCTTCCACCGTGAAGTCACCTCTGAAGCATTTCCATGCTCCATGCAGTGGGGGGGGGGGGATGCACGCGACACTGGCAGACTTGCCTCCCTCTCCAAAAATCGCCAGCAACTGAGGCCTCGAGTATCTTAATTGTCTGCCCGCCGTCGGTGAGTGGGTTCCCAATTCCAGTGGCAACCCAGAGGTGGGACCCCACGTCGGGAGTCATCCTGACAGTGTTTCCCCTATGTTCACAGCCTACCCCACCACCACCCCCCACCACCCCGCCCTCCACCACCTCCCAAAGGGACAAGAAAATTCCAGGCAGAGCTACGCACTCTCTGTGGTTAACTAGCTGGGAGAGGGGCTTTGCAAAGTTAACCCTTTGGTGTCCAGATAATCTAGAAACTTCCAGACATCTCACTCAAAAAGCTGATGAATTCTCCAAAACCATGCTACTGGCAATCCTACCTACAGACCTACTGAAATCTATGCATGCAGACGTATTGCTCACAACAAAAGAAAGACTTGCATTTATATAGAACAATTAATGAGCTCAAAAGATCCCAAAGCTCTTTACAGACCATGAAGTATAATCACTATTGTAACGTAGGAAAAGCAGCAGCTAATTTGCGCACAGCAAGCTCCCACAAACCGCAATGTGATAATGACCAAATATTCTGTTTTTAGTGATGTTGATTGAGGGATAGATATTGGCCAAGACACGGAGGATAACTCCCCTGCTCTCCTTCACAATCATGTGATGGGATTTTTACATCCACCTGAGACGGCCTAGTTTAATATCTCATCTGAAAGACCGTACCTCTGACAATGCAGTACTCCCACAGTACTGCACCCGGAATGTCAGTCTAGACTTTGAGCTCAAGTCCCTGGAGTGGGATTTGAATCTACAACCTTCTGACTCAGAGGAGCGCTATCAACTGAGCCCCAACTGACACTAAACAGAAACATTTGTACATCAACCAGATGAGGCCCTGTGACCTATCCAATATAACCATTGAAATGACATTGGCAGTACATTCTGCATTGCATTAATGGACTTTATGCTGCTTTCCACCCACCTTTCCATAATTGTACTACATGAAATTTCAGAAATGGTAATAAATATTTGACATATAATTCTGGTGTTTACTGTAAAAATTGAGCACGTATGGCACCAAAGAATTGCACAGTGGAGAGGGGGCATCAGTTCATCTTGACACGTAAATTTTAAAACCCTCCGTGAATTTGAGCTGATCCAAAACTCTGCTGTCCATATCCCAATCTGCTCCATTCACCCATCACCCTGTGCTCGCTGACCTACAGTGCTTCCTGGTCCTCCAACACATCAATTTTTGAATTTTCATCCTTGTGTTCAAATCCCTGCATGGCCTTGCACCCTCCATATCTCTAACTTCCTCCAGCACTACAACCTCCCAAAATCTCTGCACCCCTTCAATTCTGACCTCTTGTGAACTCCACTTCCTTCACCACACCATTGGCAGCCAGGCCTGTCCGCACCTAGGCTTGAAACTCTGGAATTCCTTCCTGAAACTTTTCAGTGTCTCCTCCTTTTAAATGGCTCTGTCATGAAGACCCCCCCCCCCCCCCCCAGCCACCTGCCAAGAATGAGGCCTATTAAATTTCATCACATGAACATTAATTTTAAACTGTTGCTGGAGTGAAGAGATGACTTGTTTAAAGAGATCAGCAGTAGCTCGAAAGCGTTTGCATTCTAAGAGACAGTCGCCTAAGAAAAGACAATGGGAACTGCTCACTGTCAATTAACAGAGAATGGACTGGGCAATGGTGATCCACATCTTGTCGGTGTACGAGACAGCACTACACGCACCCCCCACCGAGAGCTTTGAAATCCACAAACCGCAGGAGTGGTTGTTCCCAAATAAGGGGTTAGTCACATGACTAACCTGCTGGCCAACTTGGAATTTTGAATTGTGCTCACAGGACAGTTTGAAGACAGAGACTGCAGATTGCAACTGAACTTGGAACAAGAGCCTCTCTCCTATCTGGCTCTCTCTCACTCACTAATCTCCAGATCCACTGAAGTCACTTAAACCTCAAGAGAGAAAGGACTCCTACATCGAAACAAGTTTTAAAGCATGCACTGGGCCCCAACGAAACGGCAAGACGTACCGGCAACTAACGACTCTACATCAAACTTAAAGGACTGTAAATAGAAACCCAGCTATTGCCTCAAACTTTTCCCCTTTATTCTTTCTACTTTTTCTGTCTCTATCTACGTGTGTGTTTATAGCATATGCATGCTAGCGTGGTTGCGTCACGTATTTGTAGTCATTAACTGAATTAGAGTTTAAGATGAATAAACTTCCACCTTTCTTGTTTACATCGAAGAAAACCTGTCTGTTCTCTTGGCATTACAATTGGAAAGCAGTGAATAAGGATTCACTGAGGGGGAGCTAAAAAGTGTTTTTAAAATTAAACACTGTTACTTTTTTTTTAAATTCATTCATGGGATGTGGGCATCGCTAGCTAGGCCACCATTTATTGCCCATCCCTAATTGCCCTTAAGAAGGTGGTGGTGAGCAGCTTTCCTGAACTGCTGCAGTCCATGTATGGTAGGTATACCCACAGTGCTGTTAGGAAGGGAGTACCAGGATTTTGACCCAGTGACAGCGAAGGAATGGCGATGTAGTTCCAAATCAGGATGGTGTGTGACTTGGAGGGGAACTTGCAGGTGGTGGTGTTCCCATGCATTTGCTGCTCTTGTTCTTCTAGTTGGTAGAGGTCACGGGTTTGGAAGGTGCTGTCTAAGGAGCCTTGGTGTGTTGCTGCAGTGCATCTTGTAGATGGTACACACTGCTGCCACTGTGCGTCGGTGGTGGAGGGAATAAATATTTGTGAATGGGGTGCCAATCAAGCGGGCTGCTTTGTCCTGAATGGTGTCAAGCTTCTTGAGTGTTGTTGGAGCTGCACCCATCCAGGCAAGTGGAGAGTATTCCATCATGCTCCTGACTTGTGCCTTGTAGATTGTGGACAGGCTTTGGGGAGCCAGGAGGTGAGTTACTTGCCGCAGGATTCCTAGCCTCTGACCTACTCTTGTAGCCACATTTATATGGCTACTGCAGTTCATTTCCTGGTCAATGGTAACCTCCAGGATGTTGATAGTGGGGGATTCAGTGATGGTAATGCCATTGAATGTCAAGGGGAGATGGTTAGATTCTCTCTTGTTGGAGATGGTCATTGCCTGGCACTTGTGTGGCGCGAATGTTACTTGCCACTTATCAGCCTTGGATAGTGACTTGGATAGTGTCCAGGTCTTGCTGGATTTCTACACGGACTGCTTCAGTATCTGAGGAGTTGCAAATGGTGCTGAACATTGTGCAATCATCAGCGAACATCCCCACTTCTGACCTTGTGATTGAAGGGAGGTCATTGATGAAGCAGCTGAAGATGGTTGGGCCTAGGACACTACCCTGAGGAACTCCTGCAATGATGTCCTGGAGCTCAGATGATTGACCTCCAACAACCACAACCATCTTCCTTTGTGCTAGGTATGACTCCAGCCAGCGAAGGGTTTTCCCCCTGATTCCATTGACTTTAGTTTTGCTAGGGCTCCTTGATGCCATGCTCGGTCAAATGCTGCCTTGATGTCAAGGGCAGTCACTCTCAGCTCACCTCTTGAGTTCAGTTCTTTTGTCCATGTTTGAACCAAGGCTGTAATGAGGTCAGGAGCTGAGTGGCCCTGGCGGAACCCAAACTGAGTGTCACTGAGCAGGTTATTGCTCAGCAAGTGCCGCTTGATGGCACTGTTGATGACCCCTTCCATCATTTTACTGATGATTGAGAGTAGGCTGATGGGGCGGTAATTGGCTGGGTTGGACTTGTCCTGCTTTTTGTGTACAGGACATACCTGGGCAATTTTCCACATTGCAGGGTAGATGCCAGGTTAACCCAGGCAAAGGCTGGAGAGGGAACTCCTAGACCCCTTTCTCACCTGGTCGTAACAGGCTCCTTCATATCTACTGTCACCTGTCCTAATGTCTCCTTTGGCTCACTGTCAGTTTTTGTCTGATCGTGCTCCCAAGTAGCACCTTGGGGCATTTTAATACATTAAAGGCAATATATAAATGCAAATTGTTGCCACTGACATCAATTTTTCTCATGTTAGTGCTGTGCTATTAAGCGGAGGGAAGGCATTCCCCGCAAGGAGAAAGGAAGGAGGAAGAGAGGAGGGTTAATCCAAAAGCACCTTGTTAAACCATCTCCGGGTTGACTGAGGGCTGTATTGGCAGAGGACTGTGAGCAGGTGGCCTGCCCACCCTCTCAGCAGCAGTTGGCACATGACCCACAGAAACCAGAAAAGAACCAAAGGAAGTATGCAGACGGAGTTTCAAATTGAAATTGAGAATTTGACTTTGCTGCCGCGTCTTGAGAATACTATAGATTTTGTAGAAATACCTTCAATAATGTCACTAATTTCAGTCATTTTACTGTAGTTTTCTTTGTAATCTCACTGTCTCCCTTGCATTTTAGATGGAGCCGAAAGAACAATTTTCCATTTTTTCTGCTTTCAGACAAAATTGAATCATCGAGCAGTCGTGATTATTACTACACATCAGAGAACTCAGAATTGATATTTTGTTTCTTTTTTTAAACTGCTTTTTGCACCTTTTGTTTCCCATAAATGCTCCACTACCCAAACCGTTCCACTTTCCAAAAACAATTATGGATAACAATGAAAAGATATATTTGCCACAAAAGTGGAAATATAATGTGATTGGCTTTGTTAAGGAATATCACAGAATGATTTTTGCCAGTATAATAATGGTGTTGGGGAGGAGAAAAAAGTATGAAGATTGAGAAAGAAAAACACAGCCTGTCAGGGAGAGCTTAAAATACAATACAAGAGGCCAAACTGAAGCTGAAATTTCAGGAATCATCGGACCAGCTTCAGTTAAAAAATTATTGGCTCATACTACAGTGAACTACCATAGCACAGCCTGGTATGTATGAAAAGAAAGAGCTGTGTCATACAGTTTTTTAAGAATGAAAATCAAAGAAAACACTTAGCAGGTCAGCATGTGTGAAGGAAGGAAGGTAGGGTTAACAGTTCAGGTCAATGGCCTCTTTTCAGAACCAGGGAAATGTTACAGCTTATAAGGAAGAACAGAGCAAGGGAAAAGGGAACAGGGAGAGAAAATGGTCTGTGATTAGGTGAAGGGCAGGTGATGATTAAATGACAAAAGAGATAATGGTGTAAGACAACAGAAGGCACACGAACCCTACCTTCCTCTCCCGAGATATGCTGATTGGCCCACTGACTGTTTCCAGTATTCTGTTTTTAAGATTTCCAGAAATCTTGTCATGTCTCTCAGCACATCTCAAAGTGCTTCACAATGAACTATTCTTTGAAGTGAAATGGCTTTTGTTATGCAGATAAATTTGTACTCAGCAAGATCCCACGAATGAGATATGGAATGAGCTGTCAACCAAATTTTGATGATCTTGGTTAAGATTGGCCAGAATGACAGGAGAATTTTTTTGCTCTTCTTTGAATAGTGTCACAGGATCTTTAACATCCACCTGAACTAAAAATAGAAAGATGGCATCTCCTTTTCAAACCTCAACTAAAGGCCAGTGCAGCACTCCCTCAGTCTGGAGTGATTAAAAGTCTGGGGTGGGGCTTAACTCCTCAAGAATCTTACTCAG
Source organism: Heterodontus francisci (assembly GCF_036365525.1). Taxonomy (NCBI): domain Eukaryota; kingdom Metazoa; phylum Chordata; class Chondrichthyes; order Heterodontiformes; family Heterodontidae; genus Heterodontus; species Heterodontus francisci. The sequence goes on along the minus strand of NC_090395.1, from coordinate 63,296,107 downwards.
AAGGGCCTGATTTTAATTCCTGGGCCTCTTCTGCATAGTCCCCAATCAATTTCCCTCCTGAACCTGGCAGGAAGCGCTAGCTTGCTAAATAAGTAGGTGAGCGGGGAGAGGTGAGTTTGGGAGTTTAGCCCTGGGTAGAGGAGGGCAACGGAGAGAAGCCCAGGATAGGGGAGGGGCTTGGGAGGGAAGCCTGGTTCAGGGCAAGATGATAGAGGGAAGCCAGGGGCACAAGTGGCCCACTGTTTACTTGTGGAGTGCGGAGGAGCACTGCTATTTCTCCTGACCCACAAAGATTAAAAAAAAATGAACACATCTTTCTGAGCCTCTTCTGGCTCTGGCAGCCCTTGCCACCCATTTGGTAGATTAAAAGTGGAGTTTGAAAAGTAAGACTGCCATAGGTGGGATCATCTTCAGAAATTGCTCTAACACCACCAGAATATACCCAGTTTGAGTGATCCCACGCTGGAATGACTCTTCATTGAAGGCAACCCCACTTCACCTTGACACAGGCAGTGCAGCAAAACTAGTCCACTGTTCAGCAACCTCCAGCAAGAGACAATTAAACTGCGGCCTGTGACTATGTTTAGAGTCACTCTCCTGAGGGGCTGGTGTCATTTCCCAAGTTCTTTTTATTCTTGCAATATTTAATATTAAATTCATTTAATCACGATTGCGGCCAGGTGGTTTTTCATTTAAAGGCAGTCATATGAACATAAGTAGGAGTAGGCCATTCGGCCCCTTGAGCTTGCTCCCCCATTCAATAAGATCATGGCTGATCTGATTAACCTTAACTCCACTTTCCTGCCTGCCTCCCATAACCCTTGACTCCCTTGTCAATCAAAAATCTGTCTAACTCAGCCTTGAATATATTCAATGATCCAGCTTCCACTGCTCTCTGGGGAAGAGAATTCTAAACACTAACGACCTTCTGAGAGAAGAAATTCCTCCTCATCTCCATCTTAAATGGGAGACCCCTTAATTTCAAATTGTGCCCCCTCATGAGGGGAAATATTCTCTTAGCATCTGCCCTGTCGAGCCCCTCAGAATCTTATGTTTCAATAAGATCACCTCTCATTCTTCTTAACTCCAATGATTATAGGCCCAACCTGCTCAACCTTTCCTCATGAGACAACCCCTTCACCACAGGTATCAACCTGGTGACCCTTCTCAACATTGATGACCATCAAGAGATAAAGAGCAGAAAATGCTGGAAAACATTCAGCAGGTCAGGCAGCATCTGTTGGTGAAAGAAGCAGAGCAAACCTTTCAGGTTGACAACTTTTGATCAGAACTGGAAAAAGGTAGGGGTTTAACAGTTTTTAAGCAAATGCAGAACCAGGGTTAAGTGGATGGGGGGTGGGGGGAATGTCTGCGATAGGTGGACAGCGGGAATGATTAGATGAAAAAGATGATGGTGAAAGGCTATGCTTTATGATGTAGAAAGGAAAAAGGGCTAGAAGAGTCCTGCAACCTGTAATTCAGTTGAGCAAAGCTCCATGCCTTCCTAGATTGCTGATGTGTTGGAAGATGTGCCATGACTGCAGTTCAAATTTGTAACCTGGAGGCAGGTGCTAAACAGTGGTTTAGCAAGTGAAACCACTCCTGCAGTATAGGGTGGTGTACTGAGTCATACAGAGCAAGAAGGCTCAATCTGCAGTCTGTGCTAAATTAGCTAGTCTTGACACGAGCAATGGTAAGGGCATTATCATTAACCATCATGCTCATGGGCTAAGCAATAGGCGACAACATATCAGTCAGAGTTCTCTGACCCTGACCTCTATCCAGTGACCTCTGCTGGAAAGTACAGTATGTATTATGTGCGGATGAAGGGAAAATAGGATAGGGTTTAACTAGGATTGGGAGTAACCAGCAGTGGATAGTCACTGTAAAGGGTCAGGCATGAAGAGTGGTCTCTTGCACATAGTACTGGGAAGTGACCAGCAACTGTGGGACCAGATTCCAAACTCAAAGTGTTATCACCTTCAGGAGAAGAAGGAAGGGAATTAGAACTTTTTTTTTTTAAGTAGATTCCCTCAATGGAAATCCATCCAATAAAACTTACAGGTCTACAATTCGAGGGAGCAGCAAAATGTTAATTGTAGTCAGAGGTCTGAACAGTCTAAAGCTGTAATAATATCCCCGTTTCATTGAACCAACTCAACAGCGATGCATCATTTCATGTGCTGTGCACTAACAACAGGCCACAGGCTCTATGTTTCAAAAATGATTCATCACTAAATACCCTTATGAAATGATGTAGGGTTGGCCTGGGATGTCTTTGGATTGTGATAAAAAGATAGAAACGTCACCTGTTCAAACCTTTAGAACTCCTGAAATAATTTTGGCCTTTAAACCATTCAAGGAACGTTCATTTTAGGCTGTTTTTTAATTATATGATACTGAAAAAAAAACAAGATCAACAAGAATAAAATGAACCTTTCCTATTTCCTTTTCTATGGCATGTTCTGTCAGGTTCTACTGTCTCATTAATTCCGGCTATTAAATAGTACTTCAGCTCTGTGGATGTGGGCCTCTTCTCTGAAGCTCGTTTTCCAGCTTGGATGGAGCTAATCTAAATTTAGAACAGTTTTCCTTTGAACTAGGGAACTCATCAAAAGGTAACAATAAGGTCAGTGCAACAAGGCTGGCAACAGAGATATGACCCACACTTGTACAGAGTGGCATCAGCTCTACAGATACATATCAGAAGAGGAAGAGAGGGTCTGGAAGACTAGTCTAATCTCTAATCCAGCCATACCAGGGAGAGGTTCCATTTGCACCAGGTGGATATAGCGGCAGGGTTTGTTTTTTCTGGTACATGGCCATCAGCAGGGACGAATTCCTTTGTGCACTCATTGTTTTATTATACACACTAATGCTGTGCGAATAAATAAGCATGAAATGATTTTAGGGAGCAGCCTTTCCACCAATTGACTGGAGGTCTTCCAGAGAGCAGCTTATGCCATACAAACCAGTAAGATTAAAGACAAGGCGTATCACATTACCATACTGTCTCTACACTCGTGTCTCGACATTGTTGCCTTTCTTCATCTTTATACCTCACCCCCACCATCACTCCCCACATGCAGATAAGTGATACAAGATGAAGATGGATGTTGGCCTGATGGCACTTTCAAGACTGCACTGTGCAAGAAGCACTGTCATGACAGTACGTCTGTGTGAGTGTATTGTGTGGTAATGAAGCACAGACAAGAAGGATTCTATGAATCAGCCCATTGTGCCTGTGTCGGCTCTTCAAGAGTTATCCAATTAGTCCCACTACCCTGCTCTTTCCCCATAGTCCTGCAATTTGTTTTTCCTTTTAATTATTTATCCAATTCCCTTTTGAAAGTTACTGTTGAATCATCTTTCACCACCTTTTCAGGCAGTGCATTCCAGATCACAACAACGCACTGCGTTAAAAAAAAAAAATCTTCTTCTTTCCCCTCTGGTTCTTTCGCCATGCGCCCATGTGGAGCTAGTTGATCTCAACCAGGCAGCAGAGGGGCATAACACTGGGCCTCAATGCCACTGTAGTGCTTGGTGTGGGGAGTTGGTGGGTGGTGGAAATGAGTCACGGCTTCTTGCTCCTGATCTCTAACTAATGACCCCTGCTGGAAACTGAGTGCACGGTAGTTGGCAGGTGAGGGCAGAATTGTGTTTGGCCATGATGTCTTCACTGGTTGAATAGCCTACCAACACAGACAGGCACAGAATCTATCACTTGGGGGGGGTAAGTTTCTGGGGGGCTGCCAATTGGAACAGGAGGAGGCCATTTAGCCCCGTGAGCTGTTCCACCATTCAATGAGATCATGGTTGGCCCGTAATCTATCTCCATCCGCCTTTGCTCCATATCCCTTGATAATTTTAGTTAACAAAAATCTATCAATCTCAATGTTAAAATTAACTATTAGTCAACTGCTGTTTGCAGAAGAGAAAGACAAACTGCAACCACCCTTTGTGTGAAGATGTGTTTCCTAATTTCGCTACTGAAAGGTCTGGCTCTAAATTTTAGGACATGCCCCCTAGTCCTAGACTCCCAAACCAGTGGGAATAGTTTCCTTCTTTCTACCCTATCTGTTCCCCTTAATATCTTGGAAACTTCGATCAACCTTCTAAATTCCAGAGAAAACAACCCTAGATCGTGTAATCTTTTAACTTTTGGAGTTCAGGTATCATTCTGGTAAATTGACACCGCACTCCCTCCAAAGCCAATATATCCTTCCAAAGATGTGGTGCCCAGAACTGTTCACAGTAACTCCCGGTGTGGTCTAACCAGGGCTTTGTACACCTGTAGCATGACTTCTATCCCCCTTGTATTCTATTCCTCTAGATATAAAGGATAACATTCTATTAGCCTTTGTGATTATGCCTATATGATTATACAACCCCCCCCCCCCCCCACAAAATGCACAACATACCAACATCAGGAGATGAAGGAAGAAAAGCTAAGGCTGGGGTGGGGGAAGCGGTGAGGGGTAGGGTAGGGTAGGGTAGGGGGGGCCAAGGCTGTTGGGGAGGGAAACAAAGTGCAGCTGCAGCCAGAGGGGTGAGACTTTGTGTCAGTTTAAGGAAAGGGCTTGGTTTACATTCTGAGTTCTGCTTCAGAGCCGACTCTGCATTGCAATCGTGATGCAAATCAAGTTTTCCTTTGATTCGGAACAGCTGCAAATGCAAAACAAAACGCAGGCAAAATAAATAAGGTTGTAAAGGGAGGCTCAGTGCTGTCCGCCTGCGCTTTTTCAATACCGGCTCTTGTAAATGACTGGAAAAAGGTTAAGACTCTGAGAATACAAACTGATAAAGCCCTGGGCTCCCAGGAGGTTGGAAGAGATTTCATACTGATGGAAATCTCTGCGCTCTGTATGCTCAGGGCCGAGATTAGCTCCAATCAACCCTCCTGAGATCACAGATTATGGACTGATTGGAGTGACTATGTACAGGATAGCTCACACATGCTACTTTATTAAAAATATTGACCTTCACGGCACACAGTCAATGCTGCTTCTCAGAGCTGAATAGAATGTGCACAATAGCAGGCTTCAGTGCTTTTTGTTCTTTTTCTTAAATATAAAACACATTTATTGCACACTGATCTAGATTTCCGTTGTCACGGAAATTGAAACATTATTCCAGTGCTTCAGCACCATGAAGGAGTCGCTGCACCATCAGAAGTGTCTTAAAAAGGATGAAGTATCATCTTGGATTATCCCTCCAGGATCAATTGCCTGTCCCACTCATGCAGTCCTGTGGCTTTTCCCAGGTCCTCATCAGAACTCAACACAGGCCTCAACTGCTAGGAGTTTGGTTGGGCCTAACAAAGGTGGAATCCCAGGGGTAGCCCAGGAAGAGTCACCTGGACCCTCCTTGACTGGAATTTCCTGGGATTCTTGCACAGCGCAGAATCCTCATGGAAAAAGATTTTGTGTATGCCCTCTGTGGCCCATGGAATTTGGGGGCCGCGTTAACTATAAAAACATCTGTGAACATTGGTGCCTCCTCTTTGTTTTGAAAGTGTTCTGTCTCAAATAAAGTAATAATCTTCATACCCAGGAGACAGCTGATAGCCCAAGCTGCAGCCTCTGCATCATTATAAACAGTACATTGAAATCAAAAGCAAAGGCAGTTCAATTTTTTTTAAAAACACAATGAACTCTCTCTCTGTTGCTGTGACTATCTTCCCATTTATGGCAAAGATGCTTTTTAGCAACAGTGAGAATGAAAAGAGGCTCCAAAATTTTTTTTAAAAGGCTCCGCCCAGTAAATTGGCTCCTGCTGTGCTCTCCTTGAACCAGCCATAAGGCCCTTGTTAAATACTGCCCAACACGGGATAAGCCTAGTAACTGGGGAAATTAACAGAGCAGAAAAAAAACAAGTTTTAAAATAAGAATATAAGAACATAAGAAATAGGAGCAAGAGCAGGCTATTTCTATAGATATGTGAAGAGAAAAAGATTAGTGAAGATAAATATGGGTCCCTTACAGTCAGAAACAGGGGAATTTATAATGGGGAACAAAGAAATGGCAGATCAATTAAATACAGACTTTGGTTCTGTCTTCACAAAGCAGGACACAAATTACCTCCCATAAATGTTGGGGAACATAGGGTCTAGTGAGAAGGAGGAACTGAAGGAAATCAGTATGAGAAGAGAAATGGTGTTGGGGAAATTGATGGGATTGAAGGCCAATAAATCCCCAGGGCCTGATAATCTACATCCCAGAGTACTTAAGGAAGTGGCCCTAGAAATAGTAGATGTATTGCTGGTCATTTTTCAAAATTCTATAGACTCTGGAACAGTTCCAACAGATTGGAGGGTAGCTAATGTAACCCCACTATTTAAAAAAGGAGGTAGAGAGAAAACAGGGAATTATAGACCGTTAGCCTGACATCAGTAGTGGGGAAAATGCTAGAGTCCATTATAAAAGATGTAATAGCAGAGCACTTGGAAAACAATGACAGGATCGGACAAAGTCAACATGGATTTACGAAAGGGAAATCATGCTTGACAAATCTACTGGAATTTTTTAAGGATGTAACTAACAGAACAGATAAGGGAGAACCAGTGGAGGTGATGTATTTGGACTTTCAGAAGGCTTTCGATAAGGTCCCACATAACAGATTAGCGTGCAAAATTAAAGCTCATGGGATTGGGGGTAAGGTACTGATATGGATAGAGAACTGGTTGGCAGACAGAAAACAAAGAGTAGGAAGAAACAAGTCTTTTTCCGAGTGGCAGGCAGTGACTAGTGGGGTACCACAGGGATCAGTGCTAGGACCTCAGCTATTCACAATATGTATTAATGATATAGATGAAGGAATTAAATGCAATATATCCAAGTTTGCAGATGACACAAAGCTGGGTGGGAATGTGAGCTGTGAGGAGGATGCAGAGAAGCTCCAGTGTGATTTGGACAGGTTGAGTGAGTGGGCAAATACATGGCAGATGCAGTATAATGTGGATAAATGTGAGGTTATCCACTTTGGTGGCAAAAACAGAAAGGCAGATTATTATTTGAACGGCGATAGATTGGGAAAGGGGGAAGTGCAGCAAGACCTGGGTGTCCTTGTGCACCAGTCGCTGAAAGTAAGCATGCAGGTGCAGCAGGCAGTTAAGAAGGAAAATGGTATGTTGGCCTTCATAGCGAGAAGATTCGAGTACAGGAGCAAGGATGTCTTGCTGCAATTATACAGGGCCTTGGTGAGGCCGCACCTGGAATATTGTGTGCAGTTTTGGTCTCCTTATCTGAGGAAGGATGTTCTTGCTATGGAGGGAGTGCAGCAAAGGTTCACCAGACTGATTCCTGCGATGGCAGGACTGACGTATGAAGAGAGATTGGGCCGATTAGGCTTGTATTCGCTAGAGTTTAGAAGAATGAGAGGGGATCTCATAGAAACCGACAACATTCTAACAGGACTGGACAGACTAGATGCAGGAAGGATGTTCCCGATGGCAGGGGAGTCCAGGACCAGGGGTCATAGTCTAAGGATAAGGGGTAGGCCATTTAGGACTGAGATGAGGAGAGATTTCTTCACCTGGTGAGTGGTGAACCTGTGGAAGTCTCTACCGTGGAAAGCAGTTGTGGCCAAATCATTAAATATATTCAAGAAAGTTTTAGATATAGTTCTTGGGGCTAATGGGATCAAGGGATACGGGGAGAAAGTGGGAACAGGGTACTGAGTTTTATTTTTATTCATTCATGGGATGTAGGCGTCGCTGGCTAGGCCAGCATTTATTACCCATCCCTAATTGCCCTTGAGAAGGTGGTGGTGAGCTGCCTTTTTGAACCGCTGCAGTTCATTTGGGGTAGGTATACCCACAGTGCCGTTAGGAAGGGAGTTCCAGGATTTTGACCCAGCAACTGTGAAGGAACGGCAATATAGTTCCAAGTCAGGATGGTGTGTGACTTGGAGGGGAACTTGGAGGTGGTGGTGTTCCCATGCATCTGTTGCCCTTGTCCTTCTAGTTGGTAGAGGTCGCGGGAGTTTGGATGATCAGCCATGATCGTATTGAATGGCAGAGCAGGCCTACTCCTGCTCCTATTTTTCTATGTTTCTATTTGGCCCCTCAAGCCTGCTCCTCCATTCAATAAGATTCATGACTGATCTGATTGTGGCCTTAACTCTACTTTCCTGCCTGCCCCCATAACACTTCACTCCCTTGTAGATCAAAAATATAAGCATGCTTAAACACTTGAGCATAAAATCTGGGCTGACACTTCAGTGAAGTACTGACAGAATTGTCAGAGCTGCCATCTTTGAGATAAACTGAGGCCCAGTCTACCTGCTTCAGAGATTAAAAAAAGATCCCAGAGCACAAGAGAAAGAAGTTCACCCAGAGCCCTGATAGCAATACCAAAACAGAAAACCTGGTCATCCATTCATTATTTGTTTGTGGGACCTTGCCGGGTACAAATTAGCTGCCTATATTTGCCTACATGAACAGTGACTGCTCTTCCAGAATGACCCATTGGTGGCAAATCACTTTAGTTGAAGTTGCTGCTGAAATTATCATATGTTGTTACATAATGCAGGTTCTTCTTTACTTGTTACTTAACTCACACCAAGTCCCGTTCTCCGATTACCCCTGTGCTTGTTGACCTACATTGGCTCTTGGTCAAGCAACGTCTTGATTTTAAAATTCTCATCCTTATTTTCAAATCCCTCCATGGCTTTGCCCCGCCCTATCTCTGTAATCTCCTTCAGCCCCACAAACCTCCGAGATATCTGTGCCCATGCCCAATTCTAATTGCTCCACCATTGATAACCTAAGCTCGGGAATTCCCTCCCTACACCTCTCTGCCTCACTTACCTCCTTTTAAGGCACTCCTTAAAACCTACCTCTTTGACCTAGCTTTTGGTTATCTGACATAACTCCTTATGTGGCTCGGTGTCATATTTTGTTTTATAATGCTCCTGTGAAGCACTTGGGATGTTTTATTATATTAAAAGCTCTATATAAATATAAGTTAGTATTTTTGTCAAAACAAGAATAATTCCAGCTTCTCTAATCTCTCCTATAATGGCATCCAACCTGCCAATGTCAAGGTGCTTTAATACTAATTGTTTTATGTCACTGTTTTGGGAGATGATACCACAATCTTCCCCCATTTTGTTGTTGCTTTGTTCTCAGTTCTGCGATTGCCTTGGAGATTAGACGTGACATTTTATTATGTTAAAGACATTATGTAAATAAAAGTTGTTGTTGTAGCAGTAGGAGGACGAGGAGGTGGTGTTGGCCTGGGAACATATTTTCACTTGGGTACAGTCAGGCATTTGCAAACACTGTGGCATTCACAGTCATGGTAAATCATTACTTCACAGGTACTCAGAGCAGTGGGTCCAAAGTATGGACAGCAGCATCAGAGATGCACCCTTTCTTAAGCAGTGAGAGTCTTACCTTTCCACCTCATGAGTGACTGCAGTCATCCTACCACAGCAATGCCTTTGGAATTCTCTACCCCGGAGAGCTGTGGATGCTCATTGAGTATATCTAAGACTGAGATCGAAAGGTTTTTCAACACTTAAGATAATCAAGGGTATGGGGGCTAAGGCAGGAAAGTAGAGTTGAGGCTGAAAATCAGCCATGATCTTATGAATTGTGGGGCAGGCTCAAGGGTGGTATGACCTACTCCTGCTCCTATTTTTTATGTTCTTAATGATAACAAATTTTTCATCCTTTCAAATACAAAGTACCAGCTCCCTACATTTGCTTCACAGCAACAGGAGTTCCTGGTGTGGATGCAGATTCTTAATTCCACATTTTTGATGGGGCCCTAAATCTCAGCTCATTCACACTTGACAATGGAGCTGACGAAAGGGACACTCCTCAAATATAATAACACATTAAAATACTGGCTTAAAAGGTTTTGTATTCAAAATGTAGGTAACGATGTAAAGGAAAAATAGAATTAATTAATGCTCACCACTCTTCCTGCAGGCATTTCTTAGAAAACAGGATGAGTTAAGTAGCAGTATGTTGTTGTATTTTGGATTGCGACTGGGAGGTAGATGGTGGATAAGAGATAACATGCAATTTCCTTATCAAGATTAGAAAACATGAACATAATACACGTTTTAAATAGAACGGAAACCAGGAAAACATGAACATATCTGAACTTGAAACAAATGTCTCTTTCAGTCAGAGGCTTCACAGATGATTCATTGTAGCTGGTCCCTGCTTTCTGCTGACACAAACCAAAGTATGGGGAATGAGTTGGTAATTGAACAAAGTTCCATTCAATTGAGCATTCTTATCAACATGGCACCACATAACAGCCTCCTGTTGTCAGCAAGGAACCCAGCAGGACTTCTGCTGTTCAATATCTGCTCTATTCTGGAAGCCATCCAATAGAAATAAATCTCAAGGTGTTAATTCCCCCATGTACACGTACATGCACACAAACATATCCACAAGCATACATGCATATAATTACACACTTGCAACAAAGAAGGAAGCTGCATTTATATAGCATCTTTCATGTCCTCAGGCTATCCCACTGCCATTGAACTGAATGATTACTGTAACTGGGAACGATTGCAATAAAAAATATCTGCACATGCTAACACAAGGTTTAAATTTGAGGGAAAAAATACCAAAGGGTGGGGTGTGGGGGGGGGACAAAAACAACCCACTGCATGGATTATCTATGGCTGATTTACAGAAAACTCCATTGATCAAGTTATTTCTTGAGCTGGAGTTTCTCTCTAGCCAAGCAGCAGGTTGAGAAACAATGGAACAGGTTGAGGCCACTCTGGTCCTCTTCAAAGGAGGTCTGAGTACTCTCAAAATTAGCCTTAAAGTGGGAGGAAAGGAATAGAAGGTTATGTTGATAGGGTCAGATGAAGAGGGGTGTGAAGTGGCCTGTTTGGAGCATAAACCCTAATTTTAGATTAGAGATACAGCACTGAAACAGGCCCTTCGGCCCACCGAGACTGTGCCAACCATCAACCACCCATTTATACTGATCCTACACTAATCCCATATTCCTACCACATCCCCACCTGTCCCTATATTTCCCTACCACCTACCTATACTAGGGGCAATTTATAATGGCCAATTTACCTACCAACCTGCAAGTCTTTTGGCTTGTGGGAGGAAACCGGAGCACCCGGAGAAAACCCACGCAGACACAGGGAGAACTTGCAAACTCCACACAGGCAGTACCCAGAATTGAACCCTGGTCGCTGGAGCTGTGAGGCTGCGGTGCTAACCACTGCGCCACCGTGCCGCAGTTGGACCAAATGACCTATTTCTGCCCTGAACATTGTGTAACCCAGAACCAGATGACTTGTCAAATCGGAGGGTGATTGAACTCTAGAGTAACTCCAGGTACATGTTTACACAGCAGAGTCTAACTTCGCTGAGTCAGACTTATTATGCAGGACACCATTACACTCAGTGTAAGAATAATACTATAGCAGATGAGAATGATAGGAACAGTATCGAATCTGTACTGGGCACGTTGACCCTTTGTGTAGGGAACTGGCTAGTTATATGGGTTTGCACCTTTCTAAGATATTAGAAAATGAGGATTGGCTCTTTTTTCACAAACACTACATGTCCTACTATCAAATATCAACTCAATGTAGATAAAAAGGCAGTCTACAGTTACACAGATCAAACAGAGTGACATCAAGTTCACACAGCCTGAGTGAAATATTCAGTCAGTGCATCATTTCAATATATTTCAAACAGTGCTACAGGTGACATGCTATATTCGCGTATATGACAAGTAGTCTAGTAAGATGAAGATGTAATGTGTAAGCCTTTCACAGTTCTACCCTAAGCTTGCTTTCCTGCAGAATGCATGTCTGTCAGCTCTGAATCTACCTTCGAAGGGCAGTTACTTTCTCATCTTGTCGAGCTGATCAAAGCTTTCTAAATATGTTCAATCAATAGTGATGATGTACTGCAGGAATCAGCTGTTAGTTCTACAAAAATGACTTTCAGTTCCAGCCAAGTGTTATGAACAAGAACCATCGTGACTCCTCTCATGGCTGAGCTGGTTACAACTGCAAGTTAGCTAACAGAAAAACCAGCATCGTCTGTGACTCTGCCGATCACAGCTGGGGTGGCATTAAAGCAAAGCAAATCTCACTTGGTACCCCACATTAAAAAGAAAATCATCTGGGTTCTGGCATTAAAATAATGCAAAATTAATTAACAGCAAATATGTGAGCGAAAGCAACATTAACATTCATTAGCCAACTCCTACACAGATGCTCCTCTGGCTTTTCGGTTAAGGATCATTATTGTGTTAGTTTTTATGGCACTGACTACTAGCTCATCTTCATCTTACTAGCCCACCTGCCACATACATTAATCCAGAATGTCACCTAAAGCACACTTCAGAATGTATTGAAATGATGTGCTGATTGAGTGAAAAGGCCAATCATGACAAAAGAACCAGTGGTGAGATGAGTAGATTTTTTTTTTAAATCTGCAGTGAGTTATGATCTAGATGAGCCGCCTGAAAGGGTAATGAAAGCGGATTCAATAGTAACTTTCAAAAGGGAATTGGATAAATACCTGAAAAAAGAAAACAATTGGAGGGCTATGGGGACAGAGTAGGGGAATGGGATTAATTTAATAGCTCTCCCAACGAGCCAGCACCTGCACAATGTGCCAAATGGCCTCATTGGGTGCTGTAAGATTCTATGATTTATTCCTTCTGGGATCTTGCTGTGTGCAGGTTGGCTGCTCTGCATGCCTACATCACAACAATGAGCACTTCAGAGTTAATCCATTGGGATGTCCTGATGTGATAAAGTTCTGTATAAATGCACACTCTTTCTTTACAAAAAATACATTTGAACAGCTTTGAAAACACAGCACAAAACCAGCCAGAAATTGGGATAAAATTGGCAATTTTACTCCGAGTACTTTCCAGTGCCTACTGTGGAAAATGTTTAGTCAGTGCAGTAGAAGGTGTTCCCCTGGCTTTTGGGTTAAGGATTATTATTGTGGTAATCAGAATTTTACAATGCATCTGGCCCGTGCTATCCCTGGTCTAGTCTACACTGAGAAAACTACTTCAATCTTGAGCACCAATAACTTTTCCCTTAACAGTGACACATTTTCATCAAAAATATCAATCAATAAAAAACTTCAAAGAATTAAATCTGATGATAAAATGTTTTAATTTTTGACTGGTCTGATGGTTTAGTGGGGAATTGTCCTACAATGTGGTACTGAGTCATAGAGACCCAAATGTTCAATAATAAAAACAAAAAGTGCTGGAAATACTCAGCAGGTCTGGCAATATCTGTGGAGAGAGAAGCAGAGTTAACGTTTCAGGTCAGTGACCTTTTCATCAGAACTCCCTTAGTACTGCACTGGAGTGTCAGCCTTGAATTTGTGCTCAGTTTTTTTGTTATGCAGTGAGTTATGATCTAGGATGTAATGTCTGAAAGGGTGGTGGAAGCCGGTTCAGTAATAAGTTTCAAAGAGAATTGGATAGATACTTGAAGGGGAAAGAATTGAAGGGCTGTGGGAAAAACCACAGCTTTTTCATTGCAGCAGCTTTTTCGGGAGCAGAGAGTGAGCGAGTGAGCAGCTGGGAAGGTCAGCTTGAAAGTAAATTTAATTTCCTTTTGTTTTTCGGCGGAGGCCAGGGGGCTGCTGGGTAAGTAAAACACTATATATTTGGGCGGTTTAAAATAACTTTCCTTTCATTGCAGCAGCTTTTTCGGCAGCAGAGAGTGAGCGAGTGAGCAGCTGGGAAGGTCAGTTTGAAAGTAAATTTAATTTCCTTTTGTTTTTCGGCGGAGGCCAGGGGGCTGCTGGGTAAGTAAAACACTATATATTTGGGCGGTTTCTGAACCCGAGACACCACACTTGTCGTGTCTCCCACCCACCCTCCTCCTCTAACCAAAAAAAAAAGGACTCGGTGGGGTGTTTATAAGGTAAGGCTTTTTCGATTTCTCTGGTTTTATTGTGATTGGTAAAAACTTTTCGTTCCTTTTTCATTTAACTAAGTTAAGCTTAAGATTAAAAATGGCAGGAGATCTCAGACCCGTGTCATGCTCCTCTTGCTCAATGTGGGAGCTCAGGGTCACGGCTGATGTCCCTGACTCCTTCACGTGCAGGAAGTGTGTCCAACTGCAGCTCTTGTTAGACCGCATGACGGCTCTCGAGCTGCGGATGGACTCACTTTGGAGCATGCGCGATGCTGAGGAGGTCGTGGATAGCACGTTTAGTGAATTGGTCACACCGCAGATTAGGATTGCTGAGGGAGAAAGGGAATGGGTGACCAAAAGGCAGAGAAAGAGCAGGAAGGCAGCGCAGGAGTCCTCTGCGGTCATCTCCCTCCAAAACAAGTATACCGTTTTGGATACTGTTGGGGGAGATGGCTCACCAGGGGAAGGCAGCAGTAGCCAGGTCCATGGCACCGTGGCTGGCTCTGCTGTTCAGAAGGGCGGGGAAAAGAGTGGAAGGGCTATAGTCGTAGGGGATTCGATTGTAAGGGGAGTAGATAGGCGGTTCTGTGGTCGAAAACGAGGCTCCCGAATGGTATGTTGCCTCCCAGGTGCACGGGTCAGGGATGTCTCAGATCGGCTGCAGAACATTCTAAAGGGGGAGGGTGAACAGCCAGTTGTCATTGTGCACATAGGCACTAATGATACAGGTAAAAAACGGGATGAGGTCCTACAAGCAGAGTTTAGGGAGTTAGGAGCCAAGTTAAAAAGTAGGACCTCAGAGGTAGTAATCTCAGGATTACTACCAGTGCCACGTGATAGTCAGAGTAAAAATGAAAGAATAGTCAGGATGAATGCGTGGCTTGAGAGATGGTGCAGGAAGGAGGGGTTCAGATTTTTGGGACATTGGGACCGGTTCTGGGGGAGGTGGGACTATTACAAATTGGACGGTCTACACCTGGGCCGGACTGGAACCAATGTCCTTGGAGGTGCTTTTGCTAACGCTGTTGGGGAGGGTTTAAACTAATGTGGCAGGGGGATGGGAACCAATTGAGGTCAGTTGACAGTAAGGAGGTAGTAACAAAAGCCTGTAAGGAACTAGATAATGAAGTCAGTGTGACTAAGGGGAAGAACAGGCAGGGAGCAGATGATGAATATAAAGGGACTGGTGGTCTGAGGTGCATTTGTTTTAATGCAAGAAGTGTAGTAGGTAAGGCAGATGAACTTAGGGCTTGGATTAGTACCTGGGAGTATGATGTTATTGCTATTACTGAGACTTGGTTGAGGGAAGGGCATGATTGGCAACTAAATATCCCAGGATATCGAT
The DNA here is from genome assembly GCF_036365525.1 of Heterodontus francisci. Lineage (NCBI taxonomy): Eukaryota > Metazoa > Chordata > Chondrichthyes > Heterodontiformes > Heterodontidae > Heterodontus > Heterodontus francisci. The sequence continues at coordinate 63,280,863 of NC_090395.1, read as the reverse complement.
GCTTCAGGCGGGATAGAGAGGGAGGTAAAAGGGGTGGAGGAGTTGCATTACTGGTCAAAGAGGATATCACAGCTGTGCTGAAGGAGGGCACTATGGAGGACTCGAGCAGTGAGGCAATATGGACAGAACTCAGAAATAGGAAGGGTGCGGTAACAATGTTGGGGCTGTACTACAGGCCTCCCAACAGCAAGCGTGAGATAGAGGTACAAATATGTAAACAGATTATGGAAAGATGTAGGAGCAACAGGGTGGTGGTGATAGGAGATTTTAATTTTCCCAACATTGACTGGGATTCGCTTAGTGTTAGAGGTCCAGATGGAGCAGAATTTGTAAGGAGCATCCAGGAAGGTTTTCTAGAGCAGTATGTAAATAGTCCAACTCGGGAAGGGGCCATACTGGACCTGGTGTTGGGGAATGAGCCCGGCCAGGTTGTTGAAGTTTCAGTAGGGGACTACTTTGGGAATAGTGATCACAATTCCGTAAGCTTTAAAATACTCATGGACAAAGACGAGAGTGGTCCTAAAGGAAGAGTGCTAAATTGGGGGAAGGCCAACTATACCAAAATTCGGCAGGAGCTGGGAAATGTAGATTGGGAGCAACTGTTTGAAGGTAAATCCACATGTGATATGTGGGAGGCTTTTAAAGAGAGGTTGATTAGCGTTCAGGAGAGACATGTTCCTGTGAAAATGAGGGATAGAAATGGCAAGATTAGGGAACCATGGATGACAGGTGAAATTGTGAGACTAGCTAAGAGGAAAAAGGAAGCATACATAAGGTCTAGGCGGCTGATGAAAGACGAAGCTTTGAAAGAATATCGGGAATGTAGGACCAATCTGAAACGAGGAATTAAGAGGGCTAAAAGGGGTCATGAAATATCTTTAGCAAACAGGGTTAAGGAAAATCCCAAAGCCTTTTATTCATATATAAGAAGAAAGAGGGTAACTAGAGAAAGGATTGGCCCACTAAAGGACAAAGGAGGAATGTTATGCTTGGACTCAGAGAAAATGGGTGAGATTCTAAATGAGTACTTTGCATCGGTATTCACCGAGGAGAGGGACATGACGGATGTTGAGGTTAGGAACAGATGTTTGATTACTCTAGGTCAAGTCGGCATAAGGAGGGAGGAAGTGTTGGGTATTCTAAAGGGCATTAAGGTGGACAAGTCCCCAGGTCCGGATGGGATCTATCCCAGGTTACTGAGGGAAGCGAGAGAGGAAATAGCTGGGGCCTTAACAGATATCTTTGCAGCATCCTTAAACACGGGTGAGGTCCCGGAGGACTGGAGAATTGCTAATGTTGTCCCCTTGTTTAAGAAGGGTAGCAGGGATAATCCAGGTAATTATAGACCGGTGAGCCTGACGTCAGTGGTAGGGAAGCTGCTGGAGAAGATACTGAGGGATAGGATTTATTCCCATTTGGAAGAAAATGGGCTCATCAGTGATAGGCAACATGGTTTTGTGCAGGGAAGGTCATGTCTTACCAACTTAATAGAATTCTTTGAGGAAGTGACAAAGTTGATTGATGAGGGAAGGGCTGTCGATGTCATATACATGGACTTCAGTAAGGCGTTTGATAAGGTTCCCCATGGCAGGCTGATGGAGAAAGTGAAGGCGCTTGGGGTCCAAGGTGTACTAGCTAGATGGATAAAGAACTGGCTGGGCAACAGGAGACAGAGAGTAGCAGTAGAAGGGAGTTTCTCAAAATGGAGACGTGTGACCAGTGGTGTTCCACAGGGATCCGTGCTGGGACCACTGTTGTTTGTGATATACATTAATGATTTGGAGGAAAGTATAGGTGGACTGATTAGCAAGTTTGCAGACGACACTAAGATTGGTGGAGTAGCAGATAGTGAAGGGGACTGTCAGAGAATACAGCAGAATATAGATAGATTAGAGAGTTGGGCAGAGAAATGGCAGATGGAGTTCAATCAGGGCAAATGCGAGGTGATGCATTTTGGAAGATCCAATTCAAGAGTGAACTATACAGTAAATGGAAAAGTCCTGGGGAAAATTGATGTCCAGAGAGATTTGGGTGTTCAGGTCCACTGTTCCCTGAAGGTGGCAACGCAGGTAAATAGAGTGGTCAAGAAGGCATACGGCATGCTTTCCTTCATCGGACGGGGCATTGAGTACAAGAGTTGGCAGGTCATGTTACAGTTGTATAGGACTTTGGTTCGGCCACATTTGGAATACTGCGTACAGTTCTGGTCGCCACATTATCAAAAGGATGTGGATGCTTTGGAGAGGGTGCAGAGGAGGTTCACCAGGATGTTGCCTGGTATGGAGGGCGCTAGCTATGAAGAGAGGTTGAGTAGATTAGGATTATTTTCATTAGAAAGACGGAGGTTGAGGGGGGACCTGATTGAGGTGTACAAAATCATGAGAGGTATAGACAGGGTGGACAGCAAGAGGCTTTTTCCCAGAGTGGGGGTTTCAATTACTAGAGGACACGAGTTCAAAGTGAAAGGGGAAATGTTTAGGGGGGATATGCGTGGAAAGTTCTTTACGCAGAGGGTGGTGGGCACCTGGAACGCGTTGCCAGCGGAGGTGGTAGACGCGGGCACGATAGAGTCTTTTAAGATGTATCTAGACAGATACATGAATGGGCAGGAAGAAAAGAGATACAGAACCTTAGAAAATAGGTGACATGTTTAGAGAGAGGGTCTGGATCGGCGCAGGCTTGGAGGGCCGGAGGGCCGAAGGGCCTGTTCCTGTGCTGTAATTATCTTTGTTCTTTGTTCTTTTAAAAGAGCAGAAGTGTGGACTAATTGGATAGGTCTTTCATAGAGCTGGCACAGGGATGGTGGGCCAAATGGCCTCTTTCTTTGCTGTATGATTCTATGGTTCTAAGAGGACATTGGCTTGATGTACTGAAGGCAGCCAGTAAGCAAAGACTGCAGCATATTGACACAGGAGGCCGGGAAAACAGGGTGAGCCACCCTTGTCTCACTGATTCATTGTTCCTGACAGCTGGCTCAGAACAGCATGGGAGCAGGTCTAGGAACAGGTCACACTGGCCAGTCTCCAGGATATGTACGATCCAGGAGACTGAGGGAAGGGTCACTTATGGAAGATTGAAGACAAAGTGTTTTCTGTTGTTTTTCTTTAGATGGTATTTCTGAGTGATTTAAAGGAAGTGTCGACTGTTTTCATCTGGTTAAGAGCCAGATCTAGGCTCAAACTGGGGACATTTTATCAGGAACTGACTGCATCAATGTTGATACTGGCCCAAATCAGAAAATCTTAACTAAACAGCCTTGGTCTAACTATATTAATAAAACTAGTCAATTTCCTGTAGCATTGCACAAATTTTAACAGCTGTCTAGAGACAGGCTGGGATTCGGGTGGGGGGGGGGGGTGCGTAAAATAGTGAGGGAAGACAGGGAGAGGTGGAGTGCCCATTGCCTTCCCAATGCCATTGAATTTTGTCAGGGACGGGGAAGTTTGAGGACAGCCTTCCGGCCCGAAGGCCAATTGAGGCACTTGGGGCCTCTTCCCACAGCAGCTGGTATTTTATCAGCGGATGGTGGGGCACCCGCCACGTGGAGAGACCGCCCAGTACCGCAGGCGGCCTCCCTGCGGGCTCGAGAGCGGGGGCCTTCCTACTTGGGCAATTTGCGGCCCACGGACGGCCTCCCAGTGGCAAAGGCTGCCCCCATGCCAACAAACCTCACGCCCCAACCGCCCTCGCCAACCACCCACCCCTCGCCTGAGCCTGCCTGACTGACCTCGGTGAATCCGCCCCCACTTACCTGCTTCCGAGGCCGCCAGCCATGTTGCTTCTTTGAGCTAGGTGCAGTCCCAGCAGTGGCCATCGCTCCCGGTGGTGGTGCTGAGATTGCTGAACTGCCGGGCCTCTGATTGGCTGGCAGCTCTTGGAGGCGGGTTCTCCATCCTTAAAGGAACAGGAACCCTGGTGGCGAGCAGTTAACTGCCTTAGCGCCATAAAATGTGACCAGGACTCCCCCAAACTGCCGACTTTCTGGCCTGGTGTCGGGACCTCTGACACCTGCATAAAATTCATCCCAGGGAGTCAAGACCAAGTCTAATTTTCAGCTGAAGTGAGGTTAGAGGATGGGAGGTAATTAGACTGGGATATACAGACAAACTGAGACTCCATTTTGAAGTCATAAATTCTGCCCTTATTTTCCTATGTACATGTTTCTAATGAAAACAGTCTATGTAAACTTGTCAATCTATAGTTACACCCTCGCAGCATTGGAGGTATTGCCTCCCCTGAGTGGGCTGGTTGGGGAGTGTTGGGCTGGGGTGATTACAGTGTGGCACTTTCACAAAGGAAATTTCCATTACAAATCTGGACATCAAAATTTTTACGGTGGAAAAAATTAACTAGATGCAAATGTAAGATTTTTAAAATGAATTCTAGATATCTGGGGCGGGGAATCTCCCAATGAGTAGCTGAGCCAAGATCGGTCAAATGGTTCCGAGTTCCTGCTGAGTTAGCTGACGTCTGGTAGGTAGGTCATTGCCATTGGCATGGTCACCTGGGACTAGGGAGAGGAATATCAATTAATCACTGATGGCTATCCAATCACCCATAATGGGAAGTTTCTGCATGGGAGCTGAATGATAACGTGATTCAGTTTTTGTGTGATGCCTCCCATTGATCGAATAGCCTGCCAGCACTCACTGTTTGGGAGGTTTACACATGAAGACGTTACCCAGGTGAACGGCGTTTCTGTTGCACATCCAGCAAAGTATCACCGACAGAGTGTGAGCAGCTAATCATGGAATATTTTTGTAGCTCAGTAAGATGCTGATCCTCTGTGTAATTATATTCAAAAAAGCTCTTTGTTTCACTACTGTACTTCATAACATTGTATTTTCAGCTTAGCCTTCAACTTTGCTTTCTGTTTCATGCTGTCCTGACAACATAATTTTACTGATTGTGTATTTTACTTGTTTATTGTTCCATTCAGTACCCTTACAGCATTACCGTAAAAGCATAGTCAAAACTCAAAAATATCTCCAGCATATCTAACCATACAGCGTTGTCTCATTATAAGGAATAGCTAATCGCCTGATTAACCACTACCTCTGCAAACTCTTACAGCACTACAACGCTCTGAGATCTGTCTCCGATTCTGCCCTCTTGTACCCCCCAATTTTCTTCGCTCCACTATTGGCCACCATTCCTTCAATTGTCTGGGTCCTAAGCTCTGGAATTCCCTCCCTAAACCTCTCTGCCTCTCCACCTCTCTCCTCCTTCAAGACGCTCCTTAAAACCTACCTCTTAGGACAGGTGACCTGAAGTTTGGTCTAATATCTCCTTATGTGGCTCAATGTCAAATTCAGTCTGATAATGTTCTTGTGAAGTGCCTTGGAACATTTTTACTACATTAAAGGCACTATAAAATTCCAAGTTGTTGTTTTTGGTGATAAGTTAAATAGATTGCCCAGCTTGGCACTGAAGCATATAGACTGGGATAATCTGAGTTTGTTTTTCTGGCTAGTAGGACAGCCTCAGGTGAAAGAAAGAAAGAAAAGTCTTGCATTTATATAGCACCTTTCATGACCTCAGGATGTCCCAAAGTGCTTGATGATAAAGTATTTTTGAAATGTAGTGACTGTTGTAATGTAGGAAAGTAAGACTTTGGATGCCACTCCCACATGCTCAATGTCAAGGTTCACACCTGAGGAATGGTCACTCGGCAAGATGGAGGGCAGCTGCTAACCGCAAAATCTGCTGCGGGAGTCCGCACCAAAGAAGAGTAAATGTTGGGAAAAGAGAATTCCCAATCCAACCACAAGCTTGGAGAACATAAGGGCCAAAAATCTGTGATCCTGCTTCACTTCCATAACAATGGCAGAACATTACGTCTTCTGTGAAATTGTTGGGATTCCAACAGTAAATAAAATGGGCACTAGTCCATTCCAGTAGCTGTGTAGCTTGGGCGCTTACCCAGTGGGCAGGTGGAAAAAGCAGTGCTGGCAATCCACTCACTGTTAATTGTATATTAATTAGGTTTAATTGTATGCAGGTGGTGGGCATTAACTGGGGACATATAAAGAGACACTTATTGAAATGGGTGTGGTTGAGTTGGGAGGTTTATGCTTGTAATGTTTAACTCTGTAAATAAATGTAAGACTGAGTAAAGATTGGCTCCAGAACGATCCTTCACCAACTGGCTATCTGGAGGTTATCACTCGCTGTTTTGTGACCAGCTGCTGTCCTTATCTCTGTAATCTCCTTCAGCCCTACAACCCTCCAAAATCTCAGCGCTCCTCCAATTCTAGTCTCTTGGGCATCCCCCCAATTTTAATCACTCCACCATTTTTGGCCTCACCTTCAGCTACCTCAAACCTAAGCCCTGGAATTCCCTCCCTAAACCTTGCAAAGCCCACTGCCATATTGCTGAAAATAGTATATGCCAGCTTCATGTAGCCATGCTGTAAATCAAGGGTTGAGAATGTGGCCCCACAACCTACCCCGCCTCTATCCACAATGGCGTCAGTTTCAAAAGGAGGAGATGCAGGAACTCCCTAACCCTGCCCCTGGAAATCCCAGTGCAGGATAAATGGAGCAGCATGAGCAGATCCCACCCCCGAATCCACCGCCACTCACCACCAGTGTGTCCCTCAGTTTCCCAAGAAACTATTGATTGTCAGAGCCACAAAACCCCAGACAAGTTTAAAGATGTTACCCAACAGTCTTTATAATTCTGCATCCACAGAGGGATTAAATTTCATCTGACAGTGCATTGATTAACACCCTTGTGTAAAATTCCTTTGTGTACTATTTATCACAGTTATTAGCCCATTTACTTTTAGCAAGTTAATGGCTGTATTCGATTTGTATATCAAAGGAATTTTTCAGAAAAGTGTTAACCAATGAGCCATTAAAGAAAATGAACCCTCCCCATCCCCCCCCAAAACCCCACAAAGTGCATTCAACTGGTATCAGTTGTAAGCAGAGATGGTGGCACATTTTATAACTCTCATCATTTCGACGGAAAGGATGGCTTTAGTGGCTATTTTGATAAATTGCTGAATGACTAAACATTTGTCGTACAGAGATGCAGATGTTTAATCTCACAGAAATCGGGATTCAGGTATGAAGCTGATTCACGCTCAATAAATCCCACATCTGTCATATCAGGGTCTGAGCCCAAAAATCTTGATCCAATAGCCTCGAATTGGTTACCTGATCTTCAATAGAATCATTCCCAATCAAACAATCAGGTTAAAAAAAAAAGCTTCCGCTTCATGTATCCTGTTATATTTCTTTCACTGGAATAATTCCAGACTTCTTTAAGTAGCATCATTCAGCCTTTGGGATGGAAAACTGGTTTGAAACTGGTTTTTATTAAACTCAACCCATAGTTAGAGGTGATCCAAATGAAAATAATCACTTACCTCATGCTTTTCGTGCACACACAGGAGCACATAACCCATAAAGTTGTAAATCAGGTAAGAATTAAATATCTCCTAAGTGTCATATTTTCAACCATACAATATAATTAGCAACTGCATAATCCACAAGCAATCAGGTTATAAATAGAATGAATGTCACCTTGCCATTAACATTCATATCTATTTTGTAAGTAGTGTATTTTTTCCTTTATATCTCTGAGCCCCTGGGGTACTATTTTTTAATGTCAATGATACTATATAAATACACATTCTTGTTATTGGCTAAACTTGCAAACTGGTCTATATTTTCTCTAGTTGTTTTGTTCTTCTCATGTCCCAGACAAGACGACGGGCAAACAAACAGTCTGCTCCCAGGGCTGTACTGAGTCGTCAACTGGTTTCTGGAAGGTGTGCGAAGGACCAACTGGTTGAAATTTCCTCCACTTTTTTAAGAAGTGCCTCCGCTCCACTCGTCCTCAACCTCTATTGACCCAACTGAAATTGGGAATACATTTTGTGGGAACCCAAGCAACCAGATCCATCTCCTACCATCCCATTCCACAGCACATTCTGAGGCGTTAGTGTATCCGTACTGCAATGAGCTTTTGAAATAAATTACCTCTCTTTTTGAAGGATTTTAAAAATTCTCATTTATCATGGTTCCTCATTATAGCAGTGCGAGATGCAGGCCCTCAAAACTCTGATGAACAAGTGACTTATAGATGTGGCCTTGAGGTGAGTGAGGAGAGGAGGGAGAAGGATAGAGGTGTGGCCCAAATTGAAATCCTTGCAAATATTCCCTCCCATTGGCATCTTGCCCTCTGGGTGGGGACATTCCTGATAACCTCAGGCTTTCAATTCACAGTCTGGGTGAAGTCAGGCTGAGAATGATTTCCTTGACTGTGACTTACATATTACCCCAAAGTAAGCTAATTCTGATTCTACCTGAAGACAGTGAAAGAAGCAATAACAACATCTTGCATTCAAGTAGCACCTTTAATATAGTAAAATGTCCCAAGGCACTTCACAGGAGCATTATCAAACAAAATTTGACACGTAGCCACACAAGGAGATTTCAGATTAGCCATGATTTCATTGAATGTTGGAACAGGCTCGAGGGACTGAAGGGCTGACTCCTGTTCCTATGTTCCTCTATTAGGATAGGCGACCAAAAGCTTGGTTAAAAATGTAGGTTTAAAGGAATGTATTAAAGGAGGATAGAGAGGCAGAGAGGTTTAGGGAGGGAATTTCAGGACTTAGGGTCTCGGCAGCTGAAAATGAATTTTCTTTTGTGTATGGTGTCATAACAAAACTATAAGATATAAGAAATGTAGCAGAGAGTCTGTTACAAGGCTGTCAGGCAAGGCCCTTCAAATTACATTAAATGTTAAGGGTCTGACGGCAATCTCAATGCACTGAATAAATGGAAATCCCTCAGCCCCTTAGCACAAGCATTAATAAAATATGCTATCATTACCAACAATTCTGTGGCTTTGAGAGGAATCCTCTTTGATCTCATGTGTTGAACTAATATGTGGGCTTTTTAAATCATTTGACACAAAAAATAAACTATTCCAATGTTGTGACACTAGAGCAGGGCTCATAAGATAAGCTGATAGGAAAAGGAGTTTTTTTTTGAACCAACCAATTTTTGGGATTAAAATTCTCTTGTGTACATTTCCATTGAAATATATAGTGACCCGTGTTGGAAACATGCCCCCCCCGTGGACATCAGGAAGTCGAATAAACTGCCACTACAGGTCGTCCGGACTAACGTAAGGAAAGGTCATTTGGGTAAGGTGATAGAGGGCTGCCAATGGAACCAGCAAAGGCCACCACAATCAGGAGAGAAAATTAAGCAAAGCAATGTGAATACTTCAGGTCATGTTAGTGGGACAATAATTTCTTGTGTCATCAACAGAGATCCCTCAGAGAGTATTCCCACTCTGCTTTCAGTCTTCACCTAGGGGACCTCATCAAAACTTACTTTTTAATCATATCTCAGGAAAGAAAGGGAGCAAGCAGAGGAAATATAATTAAAAACAACATGGCTGACAAGTGATTTGAAGGCTGTAAATCAACTGAACAGTTCTTCCTGCCTTAGCTGGCATTTTACCAACAGTGGGGGTGGGGGGAGGGCCATCCACCCATTGGGAGACTGCTAGGTACACCTGCCATGCTTCTGGCAGGCTCTGGGGAGATGAGCCCTCCTTCTTGGGCATTCATTGGCCCACCGAGGGAACCTGCGGTAGCAATGGCTGCCCCATGGCAACGGTGCCATCTGCCCTCACCAAATCCCACGACACTAGCCCCCACCCATCCACCCCTGCCCCGGCGACTCCAGACCCTACTTACCTGGTTGTGAGGGCGGCACAGGGGTGCAGTGGTTAGCACCGCAGCCTCACAGCTCCAGCGACCCGGGTTCAATTCTGGGTACTGCCTGTGTGGAGTTTGCAAGTTCTCCCTGTGTCTGCGTGGGTTTCCTCCGGGTGCTCCGGTTTCCTCCCACATGCCAAAGACTTGCTGGTTGATAGGTTAATTGGCCATTATAAATTGCCACTAGTATAGGTAGGTGGTAGGGGAATATAGGGACAGGTGGGGATGTGGTAGGAATATGGGATTAGTGTAGGATTAGTATAAATGGGTGGTTGATGGTCGGCACAGACTCGGTGGGCCGAAGGGCCTGTTTCAGTGCTGTATCTCTAAACTAAACTAAACATGTCCATCGATGCACTGTTGTCCTCCATGTGTAGCCCCTTTAGTGGCCACCACTGCCGGTGGCGCTGCTGAGCTACCAGCCCTTTTATTAGCTGGCAGCTCTTGAGGGCAGGCAACCGGCCTTAATAGGGACGTCCGCCCCGGTGGCAGCCGATTAATTGGCTGCCGCTGATAATATGTGGACCCGTCTCCTGCTGACTGCCGAAGCGGGTTTGCCCCCCACTTTCGGGCCCGGTGGTGGGACCCCTGCCACCAGCACTAAATCCAGCCCAATAGTTTGTTAATCATTTTCTCTGTGTCCAGAAAGGGAACCTGGAGATGAACAGGGAATTAATAACCTATTATTAATAGGGTGACAGACATAGAGGACGCAATACTTATTAATATCCCATTACAATTTTCACTTCAGTATTGTGAAGGAAAGATTTTGGTAAGCATATTCAGCCTTTTCTTTGCTAGTCCAGTTTTGCTGATTAATCCCCAGGGATGTATCACTTCACACTGCCATAGGCCACCAAGAGTTAAGATGACTTTTTCACTGTTTAGGTTGAATTGCAAGCTATCACTGCATTGACAATATCAGCTTACAGCCAACTGAAATTAAACACATGCGATTCAGCAATTTTATTCAGTGAGCAGCTGAACTGTACAGACCAAGAAAGTTTGGGATTTTTACTCTGCTCCCTACCCGTCCCCCACACCCCCACCAATCTGTACTGAATTACAAATTTCTAACACCGTAGCAATAAAAGCAGTTGGCCTGAGCACTCCTGGGTTGTGGAAAAGAAAATAATTTGGTTTCTTTCTTTTTGATTGTGAGCCTGTTGCCCAGATTGGAAGTGTCATATCGGTATCACAGCAAGAACGCGACCGGATTTGGCTATAGATGGATAGTGAGAAGACACCGATTGGCGAGGTTTAGACATGAAGGATAGCAAAATACCAGGGGAGGTGGTTAAAACCTATGGAATTGTGATTAGTGGATGGGAGGGAAAAAAGTGGAGGAGAAAATTAGCAAGGAGAAAAATAAAACCCTTGGCTCATCTAGAAAGTCTTTAATTTGTTTTATTGTGTAATTTGGTGAAACAAATTGTAGTCCGGACTCCGGTAATGGGAAAAGAAACACCAAGGATGTCAAGTCAGAACTTGAATCAGTCCGGCCTTACAATTTATTCTCGTTCTAAGAAAGGACAAAAGAACTTGCATTTACCTTATCTTAGAAACATCCGAAAAACGCCTCGACATATTTTGGAGTGTAGTCACTGTTGATATGTAGGATAACAGTGGCAGCCATTTTGTGTACAGCGAGGTCCCAACAAACAGCAATAAGATGAATGACCAATCAACCTGTTCTTGGTATTGGGTGAAGGATGAAGTCTGGGGTGGAACATGGGCGAACTCCTTTTCTTCAAGCAATGCCTCAGGATCTTTTCATTTTCGCCTGAACTGCTGGAAAGAGCAGATGGCGTCTCAGCTAAACATGTTGATTTTCTTTAAGACAGAATTATCAGATGAAGCAAAAAGAGAGTCTGGGCGAAGTGGTAGTCCTTGTGAAAAGGCATAATTAATTTTCAGCTGCAGCTTTAAGCGACAAAGAAAAATGCAGCTGCACCGATAGAGACTCAGATGTGGAACATGAATTAATATTGGTCTGGGGAAGAGTACGAGGTGAGGGGCTCTACCTCCAGACCTCCCAGAAGTGAGGTGTTCAGCCACTGCCTGGCAAAACAAAATAAACATATTTTGAAGGGACAGTAAAAATGAACGGTTATAGCAAGGAATAAGTGTGCAGGACAGGCAGTAAAGAAAAGTTAAGTCATTAGAAGATATAAGATTTGCCAAAACAATGCATAATTTTGTCTTTGGCCTTCATTACCATGGAAACAGTCAGCTTCGGGATTGTTGGGCTCAGGGCCTTTGGGAGAGGAAATCCTGACACTGCCCAGACCTTAAAGGCAGTAGCAACGTTAAAGGGGCACGTAAAAAGGGAAGACAGAGGCACTTGGATTGTTGCAAGTAATAACACAATTATTATTAGGACAGTTTCTGATGAAGAGCAGATAGTCTTAAAAATAATTGATATTTGCCAGAAGCTGTGATTTAAATACTGGTGTTTTATTTAACGGACACCACCGTATCAGCCAATGAGTTGGAGGTGGGTTGGGACTCGTGGTTTTAATTTACTACAGCAAACAGAGGGCTGGATTTTATTATCGCAGTGGGGGTCCCGCAGATGGGCCCGAAAGCGGGGGTTGGGAGGTGGTGACCCAGCTTCAGTAGTCTGCGGAACCGAGGGCCACATCTTATCAGCGACAGCCAATTAAGTGGCGGCCAACAGGCCGGCCGTCCCTATTAAGGATGGCCACCTGTCCCCAAATGCTACCGGCCATTCGGAGGGCCGGCAGCTCAGTAGCATCACCAGGATCAATGGTCACTGCTGGAACTGCACCTGGAAGAAGAGGAACACCATGGATGGATGGCGCCATCACAACCAGGTAGGTGGGGTCTGGGGGCACTGGAACCAATCAGGCAGGCCACGGCGAGGTGGAAGGGGGGGGGGGTGGGGTTGGTGAGGGCAGGTGGTACCATTGACATGGGGGCAGCCATTCCCATCACGAGGCACCTTCTTGGACTAAGGAGTGCCCAAATAGGAGGGCCCCTCTCCCTGAGCCCACTGGGGGGCCTCCAGGGCTTACCTGGCGGTTTCCACGTGGAAAAGACCGCCCCCCCCCCTTCCCGCCCTGCCACTGATCAAACGTCAGCGGTGACAGGAAGAGGCCCTTAATTGACCACTTAAGTGGCTCAATTAGCCTCTGTGCAGGAGGGCTGTTTGTCACCTTTCCTGCCGCTGCCAAGATGGCATGGTGGCGGGAAGACGATGGGCACTCCACCCCCATCGCCTTCCCTCTACATTTTACAGCCCCCCCCCCACCCCCCCCCCCCCCCACCTCCCAGCCTGTCCCCAGAGGGTCGGTAAAATTCAGAGTCTCCCGACTGCAGCAGGATTATTTCTCCAGTAAAATGCAGCGAGTGGAGAATAGTTACATAATAGAAGTTATGCGAGTAAATTCAATCCTAGTCACTCCCAGGCATGATTGATGAGGAAATTAGCCATCCCCATTCGGGCTGGGATGTGTTATGTCACTATATACAGTCTTTATTTTAAAGGTTCTGTCCCCTATGAATGAGGGCATGCTACTTTGCCATGGCTGGGATGGCAACAGCACTCCAGACTGGGGGCTCCTGCAATATGCCCTTGAGGGAGCTGGTATAAAGGCAGCACTGTGGTGCCAAGCAGTGGAGGGTATGAGGAATGATGGTGCGGGAATAGGAAGAGGGCACTGGTTTGACTGTGTGGCATTTTTTCTATTCAAGGCGGCATGGGGCACCATACTCTTGGGGGTGGGTAATTCTACCCTGCGACAAATTAATTTTTGTCTCCCTAGAAATTATTTTGTTCGGAAAGGGCCAGGTGAATAACTTCTTCGGCTGTCATCTAGGCTTTTGGTCATCGCCCCTCATTACCTCAAAATAAGCCATGTCACATTAGGCGAGGGATGGGGGTGGGGCGGAATCTACATTGGTATACTTACCTCCATTGATGAGAAAAATAAGTTAACAGTATTCTGCAGCCTGTCTTAAAATGCAGCAAATTCATTACATTATTCAAAAAGCCAAAAAATAAAGAACTTTCATAATAACAACCTATCTAATGAGAAGCTCGGGATCAGTAACATGTGGTGTTGCCTCCGATCTGCACCAGGTGCTATTATAGGAAATCAGTGGCCACGGATCTCTTCAATTCATTATTATGAAATGTCCATTGCCGTACCCAGTTTAGGCACAGTCAGGTGCAACCTGAAGCAGCCATATAAGATATTCGGGGGCAGTGCTACACAGGGGCAGAGTGGGAGCAATACATTGACTGTCAGTTTTGCTCCGTCTAGCTCTCGTCTTCAGGCATTAAACCAGGAAAATCTGCTATTTTATCAATACAAGCACAATTTCATAGGTCAGTTGTAGAACAGACCAGAATGTCAAGAGGCATTAACTCGCAGACATCGATAGGATAGTTGACTCAGACTGTGGCCAAAGGACTGGAGGGCACAAATTTAAAATTAACAAGCCTCAAATAAGATTAGAAGAGATGTCCAGGGAAAGTAGTAAAGGCAGACAGTGAGCTGATTAACTATTTCAAAACTGAGCCAAACAAATATCCAGCTGGGAAGTGGACTGGAGTTTGTTGGGATACATGTACAAACTGTGATGAAGAAATAGTCTATGGGCCTGACAATCACATTACTGGATTAGGGGTGATATTAGTCTGTAGTAAGCATCAATTTCAAATGTGTTACTGCACTTGGCTAAGAAGGTCTATCAATACAAGTTGTGTTACAGCGCAGGCATATCCATGTAGGAACATAAAGTTGGAATTTCAGGACTTTCCTGGCCTCTTAGGTTCAGTACCACACAACCATAAAGTGACAAAAAGAGCTGCTCAGTTCCTTATTTTATATTAAGTGCCAATGCTAGAATTACTGTTGAGTCTGGCTCCAGTAGTACTGGCTTGGTTTACATTAGAGGTTCTCTCAGGGGCAGTTCTATTGCTGATCTCCATTCGGCCTTCACAAATGGCTATACCATTCGCTAAAGATGTTTCTTGCATCAGTACATCCCTACAGAGACAGTAGTTCAAGTACTTATTGACCGGGGAGGCAGGAAGACCGAATGGACACACAGTTAACACTGGGGTTGCCAATTCTTCCGGATTGCCCTGGAGTTTCCAGGAATTAGAGATTAATCTCCCGGACACTGTTGTGAGCAATCCAGGAGAAAATTATAGGTGCTTTAAAAGGGAGATGGGAACAAGGCTGTTTGACTGACAGTCAAGAGTCATCCAACTGGGTGATGAAGAGACTGCACGCTTTCCAATTGGTGCGAAAAGGCAGTGCGCCACCAGGAGGAACAGGTCGGCCAATTAGTGGTGGGAGTGGCGTAGTTGGTGGAAGGAGGTCTTATGATGAAAGCTCCAGCCAAAATTGGCAACCTTCTTGTAGACTGTCCTGCTGCCAAAGTGATCTTGGCACAAAGCAAACACCTGAAACGAGGTGTCTTTACCCACAGGGCTAAATCGATGATCTGAATTTGCACAGCAATTTAATATGGCTTTAAAAAAAAAAATTAGCACTGACACAAAATCCATTTGTTCATCCATATGAGTTTAAACAGGATCAAGACTGCAAACTAGGATTGTAAATCTTGACCAAATCATAACCAGTGTATTTAAGACTGAGCTTATGACTCATTCATGGAATGTGACAAGATACTGTTACACAGAGAGTCAAAAGACAGCAACAAGGGCACAAAGGAAATCGAATTCTACTCTCCAGGAGTGCCACTATTTTGCAAACCTAAATATGGATTAGATTCAGCAAAAGCTTTACATTCTGACAGTCTTTGTGTCAAATCCCTTGAGCCTACTCGTGATAACATTCTGTACATGAACTGAAAAGTACTTTGCAATATGCTCTGATTAGCACAAACACCACGCTTAAAAGCTATTCAATTCTCGACAGCTAATGAAAGTACAACAGAGCTTCTCCTATTGGTCTCTGCTTCCCTGTGCAATTAATTCACAGCTTACATTAGAGCGAACGGAAGGTGCCAGTTCAGGGCTCTCAAGCACAAACAGCCTTTATTGCAGTCTGTTGACAAAGCACGTTATGAAGGCTTGATAGCAGGTTGATAAAGTGAGCTCTCTGGTTAACGATTGCAGTGGGAGAAGAGTTATTAGCATATAAAATAACCTGGCTAAGGGCAAGCAAGTCAGTTCCTGTACTTCATGTACAGTGGGTGGTTCTAACTCCTCAGTGCTAAACACACCACAAAGCAGTCAATCTCCACACGCAAAGAACTGGAATGGAAGACAAGAAATAAGTGGGTATTGCCTTACCACAGTTGCTGTATTTTGAATGCCAAAAGGCATTCCTGCCACACTTCTGTGAACAGAGAGAATAAGTACGTTTCAGTGCTAAAGAATTCAGCAGCTCGCGAAAACGAGGTGGGAAGAAGGTAAATTTTCAAGTGTTGCTTGAAGTCTGTTTCATACTTTCTTGTGTCGAACATTCATATAAAATCAGAAAGGCAAGGGATTTCTTTCACCGTGCAGAATGTCGTAAACGTTAAGTCATAGGTGAACAGCTTAATGATTGAGAAGTACCTGCAAGCAAGTTTTGAATGTGTAATTCAAATCAAAAGGTTTTAATGGGATCAGGAGTTGTAAAAGTGAAATTAACAGGTTTGTGGATTTTAACAGAAGCAAGCTCCCGCCCCCACCTCCACCTCCCCGATTGAATCCCCTGTTCTATTTTATAAAAGTAGACTTTTCACAAGCTTAAAGGTAAAATGTGCTAACAATCACTGCTAAACTAAAGCTGATCGGGGTGAAATGTAGGTGATTAAAACGGTCAAACCCCAAAGTCTACATCACCTGGGAGGTCCTACGGTGTTAGAGCATGTTTTTGGGTAGCAGTTCACTGGTTTTTATATTGTATAGTTATACAGTCTGTTCGCCTGGCTGGGTTGTAGTTGCTGCCAAAATCTACATTCACAGTATTAACCGTTTAAATTTCGGTTAAAAAGCTATGCTTGTTTTAGAAAAGTTATTATTTTAGTGCAGTATGCTTAGTTTTCCTTTCCAATGTTTAAAAGAGGCCATTGTTTGGATTGACTAAATTCATGGAACAGACACAAACTAAGTCGCCAACCATTCAGTTTTTGAATGGGCTGTCTAGAAATTTCCTAGTCACCATAACTTTGTCTTTTAAAAACAAAGATCCAATGTTTCAATTTATTTTTGAGATTAGTTAAACTTCCAATTAATTTTTAACATTGGTTAAACAAATCTCAGAATTCCTGCCCTGAGTCCACCCTACTCTGCTGCCAGTGTTTGCCAGGCTCAGTTTTGGATTTGGAGCAGAATTTCTTTCCGTTGCCAACAGGCTCCTTTAAAGATCAACCACGCGAGTCACCACAGTAGACCCGTGCCACATCTATTACCTATCCAGACTTCATCTCCGAGTTTTTTTAAATATTATCCCTCTGTTTTTATAAACCTCTCTCCACCTAAGGCCTCCTGAAAACCCACCTCACCTTCAATAACCTTCTTGAACTTTTTGTCCAGTTCCTGCTCCTTGTCTGAATTTCTCCCATTCCTCCCTTCTTGTGAAGCACCTTAAAATATTTACTTAAGCAGTGTGGAAAGCTTTGGCAATAACAAACTTGCATTGATATAGTGCCTTTCACATCCTCAGGACATCCCAAGGCATTTTACAGCAGCAGAAGGTTCTGATGAAGGGTCACTGACCTGAAATGTTAACTCTGCTTCTCTCTCCACAGATGCTGCCAGACCTGCTGAGTATTTCCAGCATTTCTTGTTTTTATTTCAAATTTCCAGCGTCCGCAGTATTTTGTTTTTATTAAACCAATCGCCAGTCTGCCCTCGCAGGTGGACGTAAAAGACCCCTTGACACCATTTAGAAGAAGAGCGGGGGGTTATCCCCAGTGTCCTGGCCAATATTGATCCTTCAATCAATATCGCAAAACCAGATTACCTGGTCATTAACACATTGCTGTTTGTGGGAGCTTGCTGTGTGTAAATTGGCCACTGTGTTTCCTACATTACAAAAGTGACTACACTTCATTGGCTGTAAAGTGCTTTGAGATGTCCTGTGGTTGTGAAAAGTGCTCTATAAATGCATGCCTTGCCTTCTTTTCCTGTCTTTTGGGACCTCCATCATCTCAAAGCAAGTATTGTGGAATTGCTTAGAAAACCTTAATGCCCCCGCACCTGAAAGATTAACTACTTTTTTTTGAGAGGGATGGGTCAAGGCTAGGTTCCTGCTGGCTCAGCGGGTATATGCACCACATGACATGATACCGGGTGATACAGGTCAGGAGGGCTCCAGCTTCGATCCCTGCTCTGGGTTGTGTTCATGGATCTAAACCAAGGAACTGCAATGAATTACTGCATCCATGGTTAAACAGGGAAAAATGATCCAATCACTTCTGATTGCTATCCAATCACTCCAGGTGGATGTCTGTGTAAATCTGATTTCTTCCGATCGAAGACACTGTCAACGCTAATGGCTTTAGGATGATATTTGAAAGCTAACCATTTGGTCAAGGTACCTGGGGAGGGCAGTGTAGGTACCAGTGGAATTGTACCCCAGCAAGAGTCAATACTGTCAAGGCAGGAAGGGAGGACAATGACAACACAGGTGTTAAGTAAGAATATGGCAATAATATTCTGAAGTCAATTTATTTTAAATGGCCAACAGTTTCAAACACAACTAAAAGACCATTCAAAATGGTCAACATGCAGAACCCCGAATGATTTACTGTGCAAACATGTCTGTTAGTGTGGTACAGACTAGGAAGCTATCCAGGTTTGATTCTTCAGATGCCACTGAGTTAGCTCATCTTAGAATTCAGATGCTATAATTGGACTCAACTATGATGCCCAACAATTCCACCCCCCCCCCCCCCCACCCCCACCACGAACTACACCCCTCGGTCGAACAGCCTGCCATCTCTCACTGACCTTGGGGAAACAGTGGAGAAAACTAGGGCTGGAACCTTAAAATTGTTTTCGTCTCTAATGTTATTAATTTGCTTTGATCCTGTCCTGAATGCTTACTCTGCTGTAATGTGCACAAAGAAATTCCACAACACGAGAACAATCAGAATATAAGGTCCTTCATTTTTGGGGAGAAGTTACATAGACTATAACAAAGATCACAGAACATGAAACATAAATGGACCTTTGGAACTGATATGTAAAAAATACAATTTTTACAATGACACATTAGGTAAGTCCGAAAGTGGAACTGAGGCTCACACACATGCCATAAGGTCAATTCGAAGTCTGTGCTGAGTCCATATGCATATGGATGTCAAATGAGGACAGAATCAGATATGGCTGTGCTGCCCCATCCCCCTCCCCATGGTTGAATAGCCTGTCAACATCAGCAGCTTGGCTGACACATAAAGAATACAGGGTACCAGAGGACTGCTGTGGAACCATAGGGAGATTTTCTGCTTTGGTGCTTCCTTGTCAAAAATACTTCTCAAGAGGTTAGGTACTCCCAAACTGTTAATATTCTATCCATTAAATGAATATTCCAGGTTGAGTTACTACCTTCAGGAGAGGGAAGAGGGAAGGAAGTTGGAGGGAAAAATGACCTTTTTGATTGACAATAATTGTGGACTACGTTAACAATCTGCTTATTTTGTTCTATCCATTTCTCATGTTTAGATAATCTCTTTCAAACAATGAGCTCTAATATCACTAGAAATGAGGGGCAATTATGTGCTTGACGAAGCTACTATCAGGGATTTAATGCCAGTAGAGATAGTTATTCACCTAAAGGTACTTCAGCATGGACCGAGTGTAGTTTCTTTGCTCTAAGTACAATCAGACGCATTAACCTCTCATCTCATCAGCAGGCACTTTTCAAATGAAATCTAGAAAACAAATTGATAGCAGCACCAAAGGATATTAGATTTACTTATAATTCTTTGTAGCAGCGTGATATTTAAAACTGCTCCCCGATGAAAAGACCATTGCTATAATTTAAAACTCGTAGGGTTAATTATTTTCCATTTTCTGTATTCTGTTCTGTACTCTGTCAAAACCCCAATTACGCACATCAGTGTGTGTCGACTGAGCACCCCAGCAGCTGTCAGGTACTGACCTCAGTGGAATGGCAGAGTCTGTTGAAGTTTTCATTTTTGTCTGCTATTGGGAATGTCGTGTAAACACTTTGTAATCAGAAACTATACGTTTACATAATTCTCTCAAAGTAACAGACCCCTGTACTTAATCACCAAACTGATCGGAGTACATAAGAACATTAGAACATAAGAACTAGGAGCAGGAGTAGGCAATTCAGCCCCTCAAACCTGCTCCGCCATTCAATACGATCAAGGTTTATCTCATCTCGGCCTCAACTCCACTTTCCTGCCCATTCTCCATAACCCTTCCACCCATTTCTAATTAAAAATCTGTCTATCTCCTCCTTAAATTTACTCAATGTCCCAGCATCCACCGTAGTCTGGGGTAGTGAATTCCACAGACTCACGACCCTTTGAGAGAAGTAATTTCTCTTCATCTGTTTTAAATTTGCTACTTCTTATCCTAAAACTATGACCTCTCGTTCTAGATTGCCCCACAAGAGGAAACATCCTCTCTATGTCTAGTTTGTCAATCCCCTTAATCATCTTATATACCTCAATTAGATCTCCTCTCATTCTTCTAAACTCCAGAGAGTAAAGACCAATACCGATAGTGCCTTTTACATTGATTCTCTTCTTATTTTGGGTTCAAAAAGCCCAACACACATGGGCTGGCCCCTGACATATATGTCGTTAAAATCTGTCTCCTGTAGGCCAACGTAAAACTGACCTGTTACCCGATTTAGCAGTGTAAACACCAGGAGCTGGCTCCCAGACACCATGCTCTTGGAATCTGAAGGAAGCCCAATATCCCAATGGTTTACATGGTTCTGCTTTTGGAATTACATTGGGAAACTGAAAGGTCAATGGCAGACGTTCACTCCACGACCTAGTACAGCCTTGGGCTCTCATTCTCATCCAGAAACAGCTGCCTTCAGTGGGCACAATATGTTCAAATAGAAGAAAATAGCTGGACGCAACTGGGATCAGGCCAAAGATCTAATTTGTTCCACTTCCCACAGCAATTCATACATCTATAGTGATAATAGTTCTGTGACTAGACTGGGTGAGCATACGTTGGCAGGGGGGAAGGAGGTGCATAAAAGAAAAGGGCACTGAGAAATTTAAATGGAAGTATTATACCTTTTCTCTTTACTTAGAAACCTATAAAGAGCACTGCAGGATGAAAAGGCAGAGTTATTCTTTCATAAACTAACATGACATAACAAACTAAAAATACTTCCTGTCATTATTATAAATCATATTTACAGGCAACATAAAGAAATACTATAAAATGCAGATTTCATTGGGCATACACAGCCTATCTGTTTATTTAAAGCACCAGTTTCCCCCCAGTAGTACTGGGTAAATGCAGTGCTCAGTGTGTTACTGAGCTAGAGACCAGAAAGGTCAAAGGTAGGATCCCCAGAAGTCACTTTAGAGCTGCTAAAACAATTCACTAAGAATCCTGATCTCAGTCACTATTAAATGTGTTTGTGTGTGTGTATACATTGGGTGAGGAAATAGCTTGCGAACAAGCACAGTCAAAGCACACACACAAAATGAGGTACTGGAGTATTGCAGGTAGCTGTGGAGTGAGCAAGGAGATAAAATTAGGGGGGAATGGATCTTTCTTTTAGATCTTCCAGTGTCCCAGAACACCAAAGGTATTGAGTCTGTGTGCTCTTTTTATAGGAGATCCCCCATCCCAGATTCAAATATTTTATAATGAAACCTCAAAGTCTACATGTTCCTCTGTTTCTTTATTGATAAAATTAGTAAACAATCAGTAGAAAACTATCAACACGACTTTATACTCCCATCTAGCGGAGCATTCTAAATAGCTGCCATCATACTGCTCAAGTCTCATTGGCCCAAGGTCAAAAAAGGTAATGTCAGGCCATGTCTTAGTCTTGTGCCATTTCCCCAGACATACTTCTTGGATGATTAGTACGTGTGCTTCGTGGAGCCTGTGTGATTTCACTGTGATTGACAGGCAACCTTTAATTGCTGAAATATACGGTCATCCAGTATCCATTTCCTTTTAAATATACCAGTACAGCTACAATGCTGGCAACTACCTGACAATGTGGAAAATTGCCCAATTATGTCTTGTACTCAAAAAGCGGACAAATCCAACCCAGCCAATTATCGCTCTATCAATCTACTCCTGATCATCAGCAAAGTGATGGAAGAGATTGTCGACAGTGCCATCAAGCGGCACTTGCTCAGCAATAACCTGCTCACCTGAGGCTCAGTTTGGGTTCCAGCAGGGTCACTCAGCTCCTGACCTCATTACAGCCTTGGTCCAAACATGGACCAAGTGGCAGATGGAGTTTAACCCTGAAAAGTGTGAGGTCGTCCATTTTGGAAGGACAAACACGAATGCAAAATACTGGGTTAACGGTAGGGTTCTTGGGCATGTGGAGGAGCAGAGAGACCTTGGGGTCTATGTGCATAGATCGTTGAAAGTTGCAACTCAAGTGGATAGGGCTGTGAAGAAGGCATATGGGGTGTTAGCGTTCATTAGCAGAGGGATTGAATTTAAGAGCCGTGAGGTGATGATGCAGCTGTACAGGACCTTGGTAAGGCCTCATTTGGAGTACTGTGTGCAGTTCTGGTCGCCTCATTTTAGGAAGGATGTGGAAGCCTTGGAGAGGGTGCAGAGGAGATTTACCAGGATGTTGCCTGGAATGGAGAATAAGTCTTACGAGGAAAGGCTGAACATTCTAGGCCTCTTCTCATTAGAACGGAGAAGGATGAGGGGTGACATGATAGAGGTTTATAAGATGATCAGGGGAATAGATAGGGTAGACAGTCAGAAACTTTTTCCCCGGGTGGAGCAAAGCGTTACAAGGGGTCATAAATTTAAGGTGAAGGGTGGGAGATATAAGGGGGATGTCAGGGGAAGGTTCTTTACCCAGAGAGTGGTCGGGGCATGGAATGCCTTGCCTGGGGAAGTTGTTGAGTCAGAAACTTTAGGGACTTTCAAACGGCTTTTAGATAGGTATATGGATAAAGGAGAATGATGGGGTATAGATTAAATTGTCCTTGACAGAGGACAAAGGATCGGCACAACATCGTGGGCCGAAGGGCCTGTTCTGTGCTGTATTTTCTATGTTCTTAAAAGAGCTGAATTCCAGAGGTGAGGTGAGAATGACTGCCCTTGACATCAAGGCAGCATTTAACCAAGTATGGCATCAAGGAGCTCTAGCAAAACTGGAGTCAATGGGAATCAGGGGAAAAGTCTACGCTGGTTGGAGTCATATTTAGCAGAAAGGAAGATGGTTGTGGTTGTTGGAGGTCAATTATCTCAGTCCCAGGACATCACTGCAGGAGTTCCTCAGGGTAGTGTCCTAGGCCCAACTATCTTCAACTGCTTCATCAATGACCGTCCCTCCCTTATAAGGTCAGAAGTGGGGATGTTCGCTGATGATTGCACAATATTCAGCACCATTCGCAACTCCCCAGATACTGAAGCAGTCTGTGTCCATATGCAGCAAGATCTGGACAACATCCAGGCTTGGGCTAATAAGTGGCAAGTAACATTTACGCTACCCAAGTTACAGACAATGACCATCTCATACAAGAGAGAATCTAACAATCTCCCCTTGACATTCAATGGCATTACCATTGCTGAATCCTCCACTATCAAAATCCTGGAAGTCACCATTGACCAGAAACTGAACTGGACTAGCCACCTAAATACTGTGGATACAAGAGCAGGTCAGAGGCTGGGAATTCTGCAGCAAGTAACTCACCTCCTGACTCCTCAAAGCCTGTCCACCATCTACAAGGCACATGTCAGGAGTGTGATGGAATACTCTCCGCTTGCTCGAATGGGTGCAGCTCCAACAACACTCAAAAAGCTCGACACCATCCAGGACAATGCAGCCTGCTTGATTGGCACCCCATCCACGACCTTCCAACATTCACTCCTTTCACCACCGACGCACAGTGGAAGCAGTGTGTACCATCGACAAGATGCACTGCAGCAGCTCACTAAGGCTCCTTAGACAGCACCTTCCAAACCTGTGACCTCAACCACCTAGAAGGACAAGGGCAGCAGATGCATGGGAACACCACCACTGCAGGTTTCCCTCCAAGCCGCACACCATCCTGACTTGGAACTATATCGCCGTTGCTGGGTTAAAATCCTGGAACTCCCTTCCTAACAGCACTGTGGGTGTACCTACACCCCAAGGACTGCAGCGGTTCAAGAAGGCAGCTCAACACCACCTTCTCAAGGGCAATTAGGAATGGGCAGTAAATGCTGGCCTAGCCAGTGACCCATGAATGAATAAAAAAAAATAGACTGACATGGTTGGTGAAAAGGGTTTTTAAAAAAATCATTTGTGGTAAAGTGCAGTTCAATATGCTTCACCATTGCAACCCAAAGACTGCTTCCTTGAGCTGAACCAATTATTGTCCTCTGTTTCTACAATGGGCTGGATTCTATAAGCTTGCTGCCAATCTCTGCGGACGCTTCAAAAATACGACAAAGAGCCACCGCGATATCAAGCGCGGCAGCTCATTTAAATAACTGGGGCGGGCCGCATCCCCCGCCACCCCCCCCTCCCCCCACTCCCCAATCATGTGGAGGGGGCAGGCTGTTCGGCCCCAGCAATGGCATCAGCTGGCAGTGCGTAGGCACTGATGCCATTTTTAAAGGGCTGTCAGCCCTACCAGCTTATTTAAATATTTAAAGAAATATTCAATAAAATTACACAAATACATTTATTTTGCCCCTCTCCCACACCCCCAATAAAAATTAAATTAAGTATTTGCCCTACCCCCCCGCCAAGAACACCCCTAAACTATCTGACCTTCCCCGCCCCCCCAAAGGGCAAAGAGTTGAAACTACAACCCTTCCCACCATCCCCTACACCAATGACATTAATTTGACCCTGTCCCACCTCCTCCTGCACTGATAAACTTACCTTCTCCCCACCCCCCCCCCCCCCCCCACCACTCCCACCAGTGTTGAGCCTCGTTTCCCTGGACGGGGATCCGAAGGCATGGGAGTGCCGGCCGCCACTCTGAAGATCCCAGGTAAGTGCAGGTTAATTTATTACTTGTATTCATTTGCATATATTAATTCAGGTCCCATCGCCCAGTGGCAGGGAGGCCGCCACCGTGTCTCACCGTTGCCGGGAGGATCGGGCCGGGCCCTGTAGGCGTTGAGGTCAGTGGTGGGCCTCATCCGGGGCCATCTTCAGGCGCCACCTCCACGCCCCCCGACATCGAGGTTTCCTTAAAACCCAGCCCAATGAGTACAATTTCCTTGTCACACAGCTGAAAGCTTTATTGCAATAGTTGTGGAATGTGTGTTAAGGTGCACATTTTAAGCCTACTTCTGGGCAATGATGCAGTGACCATTCAAAAGTTCAGTAGTTTTGGACACATCACCCCCTTTTAATGACTTCTACAGACTCCTTCCTGACATCTGTGTTTCTGTGACTATGTGTCAGGATTGTTGTGAATTTTTATATCCTGTTTCGACACTTACTGATAGCTTCTTTCTAACCCAAGAGAAAAATAAATCCAGTAATAGTGATCGGAGAAGGTAATATTTATTATTTGCTTCTCTGACCACCTTGGACAAACACCATTTGAAGACTGGCAACATCCTCTCCAATAGGCCAGAGAGGTCGCATTTAATATAAACAGCAGCACTCTCAAAAATTGCAGGATAAATAAAGAAGAAAAACATTTGGCATATCTTAATGCTTCCATTTAGAAAAAGTCCACTCCAGGCACTAATTGTTTTTTTTTTGGATGGAGAACTTCCTGACATAAGCTGTAAATTTGTCAGCTTGAACCAGCGCCCCTGACAGTAATCAGACATCACGTGACCTGCATGTGTCATTTTTTTCTCCCCCCTCTCTTTTCCTCCTCTGAAGGCCTGGATTTCCTCAATGAGGATATCATTCCCTGGGTATCTTGCCCAAGTTCCAATAAATATATCTGACAGTTATTCAGGCACTTGAGCTGTGGGAGGAAAAAGAGGGGTATCATAACTAGGCCCCATCACGTTTCCACTCAGCATTTACACGCACACGCACATGCATGCACAGAGCTAAGCAACCTTTTCCTATCCCAACTAACACCTTTTTCTAACATGCCCATGGCTATGTGCTGTTTTAAACACAACCTTATAGAACGAAAGATTACTGTAATACACCTTTTTTTGGTATCTCATACTTTATCTAGAGTATAATACACTATCTATAGTACATCTGATTTATTCTTCTATTTTCAGGTTGATAACCTATAAAACAAAGACGCTGAAGATGTCTGTGCTAGACACCAGGTCTTCAGAGAATAAGAAGGTTGCCAACAAGATGACATTTGACTTCCAACAAAATGCACCATCAGACAATGACTCTGGCTGTGCTCTGGAAGAGTATGCGTGGGTTCCCCCAGGACTCAAACCTGAACAGGTTGGTAAAACTTATATACCAGTTACTCAGGGAAATAAGTTTGATCTACTACTGTTAATTCAAAGTCGATTTTTGCTTCAAGAAAATTCAAATGATCCAATAGATTAGAATGAAGCAATTTTAATGTAACAGCACAGGTTGGTGATTTTTGTCTGATTTCAACAGATAATTCAAATTAAGCAACATTGATTTAAGAGGAGTAGGCTGTAGATACAGAAAAGTAACCATAGAAGGTTTGTAGTCACAGCTAGTTACTAGAAATTTAATTAGTTTGCTTTAATTGTACTTTAAAAATGCTTGCTTATTAATTTTTATCTTTAAGGTTTGATTGTACAGGGATACCTACATAGTGATTGTTAACTCTGCAGTAGGTAAATGTTACTGAAAAGTGGCAAACAACATTCATAAGCAACACTCAAACAAATGACAGCAAATGACCATTAACAGCAAGAGAGAGTCTAGCCTCCTGCCCTTGTCATTCAATAGCATTACCATCACCAAAACCTCTGCCATCAACATCCAAGAGATTGCCATTGACCAGAAACTTAACTGGACCTCCCACATAAATGCCATGGCAACTAAAGCAGGTCAGAGACTGAGTATTGTGGGGCAGGTGACTCATCTCCTGACTCCCCAAAGCCTCTCCTCTATCTACAAGGCAGAAGTTAGGAGTGTGATGGTATACTCTCCGGTTGCTTAGATGGTTGCAGCCCACAACAACACTCAAGAAGTTCAACACCATCCAGGGCAAAGCCCATCCACCACTTTAACCATCTACTTCCTCAACAGTAG
Organism: Heterodontus francisci; assembly: GCF_036365525.1. Classification (NCBI taxonomy): domain Eukaryota; kingdom Metazoa; phylum Chordata; class Chondrichthyes; order Heterodontiformes; family Heterodontidae; genus Heterodontus; species Heterodontus francisci. Next base: position 63,253,802 of record NC_090395.1, on the reverse strand, counting down.
AAGGACAAGGCCAGCAGATGCATGGGAGCAACATCACCTCCAAGTCGCACATCATCCTGACCTGGACATATATTGCTGTTCCTTACAGCACTGTGGGAGTACCTTCACCACACAGACTGCAGTGGCGCATCACTACCTTTCCAAGGGCAACTAAGGATGGACAATAAATGCTGGCCTTGCCTGATCCAACAAATATCCCAACTCTAACCCTGACCCAACCCTCTGCCCAGCCCGATCCTGGGCCTAATCCACTGCTTAACCCTATCCCTGGTCCAACATACTACATCAACCCCAGATCTAGCTCCCATTGATCTTCCCAAATTTAGATGACCTTTGACATCCAATGTCAGAGCTTCTCGTGCTTTGAAACTGTGAAATGAGTATGTTATTTCACTTCATCACTGGATCAAAATCCTGAAACTCTCAACCTCGCAGCTTTGTGGGAGCACCTTCAGTACATGGACTGCAGCAGTTCAAAAAGAAGTCCTACCACCATATCCCGAGAATGATTAAAACGAAATAGGACACTTTGATTAGTTTGTAGAAGGGAGCAGTTAGAGTCAAATCACAGCACTAGTCTGAACTTTACTGAGGGGCCTGTAACTCACACCAGTTCTAATGCACTTTTGATCCTGAAGCATCTGCATTGTATAATCACTTTGATATGCTCTTAACTGTGTGCTGCTGGAAGTAAACCAAAATAATGCTGCAGTTCTGTCCATTTCGATCCAGCTACAGGATCGGTTGTGTGGATATGCGCCTTGTGCACGCCATAATAAATTGCATGATGGCACATGTGGTGGTGACCAACTGTTCTACGGTGCATTAGAGATCAACCCCTAGAAGCCTCATTTAATTTTAAATAATGCCCTGCCTGGTTTAACTGCCTTGAAGGACATATTCCAGTCTGGGTATCAGGAATCTGATCCAGAACCTGGACACCGTGATTCATTAGGGTTTTTCTCCTGTTGTTCTCATTGGAACATAGGAACATACGAGCAGGAGTAGGCCATTCAGCCCATCAAGCCTGCTCCCTCCTCTCATCAATGAATCCTTGTTTCCATGCCCTCTTTTTGAATGATTTTCTATCTTAAAGAATGACAGTGATGGCTTTAAATACACAGGTGCACCAATATTTCCGCTGTCTACCAGAAGAAAACATCCCGTATGTAAACAGCATTGGAGAGAAATTCCGTATTAAACAGCTCCTTTATCAGCTTCCACCCCATGATAATGATGTAAGTATCTATGTAATTCTGTGCAAGCATGATTCAGTCATTAACTGTTAGAATTTATCCTCAAAAGATTAAAAACCTACACATAAAGAACTTTCAAGTGATTTTTTTTCTTAAAGCACAGAAGTGAGTACAAAGAAGTATCAAAGACTTATTTGTTCTCCCTTGAAGGTCCATGTTTTATTGATCACAGCACTTGGCAATATAACTCTCTTTTGCCATACCTCATCCATAAGTATCTTGTAAGCCTGCGAACACATCCGTGATCAACAAATCACAGGGGATGATCTTGACTTTGTGCCATAGTGTTAAAACCCCTGATAGCAAGTCAGTAGCCTATTGTTATTACCATTGACTTCAACAGGCTGCCAATTTGCTGTCACTCATTTTACGCGCAAAGTCAATGTCTACCCCACCGAGTGAAGAATCTGTGCCTATCACTGCCTGGCATTGAGCACTACTGTGCCAACATGCCATTCTTGGGATCAGTGACAGCTGTCTTGCCTCTGAATCAGAGGTCAAGAGTTCAAGCCTTAATCCAGTGATTTGAGCACATAATCTAGGCTTACACTACAGTGCAGTACTAAAGGAGTGCTGTACTGTTGGAGTTGCTACATTTGGATGAAACATTGAACCAAAGGCCCTCTCACGTGATCGTAAAAGTTCCCTTGGCACAATTGATGAAGAGCAGGAAGTTCTCCCAGTTCCTGACATATATTTATCCCTCAACCAACATTGCTAAAAAAAAAAATTACCTTGGTATTTATTTCATTGCTATTTGTGGGACCTTACTGATTGCAAATGGGTTACCACATTTCCTATATTGCAACAGTACCTACACTTCAAAAATACAATATTGGCAGTAAAGCACTTTGGGACATCCGTGAGGACGCGAAAGGCTCCATATAAATGCAAGTTATTTCTTACCCTACAGTCTTCCTATCACACCATCCAGCTTTCTTAATGATTCCATAGCTATTTCTTTACACAGAGTGGTGGGTGCGTGGAATGCACTGCCAGCGGTGGTAGTAGAAGCAGATACATTAGGGACATTTAAGCGACTCTTGGATAGGTACATGGATTATAGTAGTATGAAGGGTATGTAGGTAGTTTGATCCTAGAGTAGGTTAAAGGTTTGGCACAACATCGTGGGCCGAAGGGCCTGTACTGTGCTGTACTGTTCTATGTTCTATTGCCTCCACTACTCTAGCCAGATAACCATTCCACACCTCAATCAACCTTCATATGAAGAAATTCCTGACATCAGTCCTAAAATTTACCTTTCAATATTTAAATCTTTGCCCCCTTGTCCTAGTGTCACTGTTTAACTTGAAGTAAGTGTTCCAGCTCGACCTGTCTGTAACATTCACTCTGCTACATAACTCTCATCTCCCTCATCTTAGTTGAAAACTACAACCAAGTTTAAAGTAAACCAATAATTTAATGTATAAACATGTCAAAAAAGTTTAATAAGCCTATCCTCCACTCATGAGGCTGAATTAAATGAACTTACTATGACTTCAAAATGGAACAGTAAATTTTGAAAATATACAGCAGGACCTCCAGCCTTGAAGAAAAAAAAAGCACAGTTTTGGATAGAAAGCTTTTATCAAATCCCAGACACTGACAGAGCTGAAATAAAAACAAGAAGTTCTGGAAATACTCAGCAGGTCTGGCAGCATCTGTGGCGAGAAAAGCAGAGTTAACATTTCAAGTCAGTGATGATGAAGGGTCACTGACCTGAAACGTTAACCCTTCTTCTCTCTCCACAGATGCTGCCAGACCTGCTGAGTATTTCTTGTTTTTATTTCAAATTTCCAGCATCTGCAGTATTTTGCTTTTATATTACTGTCAGAGCTGATGTGTATTTCCATCTTTCACAGTTTGTCTTACTGTTACTCACAGTTCTGTTCTTCCTAAGTTGTGCAGTTGGTCTCACTTGTGGAATAAGAGCAATGAGAAATCCAAAATTTCACTCAACAAACGGCAGAGAACATCCATCTTACTCCATACTTAACAAACCCAAACAATGGCAACATGGAGCTTTGAAACCAGCCATTTTTGACATTACAAGTTATTTAACAGGACTTCATCTACCTGTTTTCCTTTTAAAAGAGAAATTTAATTATTTCTCCCCCACATCCTCTCGTGTCTAAAAACATTTTAAGAGACAGGAACTAGAACTGCTCGGGGATACAATAACCTCTATTACTTCCTCAAAACAAATTAATTTTCCACTGGCTTTTTTTAAAGTACATAACCGTGAGCACAATGACAGAGAATTTGTCCATTTGCAATTTCTGCTGACCCATGGGAGCTAGCCAATAGCTACAATATTTTTTGGCTGGGATCTCAATTAAGTAACCTGAATGCAAATCAATCTTTAATAGTCACCACCCATTCCTTGTTTAGTGGTAAAGAGCATATTCTGGTGTAATACTAAGCCATATACAACAGAGGAACGTTGAAGTGCATATCCAGATACCTGAAAATAGCAGGACTGGTAAATAAGGTTGTTAAGGCATATGGATACTTTCCTTTATTAGCTGAGATATAGAGTATTAGAGCAGAAGGCTATCCTAGAGCTGTATAAAACACTAGTTCAGCCACAGCTGGAGATCTGCGTACAGTTATGGTCACGGCATTACAGGAAGAATATGATCACACTGTAAATTTCCATAAAACTTTAGCTTTGAGTCTCAATTTATACTGAGTTAACTAATCTGGGGCTGCTGTTGGGGCACACAACAATTGCTTTTGGCCTGGATGAAGGGAATTAGCCCTGGGTTTCTGCTTCTGATTGCTATCCGATGACCTCTCCTACAACAGTGGGTGTCTGCGAGTGTCCAATGCTAGCCTCAGCTGAGATGCTTCCCATGATCCATGGAGACTCAATGCCTAGGCAAGTAGAGAAAGAGTGACCATTTGGGAAAGATAAAGGAAGGTGCCAGATACCCATGGAAGCACCAATGAGAGGGAAGAAAATCAGAGAAGCAAAAGTCAAATCGATCATATGTTAATTTTTAGACTATTCTCTGGGAATGGTACTGTAATTCACAAAGGGTTAATATTTCTTTTTCTGTTCCCATGAGAAATAATGGCAAACTAAAAGCACTCGTTGGAACATTCAAAACTATTACAACAGTTTATTTGTTAACTGCAAATGGAGTAATAAAGAGTATTTGATTTCATAAACAAACCTCCTAAGGTAAGATTACCATGAAGAATGAAAACTTATATGGCTAGGCACTAAAACATAACTGATGCTAATTATAGCAATTTCTCACATGCTTAAATTGGTTTGTATAATGTAGTAGGCAGTAAAAACCCTTTTTAAATGCACAAAGGACAATTATCTATACATTTTCAGTAAGATATTCCACTCACAGAACTTCTGTTAATATCCGTGCAGATTTTACAGAGAGAAAATAAACTACTTACTGGAAAGAACTCCTCACCAAAATGAAAATATATTTTTTTAATTGTTAAGGGACTGGCCGATAAAACTGTTTATTACACTTCCTTTTACGAGCTGGGGCCCACTTTTGAATCAAGCACAGACCAAGACACTAAGGGCTGGATTTTCAAAATGACATCAGGAACATCAGCTGGATGATTTCCCATTCCTGACCCCAAGCCTCAGCTGCGTTACCAATGCGACGCAATCGTCAAATGATAATGCCCTAATTTGGCAGGAGGTGAGCTTGGCGCCCAATCAGTAGCGCCAAGTGTCTGCAGGAGGCGGGAGCTGCCTGCAGAGGGCGAGCGGCAAAGGCAGGCGGCAGCCATGACTTGGTCTGCCGCTGCCGCTGCCTTGCCAGGGAGAGCAGGCAGCTCCCTAGAGGGCCAGCAGAACAGACAGGCGAGGCAGTGGTTCCCGAATAAAAAAAACAAAGTCCTGGCGCTGGGCCCGGCACAAGATCCCTGTGGGCTAAAAACATCTCTTCCTCAAACAACAAAGTTATTACCCCAGCCCTCTGTGAGACCAACAGCTGTGCAACATCGAGCATCAGACTGGTCAGGCTCGCCAGACCCCTCTTTGAAAATTGCAGTGCAGACTTCGCTGCCCCCTTAGCGAGCTTCTGAAGGAGCTTAATGGCCCCTTAATTGGAGGGGAGCAGTTTCCCCATTCCCTTCCCCCTCCCCCACCCTCACATTAAAAATTGCAGACTGTCCCAGAGGCGTTGGGTTTCAGAGACGACCTCCAGGACCTCGATTTTTTAAATCGCATCCACACTGGCTCCTGACCCCTTGGCCCTTTCAAAATCTGTCCCCATAAAGTCTCTTCTCTCTGAAAGCAGGAAGGGCCCTTAGTGAAATTTGTTTGGATAAGTTTAACCAAGTTTGTAGTGGGTGCAGGATGTCTACAATTCAGCATTATTTCGGAGGCAGAAGCCAAAGTTAAGCCTGTATGTTTTGCACGGGTTGTGCTAACTCGAGAAAGACCTCATGACTTAGAATGGCTTTTAAACAGGATCAGAACATAAACATTGAGACCAGACCTGACCATGCATATTCTTATTCTTCCCTATCTTTGTGTTCTTTATCACTTCTCTTTTCTTGACCTTTCGGGTGGGAGGTGGTTCATGGTGGGTAGAAGCACTGAGAACTATCGCCCACATTTTCTGCTGGTGGGGGCAGGACACTGGACAGGGAAGCTGGGATCATGGGAGTTTTTTGCTCTCCCTCCATAAGCTACAACTCATTCAAAATAGTTTAGCGCAGGTTCTCACCTGGACTAAATACTGCAGTGGAATCCCATCACTTCAGCCTCTCCAAATATTTTGGCTCCACTATTGGCAGCAGTGCCTTCAGTTGCTGCTGCCCAAAGCTCTAGAATTCCCTCCCTAATTCTCTCCTCCCTCTCGTCCTTTAAGATCTTCCTTAAAACTGAACTCTTTGACTAAGTTTTTGGTCACCTGTTCTAATGCCTCCATCTTTGGCTCAATGTCAGTTGTCCAGTTATGCTCCTGTGAGGTGCCTTGGGATGATGTACCTCATTAATGGCACTATATAAATGCAAGTTGTTGTTGTTATTATTGACTTTCCCCTCCTCAACCAATGGAGGCGCAGGACAACTACACAACCACACTGATTGATTCAGCTAACCCAGCACAGGCTACCATCAATTCCCAGACCTAACTCTTCTTAGAACCAGCTCATGACTTTTATTTCAAAGAAATGTAACATCTGTATAAAGCTTTATCACATCCTCGAGATGTCTTAAAGCATTGCATCGTTAATAGATTAATTTTGAAGCGCAGTCACCATTATTCTATATACAGCAAGGTTTCAGATAGTAAATTACCCATTATTGTGTTGTTGATGGTGTTGGTTGAAGAAGAGATTTTGGCTACAACACGGATAGAGCTATCTGCTCATCCTTAAATATCCACATTACCCATTCGAACATGTAGAAAAACCTTGCTTTAATGCCTTAGCCAAAAGATACCACCTCCAACAATGCATTAATCCCCAAATAGCAGCCTAGATCATGTACTCAAGTCCTGCAGTAGGGTTTAAACTCAAAATCTACTACCACGGCAAGTGGGCTATCAACTGAGACAAACTGAGTGGCCACAGACACATCAGGAGAGACTTCAAAATATTTTTTAAAACACTAGATTTTCAAGCAATGTATTGTTGATTTTATTACTTTGCAATAAAGGTGCATATCCAACATATCTCTCAAGGAGACTGGAATACAAAGGGGAGGAAGTAATGCTTCGATTTTAAAGTGTCTTGGTTAGACCCCCATCTGGACCATTGTATTCAGTTCTGAACTCCACACTTCAGGAAGATATATTGGCCCAGGAGTGGGTACAGCACATATTCACCAGAATGATATCTGGGCTTAAAAGGTTAAATGACAAGGACAGGTTACATTAATGAGTTGTATCCTCCTCTTTGAGTTTAGATGGTTGAGTGGTGATCTAATCAAGGTGTTTAAAATGATAAAAGGATTCAATAGAGAAAATGCAGGGAAACTATTTCCTCTGTTGGGGAACCCAGAACAAGGGATTAAAATTAGAGATGGCCATTCAGCAATGAAATCAGGAGGCACTTTTTCACAAAGATTAATAGAGATGTGGAACTCTCTCTGTGAAAAGTCTGTAGATGCTGGATCAATTTAAATTTCAAGGCTGAAATTGACAGGTTTTGATTCAGCAAAGGTGTTAAGGGATATTGATCAAATGCAGGTCAATGGAGTTAAAGTACAGCTCAGCCATGATTTAACTGAATGGCAGAAGATGCTCGAAGGGCTGTATGGCCTATTCCTGTTCATATAACATCAACCATTGCAATCAACATTAACACCCTCTTCTGTCTCAAACTAGTGCTTAAAATTTATAATTTCTTGTCAAAATATATTATGTACAATAACTGCCCAGGATTTAAATATAGACTGCAAGGCTTTATGCACATCACCAGAACCACCCCCCACCCCCCCCCCCCCCCCCCACCCCCCACCCATTAAATTCACTTTACTGTAACTTGGCCAATTTCTCTCTATAAATTGTGCAGTTTAAAAGTACTACACTAACCGGTTCATTTTGAGCCCCTTCTGTCCCTGAAGTTTCAGCTGCACCCTTTGATTCACAGGATATATAAAGCAATGAAGTTGACTATCTTGTTTTTTTCTCTGAAGGAGAAGTACTGCCAATCACTGAGCGAAGAGGAGAAGAGGGAATTGCGTGTGTTCAGTGGTCAGCGGAAGAGGGAAGCTCTGGGACGCGGAATTGTTCAAGTGTTTCCTTTAACTACCACTGGAGCACTTTGTGAAAAGGTAAGGCAAAAGTAAACGGGGATCAAGTAGGGCAAGTGAACTTGAACTTAGCAGTATTAGTTGGAAGTGGAGTAAAGGACAGCAAAGGTTTTATTTACAAATGGCACAGTTTCTCCTTAACCTACACTATTAATGGACTAGCTCAATCAAGCTAGTGTAATCCTTACATTCAGACCTAACAGGCAAATTTAAACCATTTACTATGACTCCCTGCATCTACTAATGCTTTAAGCCTCCCAGTTGTCCCTCTACATCGTAGGATATGTTCTAATTCATGTCTCCAACTTAACTGTTCCCTTGGCTTTAGCCTGTTGTCCTTGTTGATGGCTTTAATCCCTACCTGCCACCTTCATTGCTCAATTTGGATGTAGAGAAATGTGCACAAATGTACAGAACTTAAAGGAAGTCATGTAAAAGGGGCAGTTATAACAAGCCAAAGGTTTTTGGCCAAGGAAAGAGAGAATGGAAATAAAAACCTGACCTCAAAACCTACAGCTTTAGTTTTTACCCCTCTATTTTATGCCTGCTCTGAGTTTTTCCAATTGCAAGAGATGTGTTGCATATCTCCTGACTCTATCAGATCACTCTAATCGCTTCACGGCAACCTTTAGGACCCTGTGATGCCTGGATGGGCCTTTCATGGAGGGGACTATTCTCGTGATGTAACTGATCATGCTCAGAAGCATACCTTAAAGCAATGTAGAATGGATAGAAATTGGTATTGCTAGACAATATGTATATGTGCACATGATGAAATATATTGTTTAAGATTTTTTGTTTATTCATTTACGGGATGTGGGCATTGCTGACAAGGCCAGCATTTATTGCCCATCCCTAATTTCCCTTAGCTGATTAGTTTTCTAGGCCACTTCAGCGGACAGTTAAGAGTCAACCACATTGCTGTAGGTCTGGAGTCACATGTAGGCCAGACCAGGTAAGGACAGCAGATTTCCTTCCCGAAAGGACATTACTGAACCAGATGGGTTTTTACGACAAAATAAAGAGCGTAGAATATATTAGATTGTCTTTTGCGTTCGACTTTATGTCAAAATTATATTGCTATAACCACAAATGCAGAATTAAAGAAATGGGGGTGAATTATCGTGGTAGTCAGAATGTAGAAAAGACCCAAAAACATAACAGAACTCTTAACAGCACCGGCAAATGGTCTTGATTATATAGTGTTTATTTACATCATCATTTAGAATCTCACAGCATGGAAGGAGGCCATTCAGCCCATCATGCCTGTGAAAGCTCTTTGAAAGAACTATCCAATTACATGCACTCCCCTGCCCTTTCCCTACAGCCCTGCTAAATTTTCCCCTTCCAAGTATTTATACTTATCTACCTACATTAAATCTGACTGCTCAGGGTGACCAATGATACATCTGATGACATGGGAGTGCAGCTATATTACAGACTGCCTCCTCCTGGGACTGGGACAGGTTCTGCAAGGGAAGTACAGCCATAGCTGGTTTGACACTGGAGTTCATTTTGAGTGAACAGAATTTGAAACAATGGGTCAACCTGATTCTGAGTTTGACTGCATATATGTAATAAGCAAAACCCATTCAATGCAGTAGCATATTTCACTGCTCTGCACCTCCAGTGCTCAATCCACAAGATTAGTCTGATGACAAAGGCCTTTTGGTCCAAATTATCTCATTTGGCTGAGAAAATTCCAGTTTCCCCACTCCCAACAGCATCCAACTGTTTCTTAAATGATTGCAGGGTTTTGCCTCACTCCCACATCAGGAAGTCTATTCCATCTATTCATTCTTTACGTGAAGAGTTTCCTGAAATTGCCATTTTGCAGTTTGAACCTCTTCCCCAGTCCAACTATCATAGTCTGACTTTAAGCAATGCTCCCACAGCCACCTCATACTTCATTCCTCAGGCAATTTAGATCAGTCATCTGGATTGATAACTCTACCACTGCATAAATGTTGTAGGTCAAGGTGTAGTATAGACAAAGTTAATGCTACACAGGGAGTGGAGGAATACTGTGGAGGAGCTCCATTTGTTGATTAAGATTCAAAAATGACAGCTGGTAAAATGCATGTGAAATGGCAGCATATATTTTGTAGGTTAGGTGCACATTGTCTACCTGAGGCCTGGAAGAAGCTGGTGGCAAAATTGATCAAAATGAATCGCCTCCCATCCCTGTAGATTGCGAAACAACAACTTACATTTACATAGCGCCTTCAATGTAGTAAAACATCCCAAGGCACTTCACAGGGATGCTATCAAACAAATTTTGACGCTGCGCCACATAAGGAGATATTAGGCCAGGTCTGCAAAAGCTTGGTCAAAGAGAGAGGTTTTTAAGGAGTGTCTTAGAGAAGGGGAGGGAGGTAGAGAGGAGTAGAGGTTTAGGGAGGAAATACCAGAGCTTGCGGCCTAGGTAGCTGAAGGCAAGGCCACCAATGTTGGAGCAATTCAAATCACGGTGTAGAAGAGGCCAGAATTGGATGAGCACAGAGGTCTTGGAGGGGTGTAGGGCTGGAGGAGGCTACATAGCTGGTGGGGGAGGGTGTTGAGGCCATGGATGGATTTGAAAACAAAGATGAGAATTTTAATATTGTAGAAAGGGGTCTTGTGTTCACGTATCTGTTCATGCATTTTCAGTGTGGTGGGAAGATAAACGGCGGGGATGTTGCTGTCTTTGCTCAGAGAGCTGGAAACCGGACATGTTGGCACCCTTACTGCTTTGGATGCATCATCTGTCAGGAACTACTGGTGGACCTCATTTACTTTTACCAGGACGGGAAGATATATTGCGGTCGGCACCACGCTGACCTCTTTAAACCACGCTGTGCATCATGTGACCAGGCGAGTGTCTTTCAATATTCCCTTCTATTTTACTTGCTGGTCCTCAGCCCTATTCTTGTGCCTTATTGTTATAGGGGAGTGCTAACCCTGCCTCTGGCCAGTTTCTGCTTGCCTCCTTCACCAGAGAGCAGTTGTTTACACACACCATTGAATTAGCTATTGAGAAGCGAGCTATTGGTCAATCACAGTCAACAAGTCATTTTAGTATTACCTGCACTAATCAAGCTCACGAAGCATTTCATCTCCTCTCCTGTTGAGAATGACAGGACCCGACCCTTCTGTTACACTTCACACCAAAGCTTTAGAATTGGAATTGGCATGAAGTGTGTCATTTTTCCACTATCAACGTTCCCTTCTTTCTTCTCCCAGTCATTGACTTTTTTCCACAAGATTTATCCAGGAGTTTCATAGCTTTATTGGTTGTAGGAAAGAGTGAGTTAGGGTAAGATATGGTGCACGAGTCCTGATCTCAACAGTGCTAAGATGGAGGGAGAAGGGAATTCATTAGAAGATCAGGAGGAACGAGAGAAGAGCAATGACCATATTCATAGATGGAGAAAGCCAAGGTTGTGACAGAGAGGATAGAGACTGCAGGGGAGGGAAAAGATACTTATCGGATGAGAAGCATTTTCTCAAAGCTTGTCTTGAAGTGGAGAAAAGTGCTAGAATCTCCTGAGATACAGAAGTAGACAAGTCTTGCATGGAATTTGTCCTTAAAGAACATAAAGGATTATTGAGGAGAATAAATGTTGAGCAAGTAAACTCCCTGGAGGCAGCTTTAAACGCAGGAAAAGCAAGAGTTCCATTTACAGTAAGAGGACATAGAGGCCAAGAATGTGAGTAAATAAAGGACCAAGAGTAATGCCAAAGAGATAAGAGCAGTTGACGTGATTTGCAAAAGCCTTAAGGAAATTATGTCCCTGAAGAATTAAATTTTAAAAAAATGTATTGTCACTGGTCCTTCAAAGGACATGAAGATTTAATGATTCAATCGATGCATTGAGAATTAATCTGTGCTCTGAAACTTAGCAATCTGAAAGAAGTTAACAACTGATTTTAACTCTGCTTGAGAGTCAAGAGCAGAGAGCCAAAGTGGGGGAGAACAACCCGGACCCCCAGGCCTCATTTACATGCCCGGACTTTGATTCCTGGCCGAAGCAGTTGGGAATGACCTTACTGTCAATGAATGGGAGTCAAAATTGGTGGAGAGGTGAGACCAGTGCAGGGATGTCCTGCTGAACCTTTATAAAGCTCTGGTTAGGCCCCAACTGGAGTATTGCATTCAGTTCTGGTCACCACACTTCAGGAAGGATGTAAGGGTCCTTGAGAGGGTGCAGAGGAGATTTATCAGAATAGTTCTGGGGGGATGGGGATTTTAGTTACAAGGTTAGGTTGGAAAAGCTGGGGTTGTGCTCCTTAGAACAAAGGAGATTGAGAGGAGATTTAGCAGAAGTGTACAAGAATATGACAGGCTTAGATAAGTTAGACAAGGAAAAACTATTCCCATTGGTACAAAGTTTAGGGGATGCAAGATTAAAGATTTTGGGCAAGAGATGCAGAGGAAATGTGATGAAGAACATTTTTATGCAGCGAGTGGTAATGATCTGAAACTCGCTGCCCACGAGGGTGGTGGAAATGGAGATAAACAATGATTTCAAAAGGAAATTGGATTGGCATTTGAAGGAAATAAACTTGCAGGGCTACGGGGATTGAATGGGGGAATGGGACTGACTGAATTGCTCTGCAGAGAGCTGGCATGGATTCGATGGGCTGAATAGCCTTCTTCTGTGCCGTGCATGACTCTAAATGGTCCAAGCAAAGTAAGTATGAAATGGAAGAGGGTGGAAAGCCCAGGAGAAGGAGAGGCTCAAGAAATGCTTGCACGAGAAACCTTGCAAAAAATCACTTAGCGGGGCTTCAGCAGCCAGGGTTTTCACCGGTTGGTTGGAATATTGAGAGGGCCGAAGTCAGGTACATGGTAAAAATGGCATGCATGTCCTAATGATGCCATCAGGGTGCAACACCTCCACCTCAATTAGACCCCCACTCCTCTGGCTCAGGTGGATTTCCTAGCCCTGAATTCAGGCACGTAAAAATGGCGGGGTCCAGAACCGCACCGTCATGGGGGCGGGAACAAGGCGCGAATTCAACTGCCATCTTATTTCCCCCATGTCACACAGGGAAAGAGTTAAAACGTGGGAATGTAGAGTGTCATTACTGTGAGTGAATAACAATGATTGCTTTTTTCCTTTGGCATTTCAGTTGATCTTTGCTGAAGAGTGCACAGAGGCAGAAGGCAGATATTGGCATATGGACCACTTCAGTTGTACTGAATGTGAAGCAATTCTTGGAGGACAGAAATACATCATGAAGGAAGGGCAGCCATATTGTTGTGGCTGCTTTGAGACGCTTTACGCAGAGTACTGTGAAAACTGCAGAGAGATAATTAGTGAGTATATATTTTTTTAAAAATCCAAAATGGGCAAGAGAGATAATTATTGAATATATTAAAAAAAAAGAAAATTCCCGACTGTCTTAACTCAAGAACTAGACTGGAATTTTAATGCATTGTTGAGGTAAAGTCTTACCCTCCAATTAAAACTTCAATCTTTCTCTGCATCGCTGCCTTTTCATGTTAAAGGAGATGTTTTTGTTTGTGTAATGCTAATGCTATAATTATGGATCTGTTACTGAGACCAGTAACAACAATGTCCATTTATATTGCCGCCTTAACATAAAAGAATCCTAAAGCTATTCACATTGGAGTATGGAAAACAGACACCAAGTCAGTACACAAGAGATACAAAGGAGCTGAACTAGCAGCAGTACAGGCTGTTATTAATCCAGAGATTTTCAGCAATCTTGTCTTTTCAACTTTGTGCTATTTTCAACCCCTTCAAAATAATCTCAGTAAAGACAGGGTTCTCAATGAGGTCATTCTTAGTCAGTATTCAAACAAGTCTATGTTAAAACAAGCCATGGTATTTTGTAATTAGTTGTCATCACTTGTCAATGGTTTTGTAATTGTCCCACATTTTTTCTGGTTTGCATGTTCTCATCCTTGAGTTATGAAAATCTTTTTAACTTCTTGTTAAAGCCATGCATTTAATATTGTGCCATTAAATCAACAGGTATTGACTATGGACAAATAACATTCAGTGGCCAGCACTGGCATGCAACCAACTCTTGCTTTTCTTGTACCCAATGTAAGAAGCCTCTCTTAGGCTGTACCTTCACCTCCAGGCACGGCCAAGTCTTCTGTTCTGTAACGTGCAGCCAAGTGGAAGAACCAGGCGGATCAGATTCCTCAGATTCTGCTTTTCAGTCAACACAGTCCCAAGAATCAAGTTATATTTTCAGTCTTGGAGAAGACCCCATGGCCAACAGTGCTTCAAACTGCTCATCACCCCAAAACCAGCACTACAGCCAAAGCACTGAAACAGTGCCTGTGGACAACACAGACTGTATTCTTCAACATGTGGACATTCTCAGTATCAAAGACCAAGCACCCGACAGCCAAGATGATCTTGTGTCAGAACTCGAGAGGCAGTGCAAGAGTTCTGTTGAACTTCAGCACTGGCAGACTGAGTATGAGCTGTCGAAAAAAGAGGCTGAGCCTCAAAATGAGGCAAGGAGACCAGAGGCGTGGGCATCAGAGAATGACCATCTCATAACAGAAAAAGGCTGTAAGGTTGAAATCTTAACCCATAATCAAGATTCAGACAAAAGAAAGGATCATTCAGCAACATTATGTAATTTTCATTGGCTAAAAGGTGGACTTGAAAATGCCATGAAAGTCATTGACCATACATCCCCAAGTAGTAATGGGCATGAGGTCTGGCCTGTTGAAGACCAAAAGATGGTGAAACCAGTTGCGACAGAATCTTTGGCTTTTGATCAAAGCTTGGCTTTCAAACACCAGCTGGATATGTACTGCATTCAACAGGAAGGCCAACTTGGGAATGTATCGGAGAGTGTCACCAAATCCTTCTGGAGCAAACGGAATCAATGGTTGGATGTTCAAGTTGGTTCAGAAAACCCTGCACAAGATCAGCAAGCATGGTTGGAAAATTCACCTCAGAGTTTGAGAGACAAGATGACAGAACAGAAAATTGTAAGAAGCCAACAAGATTCTTTGGCAACTATCCAGATTGCAGGTAATAAAATTAACAGAGGATTGACAATGAATCTCATGCTAAGAATGACTCGCACTCTCTCCGTTATCTCTGCCCCTCCCCAACCCCACCATAGATAGGGGCGAAATGGACTAATGAGAAGGGAAAGAATCACACCAAGCAGGAAGGTCAGAAGCTCAGTCGTCAGTCTGTTTTGAGTTAGCTGTTCATAGCTAGGTCACTGGTGGAGGTTCTACGACTTGTCACAGCACCCCTGGGCTTTGGAGGGAAATACTGCCATGGATCATCCTGATCTTTACCAAGAGGTCACCATGTACAGATAGATTTGAGCCTGGCTGTGACACTCCCTTAGTTCTGCCATTGCCTTACAGAAGTGTAGTGTATACTAAGTACAATTGAGTATAGTGAGTACAGCCACCTACAGTATTTTAAGCTAGTGAATGAGGATTAAACATATTCACCCCACAATTCTCCAGGGCCTGAGGCATACTTAGGAGGGGTGTAAATTGGATGCAAAAGGTCTGGAGTGGGTGGGAAAAGTGGGCGGGACCCAGAACAACCAGATTTCCACCCAGAAGAACAGTTGCAATAACTGTCCTTTGGATCCTGGGCAGGCAGAACATCCGTCCACCCCAAAAATGACCACCACACACCCCTCCCCCCCCCCCCCCCCCCACCCCACCCACCCTTTTTACAAGGAGCTGTGCCTGGCAGGGATAGCTTCCCCTGCCTGGATTCCTGTGACCCCTGCCTCCTTTATGCCCACAATCTGTCCATTCAGTAAGAACCTGGCATCTAGACCAATTCAGAAGTGGAAGTGGTGCCTACCTGTGTCCTGGCCAGGACACCTTTGAAAAATGCAAGAATGTGCTGGGGACCTTTAAGAAAAACTTTTGACCCCACCTTGACTTAAGGTTACTTCCGCGAGGTCAGAAGCACACGTCAACAGTGGAACAAGATTCCCACTTTGATGCTCATACACCCACACAGATGTTGAGGATATGCAGGGTCAATGTGTTATTGCTTAATCCTCATCAATCTCTCTTCCACTTGCACACTGGCCTAAGCTTTCCAGCTGAGGGGCACGTCTAACAGGGCAGGACCTCTGTGTGAGCCAGGTGGACTTTATAGTCCCAGGACCATTTGCATGTTGGAGGTGGGCCGAATTGAGGCCAGAAACTTGCCACAGTGGGCCTTAGCAACATAATGCAGGGGGAGGAAACAGCAGCCAATTTTTTTGTCCAGGTATTTGAGGCTCAGATCTGTGAATGAAATAAGTTGTGCACATCCCTCTTTTCCACAGTGCTATCTTATTTTAATCTTTATACTCATTATCATTATACACTGTGTATAAACCAGATCATGTATGGATCATATTTGCATGACACAATTTTTCCTCTCAAACTATCCCTTATTAAATGGATATTAGCAATGGTTTATGATCCATAACTTGACCAATCTTCACTTATTGCTCAAACCTGGTAACTGATTAATGATTTAAGTACATCTTGTCCTTGGCCATATCACTTCTCCTTGGTGGGAAAAGCCTTCATTTAACACTCTTTCAGGTGAAACCATTGCTTGCTGAGCTTATTCATCATTGTTAATTTGATAAAATCCAATTTTGGAAGAGTAACACATCAATGAAAGAGCAGAATAATTATGATATGATGAAGGACGAAGAGAAAAGGCACTTATCCAAAGCATAGCAATTCTAAAGTTGCAAACCAGAATGCATCGCCTCCACCTTTTGTAGATCCAAAATATTTGACCACCTAGCTCCAAAAGGACAAGGTAACAAAGAATACAAGATCAAGGTGCTGTAGACAATCCGCTTCTGATAAAAATCCATAAAGGTGCAAAAGAAAAAAAGACTTGCATTTGCACAGCATCGTTCATGACCTCAGGACACCCAAAGCACTTTGCAGCCACTAAAGTACAAATGTCTAGCGATTACTGTCATAAGGGGCTGAATTTTACAGACCGCCCATCTGCGCCACGGTCTCTTACATCGGGGGAGGGGGGGGGGGTGCAGAAAATGCCTTCAGCAGGAGGCCCGCTACAGGCCTCGATGCAGGGAAGGCCTGGCCTGATATTGTCAGCGGTGACCAGGCTCGTGGTAGCCCTTCCCACCCCGCCATTCAGCAATGGGAGAATAATTTACATATTTAAAGAAATTTAAATAAAGGCATTAATTACTTTCTTCCCTCCGCCTTCCGTCCCGCTGTGATATTGGTACCGGTGGCTGGCACTCCTGTGCCTTCAGGTCCCCGTCTGGGGATCCGAGGCAGAACACTGGTGGGGAGGGGGGAGCAAGTAAGTTTTCAGTGTGGGGGGCGGGAAGCGGTGTCAAAGTAATTTCATTGGTGTAGGGGATGGTGGGAAGGGGTAAAGTTTATAGTTTATGAACTTTGTGGGGTGTGGAAGGTCAGTTGGGCAGGGGAAGTGTTTTTATTTTATTTAGAGATACAGCACTGAAACAGGCCCTTCGGCCCACCAAGTCTGTGCCGACCAAGAATCACCCATTTATACTAACCCTACAGTAATCCCATATTCCCTACCACCTACCTACACTAGGGGCAATTTACAATGGCCAATTTACCTATCACCTGCAAGTCTTTGGCGGTGGGAGGAAACCGGAGCACCCGGCGAAAACCCACGCGGTCACAGGGAGAACTTGCAAACTCCGCACAGGCAGTACCCAGAACTGAACCTGGGTCCCTGGAGCTGTGAAGCTGCGGTGCTCGCCACTGTGCCACTGTGGGGAGAGAGGGCAAGTAGCGCATTAAATGGTTATGGAGGAGGTGGTGGGAGAGAGGCAAATTAAATGAGTTAAAAACTTTTTGCAACATCTCTCTTTAAAAATGTACATTAAATGGAAGGGCCCGAAGCCCTTTAAAAATGGCGTCAGCGCCTGCGCCGTGGCATCTGATGCCATTGCCAGGGACGGACTGCCCACCCCCTCCACGTCATCAGTGGTGGGGAGGGGAGGGGGGTGGGGAGTCTGCCCCGGCCATTTAAATGAGCCGTTTAATATGGCGGCAGCTCTGTGATTTGCGGATGGACTGCCATTGTTTACATCGGTGGCAGAAATGTGAAATGCAGCCTACGGAGTTATTTTACACTATATTATTAGTGATTGGAAATTACTGTTTCAGATGAGACGGTAAACCACGGCCCCTTCTGCATAGATCCAAAGTACTTTCTTTCTTTTGGGCCTCCTTATCTCGAGAGACAATGGATACGCACCTGGAGGTGGTCAGTGGTTTGTGAAGCAGCGCCTGGAGTGGCTATAAAGGCCAATTCTGGAGTGACAGGCTCTTCCACAGGTGCTGCAGAGAAATTTGTTTGTCGGGGCTGTTGCACAGTTGGCTCTCCCCTTGCGCCTCTGTCTTTTTTCCTGCCAACTACTAAGTCTCTTCGACTCGCCACAATTTAGTCCTGTCTTTATGGCTGCCCGCCAGCTCTGGCGAATGCTGGCAACTGACTCCCACGACTTGTGATCAATGTCACACGATTTCATGTCGCGTTTGCAGACGTCTTTATAGCGGAGACATGGACGGCTGGTGGGTCTGATACCAGTGGCGAGCTCGCTGTACAATGTGTCTTTGGGGATCCTGCCATCTTCCATGCGGCTCACATGGCCAAGCCATCTCAAGCGCCGCTGACTCAGTAGTGTGTATAAGCTGGGGGTGTTGGCCGCTTCAAGGACTTCTGTGTTGGAGATATAGTCCTGCCACCTGATGCCAAGTATTCTCCGAAGGCAGCGAAGATGGAATGAATTGAGACGTCGCTCTTGGCTGGCATACGTTGTCCAGGCCTCGCTGCCGTAGAGCAAGGTACTGAGGACACAGGCCTGATACACTCGGACTTTTGTGTTCCGTGTCAGTGCGCCATTTTCCCACACTCTCTTGGCCAGTCTGGACATAGCAGTGGAAGCCTTACCCATGCGCTTGTTGATTTCTGCATCTAGAGACAGGGTACTATTTGAAGAGGAACAGTGGGAGTTCTCATGGTGGTCTGCTGGATATTTATGCCTCAATCAAATTTACAAAAATATTTGCTGGGAAATTCCTCAGAAATTCTGTCAATTAGCCACCACAATTTAGGCTTAAAATCGATGGAAATCTCGTTCACTCAGTTTATCTGGGGATTCCACCAATCTTTCACGAGAATTATGGGAGCCGATTGGGACAAAGCCCAAGGAAATTCCTGATTATCTGCTTGCTGCATTTACCTACACCATAACAGTAATTGCACTTCAAAAAGTAATTAATTGGTTGCGAAGTGTACTATATAATCTATAGGCTGTCCAAATTTTTTCCATATTTTAGATTTTTTAAAATCATCTTTCCAACATCAAGCAAATTTACAAATGCAGTGGAATCTGGTTATACTGACCACCATTTGTAGCAATCAGTTGCTTATAATCAAAATTTGCTTTCCTGCAGCATAACTCTTCTGATACCATGCTTGTTTATAGTGATCAGTGCTGTTGGATTATGCGGCAGTTCCCTATTGTTGAAAGATGATTGCCTCAATTGTACTCTAGTTCCTCTTGCATCATCCAGCATATGAATTAGTAATGAGCTGCTAATTACCCTTAATTTGCTAACTGTAAATGGAGCCTGAGGATGACTCAAATTTGCTTTTATATCATTCTTTTCATTTGGACTTGGGGAAACTGGCACCCGTGAGTCATACTGTTACTGTGTTTCCACTTTCTGTAGTCTGGCTTTACTCGGGTATATGGGTCTGACATGGGGCCACAGAAAACTGAACATCATGAACAATGGAAGTTGACTGCTGCAGATAAAATTGGTTGTCGGGGCTGTTACACAGTTGGCTCTCCCCTTGCGCTTCTGTCTTTTTTTCTGCCAACTGATAAGTCTCTTCGACTCGCCACACTTTAGCCCTGCCTTTATGGCTGCCCGCCAGCTCTGGCGATCACTGGCAACTGACTCCCACGACTTGTGATCAATGTCACAGGACCTCATGTCGCGTTTGCAGACATCTTTAAAGCGGAAACATGGACGGCCGGTGGGTCTGATACCAGTGACTAGCTCGCTGTACAATGTGTCCTTGGGGATCCTGCCATCTTCCATGCAGCTCACATGGCCAAGTCATCTCAAGCGCCGCTGGCTCAGTCGGGTGTATATGCTGGGGATGTTGGCCGCCTCGAGGACTTCTGTGTTGGAGTTACGGTCCTGCCACCTGATGCCAAGAATCAGCCTGAAGCCTTTTTCTTTTTCTTTTCAAACCTTTAACAGATTAATTTAAGATACATATAATGGTCAAATCGTGTTACCGTAAAGAGTGAGTTTTTAAACATTAATGATGACTTTAGCTAAAATCCATTTAGTTAGTTAACATTAAAGGTGCAGCAAAACTGGTTACAACTTGCAAAAGAATGGTGTATGTTAAGAACCCTATTTTTAAAAAAATAGATTGATTTAAGTGACAGTGTATTTTTTTCTTATTATGAACTGTCCCCAAGATAAAACTCTTACCCTGAGGCTCTCAGCACCACCACTCTGTAATTGCAAAAGCCTAGATTTATGTACTTTCCGTATGTGCCTTTCCTTCAGCTTCAGAATGGTCAACTGATGCACCAATGTGCTGCTCTGTCTGGTAATGTGTAGGCTGAAATGGAAGGGAATTGAATTTATTGCAATCTAATGAAAAGTTTCGTTTCTTTCCCAAGGGGCTCCAAACGAAGACAAATACAAGCTGCGAAAACCGTTCAGACCTTCTGATCAAGAATACGACCATGAAGCAGGAAAGGAATTTGAAATACAGAGCAACTTTGGAATTCTTAAATCCTTCTCCCATAAAAGAAGCACCGAATCCCTCCATTCCTTGAACTCCAAGCAACCAGAGGGAATGGCACAAAGGTCAAGGTGGAAGCAAGAGTCCATGTCTCCAGTAAGAAGGACTGCAGCCCAAATTAGACCCCAACAAATCACCTTTTGTGATACCACAGTCTCAAAGCCCCAGGAAAGAACCAGGTGTCACCAGACACCAATGAGTGAACAAACTCGAAGGAAAGTGTACAGGCATAAAGGTAACTACAGGAGCCATCGTCACCAGTCAAGAAGAGTTCAGAGATCCTGTTCTGATGAGGCTCTCCACACAATCAGCGAGCGGTCTTTGGAGAGCGCTAATAACAATACTTTCTTGGAACATTATAACCGGTTAATACAGACAACCATATGCCAAAATCCCCAAGCAAAGCTGTCACATAGACCACAAGCCTTTGATAGGGCAGGGGACAATGGCGTTCAGAACATAACCTTGAATAACTTTCTTGGCTTGTGCTGTGAAGACGACAATGGCTGCTGCTCAACATGTTCCTCCTCTTCCTCTGATTCCGACGAGGAGGGCTATTTTCTAGGGCAACCAATCCCACAACCAAAAACAAGCAACGGTTGCCACTTTAGTCGGGAGCCTCGTCAACCTAATGTCTTACCTGACATCATGCTAGCACAGAGAGCGAAATCACAGAGGAAGAAAGAGCACAAGAACAAAAACTGTACCATTTCTTAGGCAGCCTTTTAAACATAGTCCCCAGCTAGGCTGTGTATTTAAATCTGTACTGAATATATGTAAAATATTCTAAAACAGAAGATGGATTTGAAGAGATGGTTTCTCCTGATGATTTTCAGAAGTTTTTTTGATGATAATTCTTTCCCCTCTTTGCTCGGGTGTGGTTCCATTGCTAGGCTACATTTCTGTTGTCCAAATGGTCAGTGTCCATGCATAAGCCTGAACAATGCCTTTTGACAGGCTACTCGGTCACCATGAGAACATGACATCCAATATCTAAACACGCTTACTTTCCAGCATTAGTCACAGCGGACAGGAATGGAACGCTGGCTGATTTGCCCACCCTTGTCAAATAAAGCCAACCATAATGATCCTACTACAATTCCAGTTGAGAATAGCTAAATCAGTATCACCCCAGAATTGAATCTGGGACCTTCTGCTCTGTACAACTGAACAATTGGTTCTTATGCCCCATTGACACCAAGTGATTTCTTTGAAAACGGCTGTATAATTAAATCCATCAATTGTTACAAGCTGGAAATTATTTCTCCGTATACATCTCAATTAAAAATTTGTCCAGGTCAAACTCTTGATCACCCTTGCTGAAATTCTTCGGCGCTCCTCAGCATTCCAGTAACTTTCCAGCATTGCCTGCCAAGGTCAAGTACCAGAAAGCTATCAAACCACTTGCAGCAAAATACTACAGATGCTGGAAATCAGAAATAAAAGCAGACAATGTTGTGAAGCAAGTAATAGAGTGAACACTGCCGGGCGATGAGAGGTCATCAAACTCTGTTTTTCTCTCGCCACAGATGCTGCCAGACCAGATGAGTGTTTTCAGGCAGTTTCTGTTTTTGATTCTACCCAAATGATACACTTCTTCAGTTAAGTTTGATATTCCCAAAACTGTAGCATTCAAATCCCATCCAGCTGTATTAGTCAGTGAGCCTAATTGCACACTGGCAATGAAGACCTATCTCTTTAACATCATCATTGAAGAAATGGGTGCGGTTTGTGTAGCCTCCAAGCCACATGTACCCACACCAGTTGCAATAGATTCCAGCTCAACACCTTGTCATGCTAATAAACCATCCTTTACTGGATCTGTAACTACCTGAAGGTACTGTTGCTGAAACTTCTGTAAATACAAATATCATACTTTACAAATTAACTCATAAAAATCATTTTATATACAGGCACACATGTGTTCTAAATAGCATATTACCGTGCATATTTAATTAATGTGGATGTTATTTATGCCTATTAGGTGCATGTATAAGCTGAATAGAATCTGTGTTTTAATATTTGGAAAGTCAATTAACAGTTTATTTTGGAAGGAAATGCAAGAATTTGTTGTAAACTGATGTTAAGAATGGCAATAAAATGGTCAAAAAGATTGCTCTAAAAATAAAAAGGGACCCGGTACTTTCGGGCTCTTTTTAATTTCAACTTACTTTTCTTTTTCTCCTGCAAAATCTTTCATGTATACAAGTTGCTAGAGCAATCCTGGGAGATGTACATGAGTCTGGGAAGGGGAGAATGTCACCCACACAAGGTACTAAGGGAAACTGTGGGACCAAATGTTGAATGAGGCAAGTGTCTTCCGGGAGGTGGGAGAAAAAGGGAACACTGATTTGGGGTGGGTAATAGAATCATAGAATGGTTACAGCATAGAAAGAGGACATTCAGCCCATCTTGTCCATGCCAGCTCTCTGCAAGAGCTACTCAGCTGGTCCCACTCACCCGCCTTTTCCCCTGTAAAACTTTTCTCTTCAGATAATTATCCAATTCCTTTTGAAAGCCGCAATTAAATTTGCCTCCATATTTCATAAAAAAGGTTTTTCCTCATGGCACCTCTGGTTCTTTTGCCAATCACCTTAAATTGGTGTCCTTTGGTTCTTGACCCTTCTGCTAATAGTTTCTCCTTATCTCCTCTGTCCAGACCCCTCATGATTTTGAATACTTCTATCAAATTTCTTCTCAACCTTCTTTCTTTAAGGAGAACAGTCCCAATTTTACCAATCTATCAACGTAACATAAGTCTCTCATCCCTGGAACCATTCTCATAAATCTTTGTCCAATGCTTTCACATCCTTCCTAACGTATGGTGCCCAGAATTGCATACAATACTCCAGTTGAAGCCAAACCAGTGTTTTATAAGGATTCACCCTAACTTCCTTGCTTTTGTGCTCTGTCTCTATTTATAAAGCCCAGGATCCCATAAGCCCTATGAAGCACTTTCTCACCTTCCACTGCCGCCTTCAACGATATGTGCACATATACCCCCTGGTCCAGAATCATAGAATAATACAGCACAGAAGAGGCCCTTCGGCCCATCGAGTCTGTACCAATGCATTAAAGACACCTGACCTGTCTACCTAATCCCATTTGCCAGCACTTGGCCCATAGCCTTGAATGTTATGACGTGCCAAGTGCTCATCCAGGTACTTCTAAAAGGATGTGAGGCAACCCGCCTCTACCACCCTCCCAGGCAGGGCATTCCAGACTGTCTCCACCCTCTGGGTAAAAAGGTTCTTCCTCAAATCCCCCTTAAGCCTCCTGCCCCTCACCTTAAACTTGTGTCCCCTAGTAACTGACCCTTCAACTAAGGGGAACAGCTGCTCCCTATCCACCCTGTCCATGCCCCTCATAATCTTGTACACCTCGATCAGGTCACACCTCAGTCTTCTCTGCTCCAGTGAAAACAGTGAAACAATGGGTGGTTGATGGTCGGCACAGACTCGGTGGGCCGAAGGGCCTGTTTCAGTGCTGTATCTCTAAACTAAACTAAGCTAAACTAAACCCAAGCCTATCCAACCTCTCTTCATAGCTTAAATGTTCCATCCCAGGCAACATCCTAGTGAATCGCCTCTGCACCCCCTCCAGTGCAATCACATCCTTCCTATAATGTGGCGACCAGAATTGCACATAGTACTCCAGCTGTGGCCTTACCAAAGTTCTATACAACTCCAACATGACCTCCCTTGCTTTTGTAATCTATGCCTCGATTGATAAAGGCAAGTGTCCCATATGCCATTTTTCACTGTCCCTCTGCTCCTGCACCGCCTTTGGAATATCTGCATTTTATATTGCTTTTCCTCAGTCTTCCTATCAAAATGGATCACTTCTCATTTCACTGTATTAAATTTCATCTGCTACGTGTGTACCTATTCCATCAGCCTATGTCCTCTTGAAGTCTGTCACTATCCTTTTCAGTTTATAATACTTCCAAGTGTTGTGTTATCTGCAAATTTTGAAATTGTGCTCTGCACACCCAAATTTAGGTCATTAGTATGGATCAAGAAAAGCAGTGGCCCTAACACCAGCCGCTGGGGAACACCACTGTATACCTTTCTCCAGTCCAAAAGACAACCATTCTCTACTACTACTGTTTCCTGTCACTCAGTCAATTTTGTATCCATGGTGCTGCTGTCCAGAAATAGATGGTAACATAAGGGCTAAAAGAGTGAGGAAATTGAGGAAATTAATATCATTAGAGAAAAGTATTAGACAAACTTAAGGGACTAAAATCTGACAAATTCCCAGGATGATGGTTCTAAAAGAGATTGCTGCCGAGATAGTGGATGTGCTAGCTATGATTTTCCAAAATTCCTTAGATTCAGGAAAGGTCCCATCAGATTGGAAGTCAGCAAATGTTACAAAAGGAGGAGAGAAAATGGGGAACTACAGGCCAGTTAGCCCAACATCAGTCATTGGGAAAATGCTGCCCTAATCTATTATTAATCTAATCTAATATTAAGGAAGTCTTAACAATGCACTTAGAAAAGCACAGTATGAAGCTAATTAGGCAGAGTCAACATGGTTTTGTGAAAGGAAAATCATGCTTAACCAATTTATTGGAGTTCTTCGAAGAAGTAATGTGCTGTGGATAAAGGAGAACTGGTGGATGTACTGTACTGATTTCCAGGAAGCATTTGATAAAGGGCCACATCAAAGGTTATTGTGGAAAATAAAAGCTCATGGTGTAGGGGGAAACATATTGGCATGGATAGAAGATTGGCTAGCTAACAGGAAACAGAATAAGCATAAATGGGTCATTTTCTGGTTGGCAAGATGTAACGAGAGGTGTGCCACAGGGATCAGTGCTGGGGCCTCAACTTTTTACAATTTATACAAATGTCTTGAATGAAGGGACCAAAGGTACAGTTGCTAAATTTGCTGATGGCACAAAGATAGGTAGGAAAGTAAATAAAAGCAAATACAGGCATTGGACCACATCTGAAGTACTGTGTACAGTATTGGTCTCCTTATTTAAGAAAGGATGTAAATGTGTTGGAAGCAGTTCAGAGAAGGTTTACTAGACCAATAGCTGGAATGGGTGGGTTGGCTTATGAGGAAAAGTTGGACAGGCTAGGCTTGTATCTGCTGGAGTTTATAAGGGTAAGAGGCGACTTGATTGAAACATGTAAGATCCTGAAGGGTCTTGACAGGGTGGATGTGGAAAGGATGTTTCCTCTTGTGGGAAAATCTAGAATTGAGGGTTACTGTTTAAAAATAAGGGGCTGCCCATTTAAGACAGAGATGAGGAAAAACGTTTTCTCTTAGAGGGTGGAGAGTCTTTGGAACTCTCTTCCTGAAAAGGCGGTGGAAGCAGAGTCTTTAAATATTTTTAAGGCAGAGGTAGATAGATTCTTGATAAGCAAGGGGTGAAAGGTTATTGGGGGTAGGGGGAATGTGGAGTAGAGGGTATAATCTTATTGAGTGGCGGAGCAGGCTCAAGGGGTCGAGTGGCCTACTCCTGCTCCTGATTCGTATGTTCATATTTTTAGAACAAGTCAACATGGTTTTACTAAAGGGAAATCCTGTTTGCAAAAGTTATTACTGTTTTTTGAAGATGTAACTGGTAGGGTAGATAAAGGGGAACCAGTCGATGTAGTATGCCTTTTGGAAATCCAGGTATTTGATAAGGTGCCACACAAAAGCATAATAGGAAAGATAAGGGCTGATGAAGTTGGTGGCAATATATATTAGCATGGATAGAGGATTGGTTAACAGACATGAAGCAAAGCATAAGCATAAACAGGGCATTTTCGAGTTGGCAGGCAGTAAATAGTGGCGTGCCACTAGGATAAGTGCTGGGGCCTCAGATATTTACAATTTATATCAATGACTTAGATGAAGAGACAGAGGGTAATGTATCTAAGTTTGTTGATGATACAAAGGCAGGGGGAAAGGTAAGCTGCAGGGAGGACACAGAGAGGCTGCAAAGAGATATAGACAGGTTAAGTGAGTGGGCAACAAGAAGGCAGGAGGAGTATAATGTAGGGAAGTGTGAAGTTACTCACTTTGGTCATAAGAATAGGAAAACAGAATATTTTTTTTTTAAAAGGTGTGAAACTCGTATGTGTTGATGTTCAAAGAGACTTTGGTGTGCTTGTACAAGGAATGCAGAATCAGCTATGATCGTATTGAATGTTGGAGCAGGCTTGATGGACCATATGGTCTACTCTTGCTCCTATTTCTTGTGTTCTGGTGTCCCTTTTACTCCACGGGCTTCAACTTTGCTGACAGGCCTGTTATGTGACACTTTATCAAATGATTTTTGGACGTCCATGTACACCACGTCAACCACATTACCCTCATCAACCCCGTTACCCCTTCAAAAAGCTTAAATTAGTTAAACAATTTTCCCTGATCAAATCCATGCTGGCTTTCCTTAATTAATACAAATTTGGCCAAGTGACTGTTAATCCGGGACAAAATTATCATTTCTGAAAGTTTTCCCACCACCAAGGTTAAACTGACTAACCTGTAATTGCTGCGTTTATCCTTACACCCTTTTTTGAACAAGGGTGCAACATTTGCAATTCTCCAGTTCTCTGGCACTACCCCTGTATCTAAGGAGGATTGGAGGGTTATGGTCAGTGCCTCCACAATATCCACCCTTACTTCCCTCAGTATCCTCGGATGCATCTGATCTGGTCCTGGTCAACTTTAAGTACAGCCAACCTTTCTAATACCTCTTTATCAATTTTTGGCCCATCCAGTGTTTCAACTACCTCCCCTTTCACTACAACTTGAGCAGCATCTTCTTCCTTGAAAATGACAGGAGCAAAGTACTCATTTAGTACCTCAGCCATGTCCTTTGCCTCCATGCATAAATCCCTTTTTTTGGTCCCTAATTGGCCCTACTCCTCCTTTAAGCACTTTTTTACTATTTATCTGCCTATGAAAATTTTTGGATTCCCTTTTATGTTGGACATCAGTCTCTTCTCGTACTGTCTCTTTGTCACTCTTTCATATGCTTTACCTTACACTCTTATTTCTTCATCCAGAAAGCTCTGGATTCCCTTTGAGGGAATGTACCTCGACTGTACCTGAACAATCTCCTCTTTAAAGGCAGCCCATTGTTCAGTTCCAGTTTTAACAGCCAATCTTTGCTTCCAATTTACCAGGGCCATTCTCACCCAGTTGAAATTGGCCCTCCCCCAAATAATTATTTTGGCTCTGGATTTCTCCCTGTTCTTTTCTGTAGCTAATCTAAACCTTATAATACTATGATCACCGTCCCCTAAATGTTTCCCTACTGACACTTGATGCACTTGTCACACCTCATTCCCCAGAACCAAATCCAGCAATGCCTCCTTGAGTGTTGGACTGGAAAACATACTGATGTAGAAAATTCTTCTGAATATATTTCAGAAACTCTTTCTCTCCCTCTGCCCTATACACTATTACTAACCCACTCTATATTAGGATAATTAAAGACCCCCATTATAACTAGTTTTTGCACCTCTCTAATTTCCTTTTCTCCTCTACATCTTTCCCACTAGATGGTGGCCTATAGAATACATTCAGTTGTGTAACGATACCTTTATTGTCTCAAAGCTCTAACTAAATAGGGGGTAGAAAGGCAAATAAAAATGAGGACAATGGCGACCCAAATGGTTCAAGACAATACACCGCTTGCAAACCACGGCACAAAGCTGAAGCATAAATCAGTATATGCGGGGGTGGTGAATTTTCAGTCTCATTGTGGTGCCAACACTGTGCATTTTTGGGCCAGTTGAGAACAATTACAGTCTCCACATTTTTACATCCCAGTTATTATTGTGCAAGATACTTTTTGAAGAAAATGTTCTTTGTGGGTGGAGTTGGGAAAACATCCATTTACGATTGATGAATAATGAACTATAAACCAAGGGAGAGCAAAACAGATGGCCTGCGGTCCACTGGAACAAAAGGGAAAAAGCTGGGGGTGGGGGCTGGGCATGGGTAGAATAGAAGAAGAGAGCAATAGTTCAATAATCATTAAACAGTCACAGGATTTTCAAAAACATAGCTTTATTCTTTTTGTAACAATAATGGCGGTGATGAATTAAAAAACTTAGCATTTCTATCCAAACTACATACTGGAGGATGCGAATACACAGCACAAATTCAAACAAACAAGTCGGAATTATTTCTTGAAATTTTGTCTACACTTGTCCAACAGCCCCAGGCATTCTGGCCTGTTACTTGGACCCTAATTATGTGCCTGTTTCTTCTGCATGCCCCTGTTAAAACCTCTGCATAATGCTTTTGTTTTCCCTTGCTGTAACAAAACACAAATTTTCTTCACAACATTTTTTTTTATAAAGTGAACAACTGAAAAGTTGTCTTTTCTAAAAAGAAACAACTCAGGATGTCACCCATTACAATGTCTTTTTAAAAAAAAAATCATAATGCACTTTAATTGACAGTCGAGGAGGCCTAACTCCTGCCTCTATTATGATTTGCCATTTACAAATTTCCAACAGCCCAGTTAAATGGCTGCATTTAAAATGTACAAAATATATCCAAGTATCTCCCCCACGAGTTCAATGATTTTATCCAGTTGAATACCTGAGCCATATGGATCAGGATGCTCCCAAGTTTGACCCCGGTTGTTGCTGAGTTACATCTCAGGAAAGACAGCAGCAAGTGTGCTACAAAACGGCTATTGTACATCCCGAGTTAGGAAGAGCAAAAGAAAAGTTTATGGACAATGTTTCCTCTAAGGTGGCGTGTGTGACGAAACCCGCAGAGGGCCACTCAAGTTGTCCCATTTAAGATAAAGCACGTGTGCGCCAGCTGGAAAAACTGTCAAAGGAGGCCGTGCACACAACACAAAAAAAAAGAGGAGCATCGTTTAGCTGCCACTCTCAGCTTCCACTTGCGGCCTAACGTTGGGCAAGAGCAGGATTGGGCTCAGCTGTGATGCTCTCTAAAACGGAATAGCCAGCCAATGAGCGCACATCCATAGTGGCCTCTTGGGGTGCGGGGGTGGGGGTGGATGAGGTACCAGAGGCGGATGAGAATTGTCAAACTGCAGATCCAAAGGGGAGAAATTTGTTTGTGTTATGCAGACTTATGTTGATTTCCCCAGTGCCACGGGGCACTGCCTGCATGGCCCATGGCACTGTCCGCCCCCTGAGGAATAGACGCCAGTCTGCATAGGTGCTCCATGAATGAATTTCTCCACCTGTATCTTCAGGAAGGCAGGGAAGGGGAATAAACGTTGGTGGAGAAAACTACCAAGAGAAATACAAAAAAAAAGTAAAATGTACCCATGCCAAAATTTGGTCATGAATATTTACAGTAACACTCAGTTTGATTTCTTCACTGTATCCGCTGCATCATACTTTGCAATACTTTTCTTCAGTTCTTCCAGGCATCGCTCCCCAATCAGTTGCAGACTTTTCCTGAGAGCGGACTGGACCTGTTTTTCTATACTAGGGTCTTGGTTGACCAATTGCTTTGCTACCATGGCAAAGGTCTCACAGTCCAATCTGTAGGTCTACAGCAGAAAAACAGAAAGGCAGTGTTAAGCACAAGTACCAGCACAGGGACTCAGTGTTAATGCTGGTTAAGCTGCTTAGTTACAAAGCACATCGCTTCAAGAGAGCCCTGGCCTGTGCCAGGTTCGCTGATTCCAGGGGCAGCAATAGGAGGGCTACAACTGTCCACAGGAGCCCCTGGGTGAGGCAAGGGCAAATCGAACAGGGCTATTGCCCCTGATCACTAGATAGTGACACCAGCGTAGATGTCAATAGCAAATTCCAATTTTGTTAGAATTTTCAGCCATTCGTTCTTCACACAAAGAGCTTCTTTAGCAAGGGATGAAGATGCAGTCCAAGCTCATTTCTTAGTGCCTATCCTTCAGACAATTTTCACACGGACAACATGATGCAACCTGAAATTTCCTGACTGGAGTTTATTGTATTAGAGGGTGGGATATTGCATAAAAAAAACCATCATTGCAAATACATGGAGACCACACTAGTTCCCAGCAAAGGTTTTAGGTACCTTTACTGACTCCTAGCCAGAACTCGAGTGTCATTTTGGCCAGCAAACCTCAATAAGAGATGTGTAGTAAAAAGGTTTGATTGCACCATAGCATGATAACTGGAGTCTAAGTTTCTGGCATAAATTAACCCTCCCGTTCACAATATTACATACCCTTTCAAACCAACCCTATTGTCAGAGAATTGAGCTACACTAAAGAGTGGTGGAACTTGGGCTTTTCAACCTTGAAAAGAGATCATTGCAAAAGAACTGTATAGAGATCTATTTGACAGTACATGGTGTAGAAAAAGTAAATCTGCAACACAACTTCAACTTAAACAAAAGGAAGCGGGCATGGGTTCAAACTGGAAAAAGGCAAACGTAGGGCCAATGCCAGGAAACATCTCTTCACACAAAGACTGATCAATACTTGGAATAGGCTGCTTGGTAGGGTAGGATAACGAGACCTTGGAGTGATTTAAGCTGGTTGCTGTGGTGGTAGGACATAAGGTTTTCTAGCTGGACGAGTGATTCTTTGGGATTGGGTGAAGGCCAGGACAGTGTAGTTCTGTATCACACAATGCAGGGAATTAGGGAAGCAGTGACGTAGTGGTAATGTCATTGGACTAGTAATGCAGAGGCCCAGGCTAGTGCTCTGGGGACATGGGTTCGAAACCCACCATGGCAAATGGTGAAATTGGAATTCAATTAATAAAAATCTGCAATTTAAAAAAAAGAGCTAGTCTAATGGTGACCATGAAACCATTGTCAATTGTTGTAAAAACCCACCTGGTTCACTAATGTCCTTAAGGGAAGGAAATCTGCTGTCCTTAACTGGTCTGGCCTACATGTGACTCCAGACCACAGCAATGAGGTTGACTCTTAAATGTCTTCTGAAATGGCCTAGCAAGCCACTCAGTTCAAGTGCAATTAGGGATGGGTAATAAATGCTGGTCTAGCCAGCGATGCCCACATCCCATGAACGAATAAAAAAAAATGTTTTATGCTCTTGAACAATTAGGTAGGAAATATCACAGCAATGATACAAGTTGGCCTTTATAATTTATACTTGTGGGAGAAATTTGAGGTATTTCCACTATCGAGCCCTCTCAGATCAGGTTCCACATAACTTAGATGTAAAATTAATTTGCCTCCATCTCAGCAACATAGCACAAGCTTAACATCAGAAGAGAATCCCCTGCTACATATACTTCCCATTCCCTGCAGCTGTTCTTGAGTTCTGTGGATCTGTGTCCAGCAGAGACTAGTTTGAAACTGCTCAAACCCATTCTACAAAAGGTTCTCACTGCCATGGGGAAGAGGGGTCTTTCACATGGACTAGACGCAAACCCTGCTGTGAGCTGTGACAAATTAAACCCACCATCACATATGGCCATTCCTCTTACGTGAGGCAAGGCAGTGAGTTGCAGCAAGCTGTTCAACCATACAGGCATGAGAGATAAACATTACTCGATGCCCAGACACAAACTAACCTTGCATCCCACATTATTCATTTATTCACCCTGGGCAGGTACCTTCATTGGGGGTGATATCTCCATGGTTCTAACAATCACATTTCCAGACGGTGTCAAGCACAATCGAAAATTCTATGTACCTTCATCAGTTTGTCCCTTTTAGCCAAAATTAAAGCAGAACGAGGGTCTTTGTGTGTCTCACTCTTTGGTCTATCCATCTGGTAAACTGTATTTGATCCGGAGGGCTCCCTTGCCAAAATATCCTTGGCAGCCTGCGAATTAAAACACAGTACATTTGGTTACACTATATTCTCATAATTCACAAAAATGGGAAACAATCTGCCAAAACGATCTTTTAATATGAAGCTTTGAAGTAACAGATGGAGAATCAGTAGAGGAAACTGCACTGTGGTTATCAATATTAAATACACATGATGGCAACTGGCCACAAAAACAGAGAGAGAGAGAGGGCACACGAGAGAGAGAGAAAGCAAGAGAGAGAGAGGGGACACAAGAGAGAAAGAGAAAGAGAGAGGGTACACAGGAGAAAGAGAGCGAGCGAGCACACGAGAGAGAGAGCACACAAGAGAAAGTAAGAGAGAGAGGGCACATGAGGGAGAAAAAGAGAGGAGAGAGAGAGAGGGCACATGAGAGAAAGAGAGGGGGGGCACACAACAGAAAGAGAAAGAAAGAGGGCACACGAGAAAGAGAGCAAGAAAAAGAAAACGCACACAAGAGAGAGAGAGCAGGTGCGCAAGAGAAAGGGAGAGAGAGAGAGAGAGAGAAAGAGAGGGAGGGCACATGAGAGAGAAAGAGGGCATACGAGAGAAAGAGAGAAGGGAAGAGAAGGGGAAAGAAGGAAAAGGACAAAGAAGGGAAGAGATCCAACAGATGAGGCAGTGTTGATCTGTTCCGACGGCCAACAATCAAGAGTGTCTAAACAGAATTCTTGTGACAATATGTCCAGCAGACACACAGTCCCTGTGCATGGCTGCGCTCGCTTGTCATCCGAAGGTGTGGGTTCATTTAATTCACATCTGAAGGATGAAACAATGTAGATTCAAGCCCAAGATGCATCGATACTATAGACCCAGAGTTGGCTTCCAATCTCTACACAATCCAGTGATTTAAGTATGTGCCACATGTACCAAAAGATATCAGTATGGGGCAAATTCAGTGAGGTTTCCAGAGAGCAGCCTTGGTGAACAGGAGGATGAATTGGAGATCAAGCTGTAATATTTTAGTCCCAATTCTCTGGCCCATGCTCCTTGGCTCACTTTGCCCTAGATACAAATTGTTACTGCTTACCCTCAAGGGATAACCCTCAGCAATGCTCCACGTCTACCATTCAGTCAAGTCCCAAAGCTTGGTAAGCACCATTTGAAATTTACATTCAGAATCACAGAATAATACCGTGCAGAAGAGGCCCTTCGGCCCATCGAGTCTGCACCGATGCATTAAAACACCTGACCTGTCTACCTAATCCCATTTGCCAGCACTTGGCCCATAGCCTTGAATGTTATGATGTGCCAAGTGCTCATCCAGTTACTTTTTAAAGGATGTGAGGCAACCCGCCTCTACCACCCTCCCAGACAGTGCATTCCAGACCATCACCACCCTCTGGGTAAAAAAGATCTTCCTCAAATCCCCCTTAAACTTCCCGCCCCTCACCTTAAACTTGTGATCCCTCGTAACTGACCCTTCAACTAAAGGGAACAGCTGCTCCCTATCCACGCCCCTCATAATCTTGTACACCTCGATCAGGTCACCCCTCAGTCTTCTCTGCTCCAGTGAAAACAACCCAAGCCTATCCAACCTCTCTTCATAGCTTAAATGTTCCATCCCAGGCAACATCCTGGTGAATCATCTCTGCACCCCCTCTAGTGCTATCACATCCTTTCTATAATGTGGCGACCAGAATTGCACACAGTACTCCAGCTGTGGCCTTACCAAAGTTCTATACAACTCCAACATGACCTCCCTGCTTTTGTAATCTATGCCTCGACTGATAAAGGCAAGTGTCCCATATGCCTTTTTCACCACCCTATTAAGCTGCCCTTCTGTCTTCAGAGATCTATGGACAAAAACGCCAAGGTCCCTTTGTTCCTCGGAACTTCCCAGTGTCAGGCCATTCATTGAATACTTCCGTATCACATTACTCCTTCCAAAGTGTATCACTTCGTCAGCTGAATCCCATTAAGATAGCCATTGTTGCTAATGCGTTTGTAATAGAGCATGGCTACCCGACACAAATCTGACCAGACCCAACGACATGTGTCAGGTTCGAGTCGAGTCAGGCCGGGTTTGGACACAGTGCTGCCTTTTGCTTAGGGAGGGAAAGGGAAGTAAGCTGATCAACCAGAAGTCTTCAATCAAACAGCAGATTGCAGCACTGTAGAGTCCTGACCACTATCCAATGAACTCGGCCACAAACTAAAGTGGTCGTGTGTAAAAGTTGTGGGGTGGGGGGTTTGGGTGGTGGGGTGGGCGTGCTGTTGGTGACGAGATCAAGCTCCAATTCCCAACTCTATCTGCACGATTCTGCAGGAATAGCCTGCTGCCGGAATGGAGGATCCAAGGTACAGCACAACCTCTTTGATATAATTAACTTCATTCCGGTAGTTGTCGGGTCGGGTGCGGGAAAAAATCAAAAGGGTTCGGGCCTGGGCCTGAGCCTGGGTCGGGTTCAGGTTGATGTGGGTTGGGTCAGGCCCAGGTCGGGTTTCAATTGCATACCCGAGCAGGCCATTAGTTTGTAACATAGAGCCCTCACCTGTCTAATAATTAACTAAGGACATGCAGTTTACAGAAATATTTAAGGAGCTCTCCCGATGCCTTGGTGAGCATAGTTTGCAACTGAGCCATGTTGATAGAGAGGCTTCAGATTAGATTGCCAGTCTGTCCGCTGTGGGCTGTTCCCAGCTAGAGTGGACATTGGGCTGTACACTTGACCTCAATGCAATCTAGCTTAAAAAAAAATTAAGCAGGATTCCTGCTTCCTCAAGCCTATCCAGTAACACTGATGGAAAAGTGATGCAAGATTAGATAATATGATGAGGCCTAGCAATGCCTCCTGCAGTCAAATAACCAGATAATCTTGGCTCACATTTAGAGAAGGTAGCCAGTGCCCGTGGAACCATTCCTACGTAGGAATCTGTAGCTTAGGAGGAATCGGAAGAGCAGGAAAGAAAACTGAAGGAAACAAACTCTTTCAAAAATACCCACATTCTAGTTTACATAATTCCAATTTACTACAATTTAACTTAACAGAACTCAGGACACATTTTGAATTACCTACCTTGCTCACTTTGCAGTCAGTTGGTGGGGCACAGTGAGACTTATGGTCTCTACCATGGTGACGACTGACTTCTTTGACATTTCCAGTGTTCCTATGAGAATATTTCTTCTGGTAGGGGTGTGGGAGAATGGGGATGGGGGACAAGAGAGAAAAAGAGTCAGCAATTAGATCAATTTCCCAAACCACAGTTCACAAAGGGCTAGATTTTGATCCCAGCCCGCGTTGGGTTCTGTGGGTGGCGGAGGCCTCCGCCGCATGGAGAGGATGCCTCGGAACATGAGGTACCCTCCCTGCAGGCTTGGGGGGGGGGGGGGGCTCCTCCGTGGGCAATTCATGGCCCATGGACGACCCCCCACCACCCCCCGGGAACCCCCTTCCCCAGGACCGAACAACCATCTCCCCCCCCCCACCCCTCCCCACCACCAGGGCCTTCCAAACCAGATCCAGTGACCCTGCCTCACCTACCTCGGGTCTGAGGTTCCAGCGCTGGCCCTGGGTCTGATGCCTCTGCAGTACCAGCAGTGGCCACTGCTCCCGGTGGTGCTGCCGATACTGTTGAGCTGCCGGCCCTTTGATTGGCCGGCAACTCTTGGGGGCAGGATCCCCGTCCCTATTAAACATTTAAAGGGAAGGGGATCCCGCCTCCTTAAACTTTGACCCCAAAAGACTGGAGTGGGGGTCAGAAAAAAATGCAGAGACGGGGCTCCCCCTGCCTTTTCGGCCTGTGCTGGGAGCCCCACCTCCTGCATAAAATGCAGGATTTCCAACCCTAACTTCACCCCTCTTTTGTTAAAGATAGTGATTCATGCCATAGTGGCTGGTTTGCCTCAAAGCACCTCTTCCAATTTTGTCCATTCTTCATGTGTGAGTCTAGACAACAAGTGATGGCTTCCATTAAAGTCTGGTCCATGGGTGCAGTGGTTAGCACCGCAGCCTCACAGCTCCAGCGACCCGGGTTCAACTCAGGGCACTGCCTGCGTGGAGTTTGCAAGTTCTCCCTGTGTCTGCGTGAGTTTCCTCCGGGTGCTCCGGTTTCCTCCCACAGCCAAAAGACTTGCAGGTTGATAGGTAAATTGGCCATTATCAATTGCCCCTAGTATAGGTAGGTGAGGATGTGGTAGGAATATGGGATTAGTGTAGGATTAGTATAACTGGGTGGTTGATGGTCGGCACAGACTCGGTGGGCCGAAGGGCCTGTTTCAGTGCTGTATCGCTAAATCAAAAAAAATAACATCTATTCTTACATAATCTAAACAGGTGACATTTTCCAGCAGGGATCACTGCATAGCAAAGAGGCACAAAGGACTTGTGACTTGTCTGATGCATCTCTCTTCCTTCAAAGGGTTGTGAACATTTAGAATCATGTACCCCAGAGAGCTTTGGATGTTCAGTTGTTGAGTATATTCATGACAGAGATCAATAGATTTTTGGATACTAAGGGAATCGAAGGACATGGGTTCGTGCAGTAAGGTGTAGCTGATGTGGAAGATCAATCATTCTCTTGAATGGCAGAACTGGCTCAAGGGATCGAATGGCCTACTGCTGCTCAGGGGCATCATGACTAACTAAATAAATATCATCCCAGCCCCCACCACCAAAATACTTGGTTGAGATCTGCTGAGCAAAGCATGAATCAGAAGAACTTGCATTTGTTTAGCACCATCACAACCTCAGAACATCCCAAAGCGTTTTGCAGCCAATGAAGCACTTTTTGAAG
The DNA here is from genome assembly GCF_036365525.1 of Heterodontus francisci. Classification (NCBI taxonomy): domain Eukaryota; kingdom Metazoa; phylum Chordata; class Chondrichthyes; order Heterodontiformes; family Heterodontidae; genus Heterodontus; species Heterodontus francisci. Next base: position 63,216,509 of record NC_090395.1, on the reverse strand, counting down.
TGCAGTCACAGTTGCTATGTAGGAAATGTGGAAGCCAATTTGCGCACAGCAAGCTCCCACAAACAGCAATGGGATAATGACCAGGTATTCTGTTTTTTTTTGGGCGATGTTGGTTAATGGATAAACATACCATTCAAAATATTACCAAAGGATCTTTTATGACCATCTGAGGGGCCAGACAGGGCCTCGGTTTGTTGTCTCATACAAAGCACAGCACCTCAGACAATGCAGCACTTGGGTGTCACCCCAGAATTTGTGCTAAAGTCTCTGGAGTGGGAGTCAAACCCAAAACTTCCTGACTCAGAGGCAAGAGTGCATCTCACTGAGCCACTGCTAACACCTATTGACCTAATGCAGGATGCTCCTGGGCTCTGTGACTCCGTAGCAAAGCACTGGACACATTCACCCACCAAGCCATTGGGAGAACTCTTGGGTCTTTACATTAAATTTCAAAATAATCTGATTTTAAAATCTACTAATAATAGACCATAAAAAGGAAACTGGCCTTAAAAAGTGAAAATTGAACTCAAACAATTAAAGATTTCTCAGATTTGTTCTCTGATGCCCTCGTTGTTTATTAGCTCTCCGTGTCTAATTCAATCCCTCCTTGAAATGGCAGATTTGTGGATCCATACAAGAAGTCACTAAGTGTGAAAGGACACATATTCCATTAGTTGTTGCTATTGTCATTTCGTCAAAGTGATAATTCACTTTATTGAAATATATAGAATAATGGATACTCTGGAGGGAAGGTCTGCAAAATGACAGAGGAGAAGCTGGTCATAAACCAGGACAGTGCAACTTGAGTGCTTTATGAATATCAGCGGAATGCACAGATTGAATTACAACCACTCAAATTCCTTCACAACACATTTTGTAACTCATGCAGCGCTGACCAGGATTTTGATGTGAACAATGGATGCAGTAACACAGTACGCCCACCGCACTGGTGAGACAGCCAAGTGTTGGAAGGCAACTGTCCAGGATAGAAGAAAGAACTTGCACCTTTCGCGATCTCAGGACATCACAGAGCGCTTTACAGCCAATAAATAACTTTTGAAGAGCGTCACTGTTGGAATGTAGGAGAAACAGCTTCAATTTGTGCACAGCAAGCTCCCACAAACACAATTAAATAATCGACCATAGCATCTTTTTTTTTTAAGGGAATGAGTTGAAGGATATATAATTGTCCAAGACACTGGGAAGAACACACTTGCTCCTCTTGAAATCGTGCCATGGGATCCTTTTATTTTCACTCGATAGAGCAGACAGGGCCTCAGTTTAACATCCGATCCAAAATACAGCACCCCTGACAGTGCAGCACTCCCTCAGTACTGCACCGGAGTGTCAGCCTGGATTATGTGCTCAATTCTCCAGAGTGGGGTTTGAATCCCTAACCTTCTGACTCAGAGGCAAGAGTGCTACCCACTGAGCCAATGAGAACAAACAGAAGCTTTGTCACAATGGAGGTGCAAAATGGGCAACAGTTAACTGATAGTGATGTATCAAAAAAACAAAATGCACTCTTCATAAAGGAGACTTTGTTTATACATAGAATTACATTGAATATACAGCACAGAAACAGGCCATTTGGTCTAATCAGCTCATGCTGGCGTTGATGCTCCACTTGAGCCTCCTCCCATCTTCCCTCATCTAACTCTATCAACATAACTCCCCATTCCCTTCACCCTTATATGATTATCTCGCTTTCCCTTAAATACCTCCATAATATTCACCACAACTACTCCCTGTAATAATGAGCTCCACTCTCTGGGTAAAGAAGTTTCTTCTGAATTCTCAATTTGATCTATTGGTGACCATCTTTTATTGATGGCCTCTAGTTTTGCTCTTACCACAAGTGGAAACACTTGCACACTGTGTCTACTCTATCAAAACCTTTTGTAATTTTAAAGACCTTCATTAGGTCATCTCTCAGTCTTGGAATATCACGAGAAAACAGACCCAGCCTGTTCATCCTTTCCTGACAGGTATACCCTCTCAGTTCTGATAGCATCCTTGTAAATAAATATTGACCAGGGAGAAATCCCCTGCTCAGGGCCACAGGATCATTTATCCCCAAATGAGAGGGCAGATGTCTCCTTGGTTTAAGGTCCCATTTGAAATGGGAGCACGTCTAACAATACAGCACTCCCTCAGTACTACACTGGAGGGACAGCCTTGATTTTTTTGTGCTCAAGTCCTGGAGCGGGACCTGAACCTTGTGACTCAAAGGCAAGAGTGCTACCAACTGAGCCGCGGCTGACACACAACTTGGCACACATTTCCTTAGGTGGCAGAGTCCAGACAAGGGGTAACTAATAATAATATTTTAATACCTTAAAATTAGAATTAGGCCATTCAGGGATTTTGTGAGGAAGCACTTCTTCACACAAAGGATAGTGGAAATCGGGAATACTCTCTCCAGTAAAGTTGTTGAGGCCAAATCAATTGAAAATGTTAAAACTAACAAAAATAAGTTTTTGTTCGGCAACAGTAGGGTTACAAACCAAAAAAAGGTAGATGGAGTTAAGATATAGATCAGCTATGATGTAAATGAATGGCGGAACTGACTCAAGAGGCTGAATGACCTGCTCCTAAACCTTGGTCTTCTTTCTCTGCTTGAGAACTGGAAACATGTCAGTTGTGATTGGGCATAGAGTCATAGAGTTATACAGCACAGAAACAGGCCCCTCGGCCCATCGGGCAATTGAACATCTTTTAAAATTTTCCACAGTGATTTCTTCTTTCTTTCAAATACAGGGTGGATTTCTCAGTTTAATATAGCGATTCCCTTAACAGGGTTACATCACGGCATCTATCTAGAACTATACAGTGAACTTTTACAATCCAGAGTGTGTTTGAAGTGTAAACATTCTGAACTCACATCACATGCCAACTACCTGATTTAAGACTCACTTTGTCTCCAGGTGGCCCGGAACCAAACCTCAAGAGAAATGGAATGCGCCTTTAAACCCAGCTATTTCTTTTAACTTCCCAGACTAATTCCTATTAAACATTTCAAACTAAACAGTTGGCACGCATGGTGCAAACACAACAGCAGTGGAGATGAGGATAAACAAAAATTAACACATTAGCAACTAGTATCCCCACCTTGAAAGTAGTAAACACGCCTTCCCTAATCTAGGAGACCATAAAAGGAATTCCAGGGATTCTGTGGGACCATTAGATTCCTGTCTGCCTGGGATCAGTAATACCACGTGCTGTGGGTTAACGTCTGAAGAATTCTGCATTCAATATCTTTCCGTGCTGGCGCGTTACTTCTGTTGCTGTTCTCCGATGGGAAAAAAATCCTGCAATGCTAGCAGTTTTCCCTTGATAACCGACAGCCTTTCAAAAGCTGGGCGAGGAGGTCTCTTTAAGTGTGACAATACTCAAAAGGGCTATCCTGTACTTGGAATTAGACTCTGATGGCTGTCAATACTTGGAGGAGGTCCCCTGCACAGAAATGTTTGAAAACCACGCTCCCATATGGTCTGAACTTGGTCCCCTTACCCAACTCCCTGTAATAACCATCTGTACTTAGAACAAACTTGAACAACTTTCCCTGAAGAGTGCATCTAATCTTTGGAATTCTCTACCCCAGAGGGCTGTGGAAGCTCAGCCATTGAGTATGCTTAAAGCAGAGATTGACAGATTTCTAAATACCAATGACAAAGAGATATGAGGATAGTGTGTGGGAAAAAGGCATTGAAGTGGATGATCAGCCATGATCATATTAAATGGCGGAGCAGGCTTGTTGGGCTGAATAGCCTACTCCTGCTCCTATGTCCCTATGTTATACATTAAATCAAAAGCACAGATAATTGGCAGGTTCTTAAAAATATTTTTAATGTAAGGTATAAACAGAATGCAAGCTGAAAGCTAAATGGGGGTTTTCCTGTGAGTGATGCCAACCATAATTCATTCACGATTACAAGAACTGCAGACAGGTGACAAGCAACCCTCAGGTTCATCAGTGCACACTCTATTTGCGGGTTGGTGCAATCCCATGCAGCAGCTTTCCCAAACGCTAGTAACTCCTGGAGAGGAAACAAAATGGAGAGGAAAACAGCAAACAACTGGGCTGCATTTTTTCACCCTCTTTTTTTTTAAATCAGAAGTTATCAGCTCATTCACCTCACAGGATGGAAATGGCCTACCAATACTCATGGCCAAGGCACACAAAGGAAGAATGGCCAGGCGGGTGAGATAACAGACAGCCCCTCAACAGGAATAATCATCGGCTTTTAGAAAAGAGGCAAAATTGATGGCAGATATTAGACCATGCATTGAACATCACATTTGTAAACATTGCTCTGTTAGTAACATCACTTAACCAAACACACACTTGCTTCAGAATAAATAAGAGTTTAGATATCTGAATTATCACTTTCTTCAACTCACTCTCCCATGGTTGATTTGTACTCATTAACAGTTAGGAATTAACAATCCTGGAACAGGTTTGTTATTTTGCATTTCATGTGTTTGGTATCGAAGTGATCGGGACGAATGCAAGGTATCAACTCTTCACTATCTGGCAAATCCACCTCAATACTCAACTTTAGCTCAAAGCACTCTTAAGACTCCAGGTAAGATCTCCAATCTCCATATACTCTACTCCATCCCACAGCACATGCCCATCCACACCAAGGTAACATTCTTATTTGTTCTTGCAGCATGAGGACGTTATAGTCAACCACAATGTGTTGGCCAGTTCGGGTTCCCTTCTGTAAAGGACATTAGTGAACCAGCTGGGTTTTTCAACACTCCAGCAGCTTTTGTGGTCATTTATCTGGTACTAACCAGGGATTATCAGAAGTATTCAATTCAATATCATAACTTGCCTTTAAACTCTCAATCTCTGGGGTGCAGGCCAGCTTCCTACATTACAACAGTGACAACACTTCAAAAGTACTTCATTGGCTGCAAAGCACTTTGGGACATCCTGAGGTTGTGAAAGGTGTTATACAAATGCAAGTCTTTCTTTGAAAACCATCACACTACTGTACCCATTGAACCTATTTGCATTTATCCCACGTCACACCCCTACTTTGTTAGGGTAACATTTCCGAGTACCACACTTTACTGCACGTACAACTCTCAAATCTACTGAGCTAACACTATTCAAAAGTTGGAAGAATTGGATTACTCTACAAAATGAACAGTCTCCACCAAAAAGTTCATTACCCACTTAACAGTGATACCATGCACTACACAAACAATAGAAATCTAACCAGCAGTTATCAAGTCACACCATCCACAACATCAGAGTTTGAAGTAATTGCCAAATGATGAAGAGACTCTCATTGAATACAACAAATCTCTTAATGAAACTGTTCAGAAAATATTTTACTATTGCTGTCAACACAGAGAGAGGTCCATGAATTAAATAGTGATTATGTTCAATCTGTTCATAGTGATTTATGCTACTACTACTTCCATTTTCAACAGAGGAACTCCTACTCAACTTCTGTTCACTTGGAGCAACCAAATGGGCCTTAATTTCTTTACTTTGTTTAGAAGGATTCTACTTAACAGTCATTACTGAAAGCTTTATGCGCGAGAAAAAAAGATTAACTTTGGAGCAGAAGTATCAGTAACGCTTTAGTAGGACCATTGTTCATAAATCAAAAGAAACACAATTGCAACTGGTTCCTAATGCTTGCTTCAGTCACTTGTTTGCTTCGAACACAATCAATAGTCTGGCACCGTTAGTTTGCATTCACTTGCAGTACTTACATTGTCTTTAGATGAAGCATCATTCGGTGACAAATGTTCTCCTTTAAGCTTGACAATTGTTTTCTCCTTCCTTTTGGTTGCCTTGTCAGAATACTGTTCTGGTATTTCTCTGAATATATCATCCTGAGAGAAAGAAAACATAATAATCTCAATACTGAGCAATAACCAACAGTTTTTTTGACATGGCCTTGGACAGGAGGAAAGGATGGGGTCAATAAAATCAGGAAAGTTTAACCTTCCTCCCCCACCCACCCCCATTCATCCAAAGAGGCTATTTGAGAACTTACTTGCATGTTGCAAGGAACAGCAACAAAAAAGGGCCATTAAGTCCTTGAAACACACCCCTTCCAACAGGAGAGCATATACAATCTGCAGTGTCAACTCCACCCAGTTCTCAAGGATGTATGAAGAAATTAGGCGCCAATTTCAGATGCAATCTTGTAATAATAAAGCCTTTTAAAATACAGTTAAACTACCGCTATATATATATATATAAAATCAAAACTACTGTACTGTATAATTTATGTGGAATGATGCATTCCAAAGTAAATCAGTATAAACAAAGATGATTTAATTACTGCTGAGGCCCCAAAAAAAATACATCACAAATATTCATCTTCATTAAAAAGGAAACTGAAGGGAGTAGGCTGACTGCAACCATTAATAAATCATCAAATGAGATTCCGAGTAAATGGTGGATTTTTCTGCTACATAGAAGACGCTTTTCTGTAAATCTGGTCTGTTTATCACACTGAGCGGATATTAAGAGTGGTGTAAAAGTTTATTTTCCAAGTAAGGAAAGATAATCCAATCAAATCCAACAGTCCAGCACCAAATTAAATTGAACTCCTGAATTAATATTGTTGGAACAAACTTACATCACTAATCTCATCATCTGAAGAGGTCTTTCGACAGGGTACCTTCTCTCCTCGACGCTCAACGTTCTGCATGTCTGCTCCTGCGTTCCCTTCGGTCATTTTCCCAGGAATTGTAGAGATCATTTTCTAAAAATCATAAAAAGAAAAGGCCTGGGTCATTCAGCAGATTAGAACACTCCAGAGGATATGAACGCAAAATATCAAGTCTGATACTCTAGTGCAGTACTGAGGGAGTGCTGCACTGTTGGAGATGCCGTCTTTTGGATGAGATGTTAAACTGAGGCCCCGTCTGCTCTCTCGGGTAGACACAAAAGATCCAGGTATTATTTTGAAGAAGGGAAGGGGAGTTCTCCCCGGTATCCTGGTCAATATTTATCCCTCAATCAACATCACAAAAACAGATCATCTGGTCATTATCACATTGCTGTTTGTTTATTTTTTATTTATATTTAGAGATACAGCACTGAAACAGGCCCTTCGGCCCACCGAGTCTGTGCCGACCATCAACCACCCATTTATACTAATCCTACATTAATCCCATATTCCTACCACATCCCCAGCTTCCCTCAATTCCCCTACCACCTACCTATACTAGGGGCAATTTATAATGGGCAATTTATCTATCAACCTGCAAGTCTTTGGCTATGGGAGGAAACCGGAGCACCCGGCGAAAACCCACGCAGTCACAGGGAGAACTTGCAAACTCCGCACAGGCAGTACCCAGAACTGAACCCGGGTCGCTGGAGCTGTGAGGCTGCGGTGCTAACCACTGCGCATTGTGGAAGCTTACTGTGTGTAAATTGGCTGCTGCATTTCCTACATTATCACAGGGACTACACTTCAAAACTACTTCATTGGCTGTAAAGAGCTTTGAGACGGCCCGTGGTCGTGAAAGGCTCTATATAAATGCAAGTCTTTCTTTCTTGTCCTTTCATCTTTGGCTGAGGGAAGTTTTTTTCTCTGCCAGTAGTAAGGGTCCTACATCTATAAGTGTGGGCAATCTCGGTTCACTGGGCATGGGCCCACAGACTGAACAGTTCTACACTAAACGGTAGCATCCCTCAGAGAGCAATGAGGTGAGAAATGGAAACACAGCAGTGAGTGAATGCTGTTATAAAGCTGGTAGGCTATATTTCCCATCGCTCTGCACCTGAATGCGGAGTGTTTTTGTCGCTAGTTTCCTCCCCTACCCTCCTCTTCTGAAGTTGATTCTTTGAGAAGATACCTTACCAAAGTGGTCATTATTCATCTGCAGGGTACATCAAGGACGAGTCCATTCCCCACAAAACCCAGATCCCCACCAATCTTCACTTTCCAGCAAGGGAGTCAGCATGAAGCAATCAGGATCACAAACCATGGCTGATTTTTCCTTTCCTAATCCCAAGCTCCCCGACGGTTCACCAGTTTGGCCCAGTTAACTCTGGAGGTACTGCAGTGCCATTAGGGTGCCTGATTAACTCTTCCGCAGCCTACAGGCACTGAAGTTAACAGCAAACCTCACTCTCACCACTGGATGGGTTCAGTGAATGCAGCACAAGCTGGAAATCAAACCCAAGACCTTCCTTGATGTGTACAGGGAATGCAGTTAATCCACCAAGCCACTGGGGAACTGGAAACAACTTTAAATGTTTCTGCACTGCTTTTCCCATATGAACACATTGACATTAAGGCAAAATCGGCTCAATCTATCAAAGATCCTCACATAAGAACATTCTTATGTGGAGGTGGTAGGTAACCTGAGAGTGGGAAGCTAATGATCAGCTGTGAAATTGTGCATAGAGAAGAACACAATTTGTTTTCTGTTCTCAGGCATGCAGAAAGTGGCAGCTGCTGAGTTAGATGGAGAGCACCAAGGGCTCCCTTGGAGAGAGACGCTTGATGAGGCTATCAATCTACTTTAGAGAGAGAGAAGGTCTGGAAACTGAGATATCATCAAATTGAAAAAAAAAATTATGTAAATTGAAAAGAAAAATAATCAAACAGGTCTTCCATGGAGCCAGCCATGCTGGGAATTTTGCAGGACCCAACACTGAACTGATTTAGATATTCCCACCTTTTCCTGCAGAATAATGGAACACTTTAGCTTAGATTTCCCGACCACCCATCGTAGAAGCCTAAATCAGAGGGGCTGAGAGCTGAAAACTCGCAGGAGTTCTGTTGCAAGGGCACTCCATTCACTTTACGCCATGAGAGAATTTAACAGTGCAAGTCACCCCCAGGCCTGGAAACACCACTTTATTTAAATATTCATGATCGGATGGAATCATGAAGGATGCTGTGCATCAGCCTGGTGGACATTCTGCGTCCGCGAACAGAGTTGGCCATCCCTTGTCTAGACAAACAATTAGTGCAAACAATGAATCCTCTACATGAAGGAAGTTAGGACATGAGATCCTTCAGTACCCCTAAGATATTGCATGCCTGTCTAACAGTGATGTTAAGATGGGGTGGTCTGAATACTTGGGGTCTACCTACCATCAAATCCCAGGACATGGGAGCCTTCTCTTCTTATCCAGTTTTTCCTCTCCCCTGCCCCCCCAAATGTAACCGTTTACACCTCCTCTGGATTCATCTTTAGCTCCCGTTCTTGCCCCATTATCAATTCCTTATGCCTTGCACCATCAGCACTTTTGTCAACGAATCACTTCTCGCTGCCAACGTACCTCTAAGTTGCACGAGTGCACGGCCACACAGTAGTTGGGAGAGTGCGACACCGCAACAAACAGGCCACGCTCAAGCAACGGTCCCTTTAAGATGCACATATGCACCCCAATCTTAAAAGGGGCCACGCACACCGTAGGAAAATTAGATGGAACAGAGCTCCCCACCCTCTCTTCCCTGGCTCTGCACTTAAGAGTCGTTAATCTCGCAAACATCTTCCAGTTCTTATGAAAGGTCGTTGTTCTGAAACGCTAGCTCTTTCCACAGATGCTGGCTGACCTGCAGGCATGTTCTGATCCTATTTCAGATTTACAGCAGCTGTAGTATTTCGCTTTTGTCGAAGATGCCTCCCTGGCAGCTGTGGAAGGCCACGCTCACCTTGCTGCAAGGGCCACCTCCCCTTCAACAGTTGTAAAAACAAAGAGTTGGGCTGCTCAGAAACCCGCTTTCAGGCTCGCTGCTGGACACTGGGTTTCCTTTCCAATCTTTCAGTTTCCGCCAGTCACCTATTAGTCTAACCCTCTCCAGCGTTGGTAAAGCCCTCTCATTTGTAGGGGTGCCTTTAGAGGCTTTCAGAACTTTTAATTGCCTCATTACCAGTAAATTTCAATTACAATGATTTTCTGCTTCTCTGAAAAGTTACCTCATACAACTGAATCTGATGCAAAGGAGTCAACCTTGGAAAATAGAACCACCAATCCGTTCCCAGGCGCCTCCCCCCTCCTTTAATGGAAGGTTGCACAAGAACGGCCAAAATGATGGAATTCAGTTATATGGTGAGCAGGGAAAAGCAGGGATTGTTCTCCTTATAGCAGAGAAGGTTAAAGGTTAAAGGGAGATTTAATAAAGATAGTTAAAATTATGAGGGGTTTTGATAAAGCAAGTAAGGAGAAACTTTGCTCTGGCCAGTGGGTTCAGTAAAGACTTCAAATAACTGGCAAAAGAACTAGAGGAGAAGTTACTTTAAGAAGAGTGTTAAGACCTGGAACGCAATATCTGAATGTGTGGAAGAATCAGATTCCATAGTAACTTTCAAAAGGCAATTGGACATGTCCTTGAAGGGGACTAATTTGCAGGGTTAAGGGGGAAAAAATGGGGTCAAAGAGCTAGCACAGACACAATGGGCTGAATGGCCTCCTGGTGCCATGTAAGATTCTATGATTCTTCTATGAGTGTGAGGCCCTTTCTATCTTCTGTTTGCCATGAACCAAAACACCAGACTTCCATTGTGTACAACCTGGACACCATGGCTGAGATTGAGCAGTCAACTCACAGGAATTTCAGGTGCTAACACAAGGCCCACTATTCCACGGGACAGAGGGCACAGTGCAGCTCCATGATGCAGCCGGTCCTCAGTGCTTTCAGCTTAATCTGACACACAGTACAGTTCAATCACTCGCTAGGGCTGGTTTTCTCAGGCAGTACTTACATTACTTGCATGGTCTCCAGACAAAACCTCAGGCAACATGTCTCTGTTGGCCACAAGAGCTGCCAGAGTCACAATACTCTTTGGGGAGGAGAAAGGACAAACAAAACACATGTCCATCAAACAGGGGCAAGGGAATAATCTGCTATATCAGGGTTGTCCAACATACCGCCAGTGAACTAGAATCCGGCCCGCAGATGTATTTCAGAGATGAGAAATTTTCAATTCTTGTCTTCTTTCAGACCGACTTTTTAAAACATTGTGCAGTCAGTTTCACAGCTGACAGATGCTAACGTCAGGAACAGTGCTTTCCCAACTTTGGACGGATTTGGGGATTTCCGGCGGGTTTCAACTTTTTTTTTTAAAAAGGCATACGGAAAACCCTGAATCTGTCGTAGGTTGGGGAGGGAGGGGGGGTGGGGGGAAGGAAAAGGAGAAGAGGTGGGGGGGAAGGGAAAAGAAGAAGGGGGGGTGGGGCAAGGAGAGTGGGGGGGTGGGGCAAGGAGAAGGTGGGGGCAAAGAGAAGAGGGGGGCAAGGAGAAGAGGGGAGGGGCAAGGAGAAGGGGGGGCAAGGAGAAGAAGGGGGGGGGCAAGAAGGGGGGGGCAAGAAGAGGGGGGGCAAGAAGAGGAGGGGCAAGGAGGAGAGAGGGGGAGGGGCGAAGAGGAGAGAGGGGGAGGGGGTGGGAAGAGAGAGAGGGAGGGGGGTGGGAAGAGAGGGAAGGGGGTGGGAAGAGAGAGAGGGAGGGGGTGGGAAGAGAGGGAAGGGGTTGGGAAGAGAGAGAGGGAAGGGGTGGGAAGAGAGAGAGGGAAGGGGGTGGGAAGAGAGAGAGGGAAGGGGGTGGGAAGAGAGAGAGAGAGAGAGAGAGAGAGGGGGGGAAGAGAGAGGGGGTGGGAAGAGAGAGGGGGTGGGAAGAGAGAGGGGGAAGGGGGTGGGAAGAGAGAGAGGGAAGGGGGTGGGAAGAGAGAGAGAGGGAAGGGGTGGGAAGAGAGAGAGAGGGAAGGGGGTGGGAAGAGAGAGAGAGGGAAGGGGGTGGGAAGAGAGAGAGAGGAAGGGGGTGGGAAGAGAGAGAGAGGGAAGGGGGTGGAAGAGAGAGAGAGGGAAGGGGGTGGGAAGAGAGAGAGAGGGAAGGGGGTGGGAAGAGAGAGAGAGGGAAGGGGGTGGGAAGAGAGAGAGAGGGAAGGGGGTGGGAAGAGAGAGAGGGAGGGGGGTTGGAAGAGAGAGAGGAGGGGGTTGGAAGAGAGAGAGGGAGGGGGGTTGGAAGAGAGAGAGGGAAGGGGGTGGGAGAGAGAGAGGGAAGGGGGTGGGAAGAGAGAGAGGGAAGGGGTGGAAGAGAGAGAGGGAGGGGGTGGGAAGAGAGAGTGGGAGGGGGGAAGAGAGAGGTGGGGAGAAGAGAGAGAGGGGGGGAGAAGAGAGAGAGGGGGGAGGAGAGAGAGAGGGGGGGAGGAGAGAGAGGGGGGGGGAAGAGAGAGAGGGGGGGAAGAGAGAGAGGGGAGGGAAGAGAGAGAGGGGGGGAAGAGAGAGAGAGGGGGGAAGAGAGAGAGAGGGGGGGAAGAGAGAGAGAGGGGGGGAGAGAGAGAGAGGGGGGGAAGAGAGAGAGAGAGAGGGGGGGAAGAGAGAGAGAGAGAGGGGGGGAAGAGAGAGAGAGAGGGGGGAAGAGAGAGAGAGAGGGGGGGAAGAGAGAGAGAGAGGGGGGAAGAGAGAGAGAGAGGGGGGGAAGAGAGAGAGAGAGGGGGGGGGAAGAGAGAGAGAGGGGGGGGGAAGAGAGAGAGAGAGGGGGGGAAGAGAGAGAGGGGGGGGAAGAGAGAGAGGGGGGGGGAAGAGAGAGAGGGGGGGGAAGAGAGAGAGGGGGGAAGAGAGAGAGGGGGGGAAGAGAGAGAGGGGGGGGAAAGAGAGAGAGGGGGGAGAGAGAGGGGGGGAAAGAGAGAGGGGGGGGGGAAAGAGAGAGGGGGGGGAAAAAGAGAGAGGGGGGGGAAAAGAGAGAGGGGGGAAAAGAGAGAGGGGGGGAAAGAGAGAGGGGGGGGAAAGAGAGAGGGGGGGAAAGAGAGAGGGGGGGGAAAAGAGAGAGGGGGGGAAAAGAGAGAGGGGGGGGAAAAGAGAGAGGGGGGGGAAAAGAGAGAGGGGGGGAAAGAGAGAGGGGGGGGAAAGAGAGAGGGGGGGGAAAGAGAGAGGGGGGGGGAAGAGAGAGAGGGAGGGGGGAAGAGAGGGAGGGAGGGGGGAAGAGAGGAGGGAGGGGGGGGAAAGAGAGGGAGGGAGGGGGGGAAGAGAGGGAGGGAGGGGGGGGAAGAGAGAGAGGGAGGGGGGAAGAGAGAGAGGGGGGGAAGAGAGGGAGGGGGGAAGAGAGGGAGGGGGGGAAGAGAGAGAGGGAGGGGGGAAGAGAGGGAGGGGGGAAGAGAGAGAGAGAGGGGGGGGGAGAGAGAGAGGGGGGGAAGAGAGGGAGGGGGGAAGAGAGGGAGGGGGGGAAGAGAGAGAGGGAGGGGGG